>NW_006797999.1:300058-328064 GCF_000442215.2 Lipotes vexillifer | reverse complement strand
TTCCTGCTGGGTTACACTACATTATCTACCCAACAGCCACCGATTTTTCAGGAAGAGAGCTATCCTTCACTGCCATATGCTGTGTATTATGGATTTTACCCCTTCGAGTCTCAGTGGTGGCTGGGAGACTATGTTTACAAACTTTTAAAATCTTTAAACTGAATTTATTACACATTCTTTACTCATTGGTTTATACACGTGTGTCTGTGCATCATTTCTCACCCTTTTCTAATTGTGTCTTTTTTCTTTTAAATACTTCATGCCTTTCCAGTTGTATTATTCTTTATATGCCGTGTCCAAGTTCTACAACACTAATGTTTTATACATTATAATCTGGACATTTTTCTTCCTCTTTATTTTTGGTTTAAATTCCTTCTGAGCACTCCCTCTTCCAAAAAGTGTCTAAGCCATATTGCATACCACTGAGGCCATGCCTTTGAGCTTCTCCATCCAGCCAACTATTCAATATGCATTTCGTCCTTTCTACTTCAAAGTCCTAACCTTAGGTCAGAAGAATGCCACACAACAGGTAAAGGTTTATTTGCAATCAGTAAGGCTTGAGCTGGTCCCATGATTCAACAGTTACATAAACTAAACTTGACACTTAAAGCCCCTGAGGCTACCACTGCCCTACCTTCATCCCGTAAGGCACTAATCAAATGTAAATTGCTATTACTTTCCATCTTACAATTCATAGCGGAGATGCAATTTCTTAGATCACCTAATCCCCTTCGAAGGCACCAAGTTCCACTGCAGTTGACGGAGAAAACCTACCCCAACTGCAGCTGCCTTATGGAGAGCACTACTCAGTAGCCAGTCTCACAAGAACACTTAGGAAAGCTCAGAAAATCCCAGAAGCACTCGGCTGAAAACTACAGTGACTACGCTCAACAGGAATATACACACACACAGTATTCGAGGAGCACTCATCTACGTCTTGTATTAATCTGAAGGAAGTAATTTCATGGATAAGCCTGAAAACCTCCTCCTTTCGTCAGCTGCATTTTTCTGGGACTGCTACTTTACTTTCATCCTCAAATTCTCCTGAGTGTTTCTTCAAATTCTCTCCAGTGAAAAGAACAGATTATTACTATTTAAAATTTACTGGTCCTGGCTTAGTTCCTAAAGCGAGCCTAGCCCACAGAGGTTCAGAAGCTTAAACTTTCTAGCTTCTACTGCTTTGGAGTGATTACAAAATTATTGAGATCACAGAGAGAGTTCAAAAGGACTAAAGGCAGTTTACATATTTTGCAAATTACTTGGAGATCTAAAAGGAGCATTAGAAATCACTGCACTTTAGGCTGCTTATTCAACAATTTTCATACACTTATTCAGAAGATTTTTCCATGGAAAATTTTTCAGCGCAATTTTTAAAAAAATTGTCATGCAGAAAATGTTAATCCTTGGGAAAAAAGAAGACTAAGTTACTATGCACACTTTCAATTTTAAATAATTCCTTGTCCTTATATTGACGGACATTAATATCACATTAACTTATTAACATAATTTTTAAAAAATTTAAAAAGATAAAATGTATGATAATTTTGAAGTTTATTTTTGTACATTCTAAAATCATGATGGCACTTGAGTGTAGTGACATGCTCAGCAGTCTATAAAATAGTCTTTGTGTCACTTAAGGCAACATGTGACCTGCATTTATTGCTCAGATTTTTAAAAAATCCCTTTAGATACTTAAAGAAGTCATATTGTAAAGTGCAGCATTAAAACCCAGGAAGGGGGGCTTCCCTGGTGGCACAGTGGTTGAGAATCTGCCTGCTAATGCAGGAGACACGGGTTCAAGCCCTGGTCTGGGAGGATCCCACATGCCGCAGAGCAACTAGGCCCGTGAGCCACAACTACTGAGCCTGTGCGTCTGGAGCCTGTGCTCCGCAACAAGAGAGGCCACGATAGTGAGAGGCCCGCGCACTGCGATGAAGAGTGGCCCCCGCTCGCCGCAGCTAGAGAAAGCCCTCGCACAGAAACGAACATCCAACACAACAAAAATAAATTAATTAATTAATAAACTCCTACCCCCAATAGGATTTAGTAATGCTCTGTCAGAGCATTTATGGCAAGCAGTGCCATGCTTTACTCAGCCATCCTCTATTTTTAAGGTTTATTTGAGTTAAACAAGTGCTCGATGATGGATTAATTTACCCAGACAGCGAGTCTCGGGGCCGCTCCAGAGCCCATTGGCCAAGCATTCTCTGACATGAGAACCCACAAGTGTGTAGCCTGTGTTACACGTGAATATGGCTGTGGCGCCATACACTGTCATTGTTCCAATCTTGTTCCCATTTGGGGGAAAGGACAGGCTTCCACACGAGATCACTAGAAGGAAAAGAAAAACAGAGTGAATATTATTTCAGGTCTGCAGACTGCTCTTTTGTTTAAAAACGACAAAATCTTCAGTCTTCATTTTCATTAAGAACACGGGCAGGGGTGTCATCTAAGGGTGAGATAGACACACCACCTAGGAAGCTTAATTTTTCTTCCCTTATATCCTTGAAATGAAAACTTGAAAGTTTAGGGTGGTCTCCAAAATATCCCTTCCTTTACCCACTGCTATATTTTTCATCCTCACAGGTAGCTAAACTTTTCTTGAGTAAATACACAGTATACAAACATATGCACACACGAGCAAATCAGTCAAAAGAGCTGGCTTTCTGTCCTCTTTTCGGTCTACACCAATCACAAGAATCACATCATAGTTACCGGACACCTATGTGTGTGTAGCAGGAATTAAGAAATGTGGGTGCTCTTTCCCAAAGTCATCAGCTGGTACAAAGTCATCAGCAGTGAGGAATTAAACCCGGGATGCCCACTGCAGTAGGACTGAGTTCATTTTTTCTTTCGTTTACTTGCATAAGTTGTTGGGATCATGAACTCCATAAAAATGCTGACTATATAGGACATGTGCAAACTTTCTGAAAATTAAAAAAAAATAAAATCTAGACCTTAAGTGATTATAGATGTAGGTACCCAGTTCACACGTGTGTCCAGCATTATTACTGACCGTGACCACTTACACCCACACGATTACTCCAGTTGGGGAGATGAATGCAATGGTCACTTTCATTATAGACACTTGTTATACCACCTGACTCCCTGCACTCTCCAAATCCACAAGTTTGAGCACAAAGAAATCAGTAGAATCTCAGGGGAGGAGGAAATCATAAAGTCATCAAGGCCAACTGCTCATCAGAGGCTGAAATGTGTTTTAACAGGTGAGAATGAAAGTGTTTGAAAAGCTCTTCTAAGAAGAGTGATAAAGACTTCCTGATGTACTGAGTGAGTTCTTATGTGTAAAGGGCTTAGGGCAAAGCTGCCATGTAGCTAAAAATTACTGAGCCCTTATTAACAGTAAACTGATAAGAGGCAGTGAAAAGTCATGATTAAGAACACAGATTCTGGCTGCAGGCTACCCAGCTAGGTTCTGCTCAGCTTTGCCAGCTCCTAGCTCGGTGACGCCGGCCAACTTCTCTAAGTCTCCCAGTCCTCCTGGCTCATCTCCTAAAGATTAATACCAGCACCTGCCACGTAGGGCTGTGCAGCGGATTCAAAGAGAGGACTGTGGGAGCACCTAAAGCAATGCCTTGCACCTGACCAGGGCTGGGTCCCGGTTCGCTAACAGTGAAGCCCATCTCAGGACCTATTCAGGGAACTGAATCCAAAGTCCGAAAACCTTTACTGATAATTCAAGTGAAGAAAATTTTATCATTTAGACCAGTCTTTTGAATTAAGCTGATTTTACTCCAAGACACATAATCCTGGTTCCATTTCAAACGGACAGACAGACACAGCCAGGAAATGTGTGTTCTAGGGGCACTGCTCACCAAAAATTTGGGAAGTTCAGCTCTAGCATATGTCATGATCAGAACATTATTGTTGTTGAGGGAACCATGAGGATTTCTTAGTTTGCAGGATTGTTAAACTCTTACAGGGTCATATCTTATGCATTTAGTGATAGTGCTAACATGTTTGCTCTACCAAATGTCAATGGATTTGAGTCAGATTTAGATTTTTTACAATTAGTTATGAACTTTCCATTAAGCCTCTTCTCAAACATAGTATGAACTTCACCCTGAGCTATGATATTTAAAGATCCACTTGTAGCCATTCAGGATAACTGGACCGTGTTTTGAAACCTCAGCTTTTAGTAAGAAGTGTGAAATAGCAGTGAGGTCTGAGCACACCTCCTCTCGGAGGTCCTGACACACCGTCAATGGTGGACTAGCAGAAAGGCTGACTCTCTTCTATTCTTGTAGCCTCTGTTCAAAATATCCTGGTGATGGAACTATTTTAGGCTTGTCCGCTACTAAGGTTCACTAGACTATAAAGAAGAACTAATGGAACAAATATTAGCTTTTCAGCAGCTGGATAATGGGGTCTCGGTCGTAGAGATTTGATTGGCAGTAAACCCAACACATTAATGAGGTAGGCAGCACCCATCTGAAAAGTTCCCCTAATTGAAAGGGAAAACCCCTCTCCCCTAAAAAACAAACAAAAACCTGTGTCAAACATCCAAGGGAAAGCTTTATTTCCGTGTTCTTTTCTCCCAGCAAGTTTTCAAGAATAAAGTCAACAAGTTTGCTTTTTTCTCTTCTGTTAAATATATATTCACACGCACAGTCAACTGTCTCCTCTGAATTCTCAGTGTGTCTTGCACAGAGGATGTGTGTCTTGGGCAGAGGATGCTCAGCTGAAGACACTCAGAGTGCCCCCAGCTCTGCCCAATTTACTGTTGATACTGTAGTATTTTCTCATTATTACTGTGGATTCTAAGCCTTTGCCTCACCCCCCTGAAAAGCCTCTTTCCTTCAATGCTACAATTATAGTCATGTTGAAATCCTCTACTTTGAAAAAGAAACCATATTGAGACAGTTCATTTCTCAAACCTGTGAAGTCAACAGGATTATGGATGTTATTGTCAGCAATACGGATATTATTTGTGAATGTGACAAATATATAAGGTCAAGAGTAGGTAATTTCAAACATGTTCTTCCTGGAAAAATCCTTGTGAATATGCAGTTAGACAGGAGCAGCAAATACATGATATGACACACATGTGAATGGGGCGGTGCTGCCAATCGTGAAGAAAAGGTTCAGAGGACATATGATAGCTATTTTTAAGTATGTGAAGGCATGCCATGTAGACCAGAATCTGGAATTGGATTAGTAGGCCAAGAGAGATAGTGCCAAGATACATGGATCAAGCCAGAAAGAAGGCCTCACTCAAAGTGAAAATGTCCACATGAAATCATTGTCCCTGGGGTAGTTAGTGTCACATGAGTTATTTAATGCAGGCTGGACACTTACTTGTGAGTATATTATCAAGAAAATTCACATTTAGGTCATTCTAAGTGACGACCAGTGTCCACACCAACACAGAATGTCCACTCTGTGGTCTCCTATGATACAGATGAAATGTGTAGTCTGAAGGATAAATACTCCCCTGATATTTTATGATCAATCCAGGCAGATCCCCAATTATCAATACAAATAGAAGGTCATCAAAGACCAGCCTGCCGACTTCACAGCTTGACCCAGGTCTAACTTATGAGGGCTCTGAACTAAGCAGTTAGAAAAGAGGTACAGGCCAGAATTCAGACAATGTTCTTTGGATATCTATAATATAGCAAAATTCCAATGTAGCTCTCTAGGTCTGTGTGTATAAAATTTTAAATGCAAAGATGATTTCTTTTTGATTCATGAATTTCTGTGATAAACATTTTTCTTAATTTTTAAAGCAGTAAGTCAAAAAATAAATACACATAACAAGAAAATTGCAATAGGCTCCAGCTTTTACACAGTCCTTGTGTTAGGGGGGTTATATGGGCACCCCCAGACATGGAATTTTAATTTTGCTTTCTTGTTTCTTGAGGGATAACCATTTATAGTCATTCCTCCTCAAAGATGGGTGACTGCCGAGCTAACAGTTTCAAAGTGAGACTAAGGTCTCCTGTCCTCTTCACCCCTGGATACCTGGGCCCTGTCTATGGACACGGTGGAATATCCTAGAGTGAGAATAACACACTCTTCAAGAAGTGGCCACTATCCCAGCTGACTTCACAGTTGTTATGGATACGCTTAGAAGGTGGTCAAAGGTCATCTCTTCATCTGGAGCTAACTGGACAAGCAGAGTGGGAGCTCCTAACATTTCCGGCCCCTAAGCAGGTAGGTAACCCAAACACTTAGATCCAGGAGATCCTGTGGACTGGGCCATTTAGATAAAACATAGGCAAACAACAAAATAAATAAAAATACAGCTCCTTAGCTGTAACAATGATTTGGATGACAATACATTTGAAGATTCTATTGGTTCAGTTCCAATAAAATGTAGACCTGGTGTTTATTCTGTGAAAAAGCTACCACAGAGTGGCAGATTGGGCTCATAAAAATGTGCTCCTTATGCACTTAAGGACTGAGTCTCCAAGTCACATCTTGAGCTTCCTGGTGGGGACAGATGTGGGAAGGAGCGAGCTCACTAATTCAGACTCTAACACGGAGAAATTCAGTACCAGTTCAGTGACCAGACAACAGTCAAACCAGGACACTTTGGGGAATGATTTGGGGACCATTAATAAATAAGCTTCAGGCAGGGCTGTCCAGGGCCTGGGGGTGCTGTCCACTTGGATTATGAGCTCGCAGAGGTCCTGACCCTTCCTGATTCGCCTCTGTGATGCTGGTGAAGAGCTTTAGTGGAAGCTTCATTACCATTTGTTCCATTAAAAGTGGAATTAGAATGATTATCACAGACAGTGAAGCATTATTTCTTTTGTCTTTTTTCCATTTTTATTCTGGTTTATTCTTACTAAGCTGTGTATTTTATAAATATGACACTAGTCTAACTGCTTGTTTTTGTGCATGATAATTTCCTGTGAACAATCCCACTAAAGATTGTATATTAAATATGTCTGAATCAAACAGGGCTCTGAACAATGCTAATATTGTTTTATTTTTCTGTTTATTCATATTTATTATGAAACCCACTCAGAGGCTTAACTGCTTATCTTGTACCTATGAGAATAATAATCTCCCTTTTCAAGACAGTCATTAAATGAGAACACAATATCCTTAGCATAAATACACACATTCCCAAGATCCTAATTAAAAGGTCTGAATAGTCAGTGCATGGAATAAGATTGACCTTTTTAAATACAGGCCTGGATTTGTTTTTGAGCTGATCTGAAATATCGAGTATTCTAATATTTCAACATTTGTAAAATATGATTGTCAACAAGAAAAAGACAGCATTTAACACTTAATGCAGTGGTCATATATTTAAGCACATCAGATAAAAATACACATTTATGGGCTTCCCTGGTGGCGCAGTGGTTGAGAGTCCACCTGCCGATGCAGGGGACACGGGTTCGCGCCCCGGTCCGGGAAGATCCCAGATGCCGGAAAGCGGCTGGGCCCATGAGCCATGGCCACTGAGCCTGCGCGTCCGGAGCCTGTGCTCCTCAACGGGAGAGGTCACAACAGTGAGAGGCCCGTGTACCGAAAAAAAAAAAATACACGTTCATTGTTGTAATGAAAAGAAATGCCATAGGGTTACACTGTTAATCTATAGGACGATAGATTACAGTCCCTTAAAAGGTGGATGTCATCGCTGTCAGTGATTCAGGATGGCCTCGAGGTCAGGAGCACACCTGTTACTCACCTCTGCATCTCGGCCTCTCTGCCCCTATGCTCCACGTGCCATTGGCGTGGCACTGCACCAGCCTCTGGCCCTCCAGGTAATACCCGGGGCTACAGCTCAGCACCACCTGGGCTCCATACTCATTCAGGGATCCTGACACCAGTCTCCAGGTGACATGTTCTGAAAGCTGGGCTTCAATGCCAGGGCAAGTGACGGCTGGAAAGAAACACACTTAACATCATCACTTTGTTCTCAAGGGGTCAGACCAGGCCTGCTTTTCATGGTAAAGGCCTCCTGTATGAAACTCATCGTGCTGTACAGAAGAGATGCCATCACCTGTTATTTGCGGTTTTCTCTACTACCCACATAGCCACACAAAAACGATCCCATATGCAAAATGCATTCCACAGCCTCATGGCAAGTGCACTGGAAATCTTGCAGTGGGATTACATGTAAAGGGATAAATCACTTCCACAAAGTCTCGAGGTTCATTGAAAATGATCATCAGGTAAGTGTAGGCATGAACAGAAAAATCTTACTTCTAATTTGTCTCTATCCTCTGAGAAACTTGAAATGGTAATTGAGTAACTGAAAACCAGCTTAGACCAAGAAAATCAGATGCCCTCATTCCCTTCCTCCCTACGTAATACGCTCTATTACAGGATTTATTAGCACACAAAATCCACATGCACACACATTAATACTATACAGAAAAGTGTTTAACGAATCTTAAAGGAGAGATTCTATTCATGTCCTTAGGCAGTGAACTAGAATTATAGTAGCTACTTAATAAAGAGCAGTAAGAACACTTTTAATAAGAGTAGTAATAGCAGTAGCTGTAGTACAATACTACCGAAGTGGAGTCAAGGAATTTATGACGATGCTGAAAATGTGTGCAAGATTTGGTATATGTGAGTTTATATATTTTCTGAAGAGTACAATAATATTTCAAATTAATTTTACAATGTTAGGAACTAGAACCCTCCTTCCCTAAATATGAAACTACATTGGCTAATAACCTTCACGGTCAGCTACCCACAAAGTTGACCAGATTGATTAATTTATTGATCCTGGAAGAATTAGCTAAAGAGACCATGTTTTTTTGTTTTTTGTTTTTTTCAGAATAATATTAATAAATACATTTTACTTATAAATTCTATACAAGTTCATTATAATTGAATCAGACATATCCAAAATGTTACAAAAATCCCATTTAGTCTTCTCTTGGTAACTTTACCATTACTATGTGCAAATAAACAGAAAAAATAGGCCTTTTTGGTATTATTGCAATAATAATATCAACAAGGTTTAAAATGTGAAAAGCATTTTCTAATTTAAAAATCATCCTTAGACCGAGTTCTCAGGTATTTTTTAGGTAAAACAATTATCCAAAATTTATATGGATAGTCAAGCATTTTACCTAGTGATATAAATAATGTTTTTTTCTAACCAGATTACCTTTAGAATTTCAGGCATGATTGCCATTTCTGAAAAGACTTGAATGTCTTTAAACTGACAAATCCATAACTCAATTTCAATCCTGCTGCATATTTCAAATAAAATCTGGGACTTCTCTGGTGGCACAGTGGTTAAGAATCAGTCTGCCAATGCAGGGGACACAGCTTCGAGCCCTGGTCCGGGAAGATCCCACATGCCGCGGAGCAACTAAGCCTGTGTGCCACAACTACTGAGCCCGTGCGCCTAGAGCCCATGCTCCACAACAAGAGAAGCCACCGCAACGAGAAGCCCGCACACTGCAACGAAGAGTAGCCCCTGCTCACCTCAACTAGAGAAAGCCCGCGTGCAGCAACGAAGACCCAACGCAGCCAAAAATAACAATAAATAAATAACTTTTTAAAAATCTAATTTAAATTTTCAAATAAAATCCACTTCATTTCATCAAAGCTGTGTTTCTAGAATTAACTTGATTGTTTTTAATTACTGAACTATCTTTTGTAAACTCTGTTTCTGCCAAGAAGGATTCAATGTTGGCTTACACAGTGGAATCAGAAGTTTTCTTCCGCTAATATCATCCACAGCAGTGGTTTCCAAATTCTGCGTGATTACCTTTCTTTCTTTATTTTAGTTTTTATTAAAACAAAAATTGGGGGGGGGGGCTTCCCTGGTGGCACAGTGGTCGAGAGTCCGCCTGCCAATGCAGGGGACACAGGTTCGTGCCCCGGTCCGGGAAGATCCCACATGCCGCAGAGCGGCTAGGCCCGTGAGCCATGACCGCTGAGCCTGCGCATCTGGAGCCTGTGCTCCGCAACGGGAGAGGCCACAACAGTGAGAAGCCCGTGTACCACAAACAAACAAACAAAAGTTTAACATCTTTATTGGAGTATAATTGCTTTACAATGGTGTGTTAGTTTCTGCTGTACAACAGTCAATCAGCTATACATGTACATATATACCCATATCCCCTCCCTCTTGCGTCTCCCACCCTCCCTATCCCACCCCTCTAGGTGGTCACAAAGCACTGAGCTGATCTCCCTGTGCTATGCGGCTGCTTCCCACTAGCTATCTATTTTACGTTTGGTAGTGTGCCTACGTCCATGCCACTCTCTCACTTCGCCCCAGCTTACCCTGCCCCCTCCCCGTGTCCTCACCGCTTTCTTTATCAAAATGGTATTTGGTTTCCTTTTAATTATCTGATTCTGGTTTAATTGTTTGCTTGCATCTCTGTCTGCCTGCTAGACTCTAAGTTCTTTTATTGTAAACATTATATCTTTTTACAGTTTTTTTTTGAGAATAATGTCTGACAAAGTAGGTGCTGGTGACACATTCTAGTCTGTGTGTGAGTGTGTGTGTGTGTGCTTTGAAAAGAAACATGCCCCCCCAAAAAAAGGGCTATGGCAGCAAAAACAAAACACAACAGCAACAGCAACAAAGAACAAAGAAACTGAGGCAATAAAAGCATATGGGTAGAAATTGAGAGTAAAAAGAATAATGAGAACTGGAATAAATATTTATCTAAAGTCTACGGTGGCCTACTAAAGGAAGAGAGGGGAAGGGTGGAGCTTTCCAGAAATTTCTGCAGATGTGATTTTATTTGATATTTTCAAAGATGCCCCAAGGGGGAGACTATAGAGAAATGTCTGAGTTTGAACGACCTATGATGTTTATTTGGGTGGTAAAATCCAAGTTATGCGAACCAAGATGACAGGAGAAGACCAATCCCTCCAAACTGTGGTCAGTAGATCCCCTCTTGGTGAATTTTACTACATGCAGGTCTGCACTCATAAAAGAACAAGGCAAACGGTCCCCATAAAAGGATCAGCCCTGCTGCGTCCTGCCCGTCAAGCTGCCACAGAGAATGCGCTTTGTTGCTTGGCCCCGGGAACAAGCAAGCCACAGCCTTCCTTGTACCAGCTCTAGGGGCTTTGTTGGGGGGGGGGGGGGGAAGAGACCCAGAACATTCTGCATGCCCCACACGCCTACCTGATCTCCTGACTGCACTCTGGGGGACAGCCCAGCCCCCCAAGTCAGAACCTGAAAACTGTTCTCATGTGCTCACCCCGCAACCCTGAGTCACTGTGCTCCCTCACCCCCAACTCCTCCAGCCGCTGCCTCCCCCAACCTGCAAGTTGAGCTCTTAACTCCACCTGCATGTCCTTAAAGGAATTTCATAAAAATATTAATCTCCTTCCACTTCATTAAAAACCCAAAAGTTTCCCTCAGAAGCTCAGATAAATTGATGGTATGAGATGCAAAGTATAGTAAATATTTATACCTTAAAGAAAAACATCACTTTTACTCAGATCCAAGAGAATAATACCACAGCAATTTGATATTATACTTTTGAATATTCATTCAATAGAAATACATGACTACTGCTAAAATTGGTTCTATTCTGTGTTCTCCTTGAACTGTCCATTCTGGAGTTCCCACAGAAACTTATTCTAATATGTTTTATGTTTAAACTCCTTTATGAATAATCCTATTATATTTATCAGTAGCAAATTGTACTGTCATTTTATTATCAATGTATGATTGATTAAATTAACAATACAATAATTTTTCATCTATTTTAAGCACAAAAAGTAGCATTTCTTTGGGAATACACCAGTTAATGAATGACATAGATAAGCCTTTTTTACTGTTCATGCATTACTGATTATTAGAAAGACACTAGGTTTGGTATTGATTTTATTACTAAGTTTTACTTTTTATAGATTTTTATTACAGATATTTGATTTATGTTAAGAAAGTTTAACATAAACAAGGAAATGGTAAGGGAAATTGTTTTGTTACAGCAATATCTCTCACTCATACTTAGTTATACACCAAATATCACCACTATCAAAAATCATTTGATAGAAACTGTTTAAATTGTATTGGAAACGAGGAGTTAGAATCCACTAGACCTGTAAACAGAAAGCCACTGGCTTTGTCTACACCTCACCAGTGCTTGGGACTCTTTCCTCGATTTGGTGCTCTGGAGGGTTTTGTGTTATTTATTTTGTTTTCTGGTTTTGTTGGTGTTGTTGGTTTCTTCCTTTTTTTTTTAGATATTCAGGTAAATTTGTATTGAAACATGTAAATAGAAAGTGCACAAATTGATATTATACAGTTAAGTACACTTTTATGTAATAAACACACCCCCCACCTGACCAGCAACCACATCGAGAACTAGAACTGCACACACACTCTCGCCACCAGGCACCCCCGCCTGCTCCCCAGCATGCACACTTCACTCAAGGGGAGAAAGAATGTGAACCGACTTCTAATGACATTAATGACCATCTAAACACTATAGATGGTGGGGCCTGTTTTGAACCCCATGTGAGTGGAGCCACGTGCTCTTTTACTTCTAACATCAGTATTATACTTTTGAAATTAACCCATGTTAAGCCATGGAGCTAGAGTGCTTATTTGTATTTCTACATGTGCTCCATTGTATAAATATACACGATCAATGTATCCATTCCTTACTGATGGCCATTGGGGTTGTCTCACATTTTTGGCTTTTACAAACTGCAGCTTTGAGCATGTCCTTAGATGAATATCCTTAGGCAAACCTGTAGGTATACTTCTAGGGAGGAACTACTGGCTCATAAGATATTTTCAGCTTTAGGACACGCTACCAAACATTTTTCCAAAGAGAATGTGTCAACTTACCACCTTTACCAGCAATGTATTAGAGTTCCAGTGACTTAACATTTCTGTTGATGCCAGGTCTCCTGTCTTTTTATTCTATAAAGTTATACATTCTGATGTGGGATGTAGTGGCATCTATTTGATATTCTGCATTTTTCTCACTGGAACTCTTTAAACAATCTTTGTTTGATACACATTCTTCAAATATCTTTACCCTTTTTAAGTTTGCCTTTATCAGGCTCTCAAACATATGTTTTGAAGAATAAAAGTACTGAAACTTAATGTAGTCCAATATATCTACTTTTTCCTTTGTTATCAGGTTTTTTTGTGAGCTTGCAAAGTCTTTACCTGACCCAGGCTCATGCAGGTGGGCTGGTGCAAAAGGGGAAGCTATATTTTCATAGAAGCTTTATGTTCCACCTTTCACCTTTAGCCTATAATCATCTTGCCTTGATTTTGTCTATGCTGTGGGGCGGGGATCCAGATTCACTCTCCCATATGAATATCCAGTTGAGCCATTTACTGAAAAGATCTCTGTCTTTTCCCTCATTGGGCTGCAGCGTCACCTTTGTCGAAATATCAACCAATATTGTCCTGGGCTCTGTGCTCTCTGCCATTGGTCTGCTTTCCCTTGGACCAGCACCACCCCATTTTAAAGCCTGTGCCTGTATAATAAAACCAGGGTATCAGGTGTGCTGTGGAAATGCGTTGTTTGTGAGTCAGGCCTCTGAAGTCTGAGAAGGATTGAGAGGAGGCACGCCCTGTGCTGGAGAGTCTGCTCTGGCAGCTGGAACTGGAGGAAGAGTGAATATGGAGGTTTAGGGTTTGGGAATAGGTCTCCTTTCACTTTCCCCTCTGACAGATCCTGGAAACAACTTGCATACCTTAGGGTTACGCTTCCCCGGTTTGAGGTCACTGTAGACAAGGCTCTGGAGAGTCCAACCTCTGCCACCTGCCAAGACACAACTGCTGTGACTCTCCCCACCACACCTGTTCCACCAGGTGCACTGCCGGCTGCCCCCTGCTTCCCACACCCAGCTCTCTTTCGGGGGAGCACCCTTCCTTCCCCCAGTATGACACATACTCAATCTTAAGTCATATGTTACAGCAAAGCGTTGTTGATTGGATCAATGAGAGACTCAACATGCTCACAGTGAAGGCTTTCTCTGAAAGGATGCTCTGGGGGAGAAGCCCCGTATGAGCCCAGAGGACTGTGGCTTCTGCTGTGCATGTATGTAAGCGGGAGAAAGCATGGTACATGCACCAGGACCCCCCCACACACACACAAGGACACAATCCGGGATTCCCTGGAACGTGGGCTTCAGACCTCAGTGGTGAAAGAAAATCAAGAGGGGTGCATGTGAGGAGGGTTGATGGGGTGTCTGTGGCCAGTGAGAGCACAGATGCCTTCTTCCCTTTTTTACTCTTCTCTGTAGTTTCCAGGTTTTCTACACATTATTAATGGCCAGAGCAAAACCAATCAAGTGATGGCCTGATGACCACAGAGAGCACTGTATTTCAAGAGAGAATAATACATGGGCTTCCCTGGTGGCACAGTGGTTGAGAGTCCACCTGCCGATGCAGGGGACACGGGTTCGATCCCTGGTCCGGGAAGATGCCACATGCCACGGAGCAACTAAGCCCGTGTGCCGCAACTACTGAGCCTGCACTCTAGAGCCCACGAGCCACAACTACTGGGCCCACGAGCCACAACTACTGAAGCCTGCGTGCCTAGAGCCCGTGCTCCACAACAAGAGAAGCCACCACAATGAGAAGCCCGTGCACCGCAACGAAGAGCAGCTCCCGCTCACCACAACTAGAGAAAGCCCGCGTGCAGCAATGAGGACCCAACGCAGCCAAAAATAAATAAATAAATTTATAAAAATAAATAAATCAATTTTAAAAACACCCTTTTCACATTGTCTGTATAAATGTATACATAATTTTACACTGAGTGACCCTCACAACAATATGGGGAGAGAGGGGATGGGCGGTCCTATTACTTGTATTTCATGGAGCAGCCAGTAAGCTGGGCCCGCCCCCCACGGTTAGATCCCCGACCTGTATATCTCTGAGGCTGCCATTTCCTCCACAGCTTGACAACCCCACTTATTCTGTACATGACTAAAACAATTGGCACCAACGAAATCAGTGCGAACTCTGGGCACACCAATATATAAATAATGACAATTTTTAAAGAATGTTTTAAAATATCGGTCCATCTGGAAAATGTAGCAAAAGAAAGCGTTTTGCTTCCATAAATGTTATAAACCAGTACTTATGACAGTTGTAAGTGACTCAATCGCCAGGTCAAGTGTAGTGAAATTAAATGTTCTCCAAAACAAGCAGGTTTAGCTGAGTTGACAGAGTGCTCCATCTGCCAGTTTACCTCATATTCCTAACTTTTTTAAAGCAGAAATATAGATTATCTTCTATCACCTTAAAAAAAAAAACCACAACAACTCTTATGGAATAATTTTCTTCTATTTCAAAAAATTCAAGAGAAGATGTGCGGACGACCATTCCCAAGTCACATGGTTAAGAGAACTAAGGGCTGACACGGGTGACGATGCAGTTTTGTATTAAAAATCCCTAAATACTCCTCCTCAGATCAGACCTACTGAAAGCACAGACAATAAAGTTTCTGTGTAGAAAGGATGCCGTTTCTCTATCTTGTGAATGTTTCAAAGACAACACAAAATAGTTCACATTTTACTTGAGAGAGGTTGGCTTTTCATTTCACCGTGAGTGATCCTGATTTATTAGAGTCATCCCGTCAGTAGCGAACCAGACAGGCTAACAGTTGTTTTGTATAAGATATTCAGACAATGACAGCATTGCCACCATAAATAAAGCCCTTTGGCCTCCCTCTCATAAATTACAGATACTGCTCATGAATCTTCTGTGATATTCTAATCAGCCCCAAGATGCAGGGATGCAATTGCCTTTTCTTTATAATGCAGATATTCCCCCATCACACTCAATGTGGGTATGTGCTTTTTATTACCAAGTTTAGTTCAAGCACATTTAATTAGATGGATAAAATTATGATCCGACGCCATTGGAGTAAAATGATTTAGCCAGCCTCAGAGCTGCTTGCATTCACAATCTAGTCCAGCTTTCAGTGTGCCATTAACGTGTGCATCACTAGCTGGGGAAGGGCACAGCTAGTCTTAGTTCTGGTGCATGGGAAGCGGAAGAAAAAGCTGCTTTGGCTTCGGTAAATAAGAAGCATAAAGCGGGGAAACCCAGGGCACCCGCTGACTTCAACGCATCCCATGCCGCCGTCTAACTTCAACAAGCATTCCCTGTGAGGAAATGCTTCCACAAAGGCTGGGTTGAGATCCTGGAATTCTTAAAGGTAAACATTCTCTTTAAATGAATGTTTTTACCTCAGAGCTTAGCGAAATAATTAGCATGATTAGCTGTGAGTTATTTAGAATAACAGTAGGTAGATGGATAGAGTTTCGAAGTAAACTTCTAGAGTGTAACTTACAGGCTCACCTGAGAGACATCAGCATTGCAGAGGCACAGACTTAAAAAGTCAGGAGACTTTAGAACTCCTGGGTCCTTCTCCAAGATTCTTGACTGAACCTAGACTCTCATAACACTTACATTCTCAGCATCCTGGAATTGCCAGATTTCTGCTTATTCTTGTGATGACTACCTTTTCCACTTGTGAAGTTTCCAAGCCCTTATGAGATCAGACATATTTTTCTGCCCTGGGCTCCTTGTCATTTTGCTTCTGTGGTCAGACAATAAATATACACTACCAGAGTCAGACCACGGGACACTGAAATAGCAAACTGAAGCCTAAATACCATCCATGAAACCTCATTTCAACAAGACCCATATTGAAGTAACCTCATCCACTTAGTGATACTAAGTGGCAAACACTGTTCAGAATTTTTTTTGCAAATTCTATAATCTAGGTTCCATAAGAAATCTATTTCTAAAATTACATAATATGGCTGAGTTTATAATTACACAAAATGAGCCTAAGCCAAGCCCTGGAAAGGATGAAAACAGTATTCCAATCCGGGTGTCTGTGTGTCTGTAGAAAGAGAATGAGAGATGGAATCCCACAGCGATCTTGCCTTTCTGACTTGGGGGAGTTTTCGGAACTAAATTCACTGCAAGTAGCTTTAGTTCATTACGTCTTCATTCAAACTAATAATAAATGGTCTTCCAAGGGGTCTTAAAGAGGAGGGGCCTCCACGCAGCTCTTGTCCCCAGAGACCATGGCCCTGCACTGAGCAGCTGTCAGGTGCTTGGCAAGAAGAATAAACAAGGGGACTTCCCTGGTGGCGCAGCGGTTGGGAGTCCGCCTGCCGAAGATTTAATGTTCAGATTTTTTAAATGTGTTAAAAAAATTAATTGAGGCAAATTCTGTTACTAGCAAGGGACATCAATGTGTGGCACAAAGGAAAGAGCAAGGACTGGACAGTCACAAATATCTGCTCTATCCCTTATCAGTGGCATCTCATCTTGGACAAGTTACTCATTCTATTAAAAAAAAAAAAAAAAAAAAGACCCCAGTCCAGGCACACTCGTTACTTCCTCTGTGTCTGTCACCTCTCCCCACAGTGTTTACATCAGGCCATCTGTCTAAGGCCCCGTGCAGATGACCAGGCGGATGTCCTGGCAGAGCAGGGATGAGTTAGGGCGTGTGCAGGGCTCCCCCTAAGAGCAACTCCCTGGTTGCCCTGTGCCCAGAGGAGGCCCTCACACACTTTACTGGTGGAATCCAAGACACGATGTCTGCTTCCCTCTCTCTGAAACTCTGCTTCTCTCTTTCTCTACCCTCAAATCAGGACTTAAAAAGCTATGCTGTGCTGCTTTTTTCTCACAATTGTCACGTAGTTAACCCTTGTGTTGAATTTCTATGACGCCAATCCACTTATTGGCCGATGTAAACCACCTGCTTTGGAATTCTGGAGACCAGGCTCCAGATGGCAAATAAGCATATGAAAAGATACTCCACATCAAATGTCACTAGGGAAATGCAAACTAAAACAAGGAGATACCACTACACACCTATTAGAAGGGCCAAAATCCAGAGCACTGACAACAGCAAATGCTGGTGAGGGTGTGGAGCAATGGGAACTCTTATCACTGCTGGTGGGGATGCAGGATGGTGCAGTCACTTTGGAAGACAGTTTGGCAGTTTCTCACAAAACTAAACATACTCTTATCATATAATCCAGCAATCATGCTCCTTGGTATTTACCCAAAGGATTTGAAAAGTTATGTCCACAAAAACCTATACACGGATGTTTATAGTAGCTTTATTCATAATTGCCAAAACTTAGAAGCAACCAAGATGTCACTCAGCAAGTAAATGGATACAAATGGTGGTTCATCTGACAATGGAATATTATTCAGCTAAAAAGAAATGAGCTATCAGGCCATGAAAAGACATGACAAAACCTTAAACGCATATTACTAAGTGAAAGAAGCCAATCCGAAAAGGCTACTGTGTGATTCTAACTATATGACAGTCTGGAAAAGGCAAAACTATAGAGACAGTAAAAAGATTAGTGGTTGCCAGGAGTTGAGGGGTAGGGATTGCCTCAACAGTGCCTTATTGACACTCAGGAATGCAATAATTATTTGCAAAAAAGAAAAAAATAGGTTAAAATGATGGCAAGGAAAATAAAAAGTATGGAGGAAAGTTGATTATTTTTTGTAAACATTTATATGTTCATACCTAAAATGTTCAAATAATTTTAACATGACCAAAACACTATACACAAAAAAGTCAATAAATTAATATTATAATAGAAGCCCATGAGATCTATTTTGCAAATATCTTAAGAGCAAAAATATTGTATATGTAGAAATACTATGTAGTTTTCAATTTTTAGAAACTAGGCAGTTAGATTATTTCCAATTTGAGGCAGTTTTGTAGAGCAGCAATGAAACTCTTGGTATAAATTGTGTGTGTGGGCATGTACGTGTGTGTGTGTGTGTGTGTGTGTGTGTGTGTGTGTGTGTGTGTGTCAACTTTTGTTCTTTTTGGCTTTGTGTTATGGCCTTGATTATTATTTTTTACGACGAGTTTGAGAATGAACCCAAACTTTTGACCCTTTTAAGAATATTATTACATACTGTAAATAGCATTCCAGAAAACTTACCCCACTTCACAAATCAGTGATATATTTATTGAGCATCAGTGTGTTATGCAGACCGGGTGATAAAAAAAATAGACTGCGCATTGCCTTGAACCTCACGGAACTTACAGTGAGATGGGAGACGCAGAGGAAGCTCGTGTTGAAGTACGTTTTAATGTTTTGTGTAGAGTGCTTAATTTCTCAATATCCTCTTGATTGCATCCCTCCAAATTGAAAATGGCAGCACAGTCAGGATTTGCTGTGTAAATTTCATGGTCTAGGTGCTGATGGAACCAACATGATTCCATATGACTCACCTTCAAGACTGCAGAGCTTATGGTAAATGGTCAGAGTGGCTGATATGGAATAAATTGGCGTTAACAAGACCACACTGCCAGAGACGAGCCCTCACACTCTGTGGGAGAGGATCTCCCACTCTGGAGCCTAGAGTTCTCACCAGCGCATTCCGTTCCTCTTTAAATCTGCGAAGATGGGCATGAGCGTTAGAACACTTACCGTTACACGTTGGGGGCTTCCCCCTGTTACTCCACAATCCATCTTCTTGACACACAGCTGTAGCCTGTTGACCGGCGTCCAGCTTAAAGCCCTCGTTACACTCATAGGTCACTTTACTATCCAACGTGAACTCATTCCCCGTGAATGAACCGTTTCCTGGGGACTCCGGGATTCCACAGGACACAGCTGAAAAGAAATGAAGCAAGCACAGGGTTATTCTGACAGACGTCATGAAATTTTCTTTTCTTTTTCTATTTTTCATCTCAAAGATGTATAAAAACTGTTAGATATTTGCATTTCTCACGTGTGTCATAAGTATGCATATTTCCAAAGTTGTAAGGGTCTTAAGAGTGAATGGGAAACAATGGAAAATGGATCAAAATACAGTATCTTTAAATTTATTATTCCAGAAGGTATGTCTGATGGCTCTCACGCAGTTTAATCACATGGACACGCCTTATCATATGGCCGTGGTCAAGAGAACAGTGTGATACATTCTACTTTATTTAATACTAGAAAGAAAGCATAGAATAATATCTCTACCATCACAAATGTATCACCATATTGATCCCTTGGTTTCGAGACTTCATAGGAATCGGAGTAAAGAATGGCCCACCTCAGGTCTCATAAACCTCCACCAGCTTAAGTCTTCCCACCCACCAACTCGCCAAAGACTCATTTTCCTTAAAGCACCAGGAAATTCTGTTAAACAGCAAATATTACCTTAGCTAAGAGCATCAAAGCATCCATTGTCATAAAATGTATTAGTTATAAACTATCTGTCAGAAAACAGGTCTGCGGAACTAAGGAATTAAGGGGAGATCTTAGAACAGAAGGCTCAGTCCTACAGAGATACGCAGGCTAGCTTTTACGAGAAAGGTCAGGCAAGAAAGGGGTATGAATGAAAAAGAAATTTTTAAAAACGAGTAAGATGGAGGGAGAGGTCAATATGAGCACTTCCTTCTTAAATTTGCTAGCTCTGATCCAGGCTTATCTACTATGAGATAAACAAACAAACAAAAACAATTCTCAAGTTAAATAAGTTACAGTAAGGAACACAGAGTAATGCAAGGGGATAAGAAGGAATTCCCAACACACCCAATTCCCGTGCTCTTGTCAAAGGGAAGCTCTGCAATCACTAAGTTAAGGATTTCTTTTACTCAATCAAAACCTAAGATATTATGGATTTTAAATCATCATGGGTTTTAAATTTAGATTATTTAAAGATTTTCCCACAGATTGCAATGAGAATATACACACGGTATGATAAAGCTGGAAGGATTGGTTGAAAGAGTTTACATAAAAATACAATTTACAGGTAAGGAAGAGAAAGATAAAATGACTTGCCTGGGTTAGCACAGCGACTTTGTTTAAAACCTGGGGCCGGGGACTTCCCTGGTGGTGCAGTGGTTAAGAACCTGCCTGCCAATGCAGGGAAAACGGGTTTAAGCCCTGGTCCGGGAAGATCCCACATGCCATGGAGCAACTAAGCCTACGCGCCACAACTACTGAGCCTCCGCTCTAGAGCCCGTGAGCCACAACTACTGAGCCTATGCTCTAGAGCCCACGAGCCACAACTACTGAGCCTGCGCACCTAGAGCCCGCACTCTGCCACAAGAGAAGCCACCATAATGAGAAGCCGGTGCACTGCAACGAAGAGTAGCCCCCGCTCGCCGCAACTAGAGAAAGTCTGAGTGCAGCAAAGAAGACCCAATGCAGCCAAAAATAGATAAGTAAATAAATTTATTAAAAACAACAACAACAAGAAAAAGTAACACCTAGGGCCAGAGAACAGACCTGATTCCCAAGTGAGACCACCTTCTGTTCTACAGGAGCCCAGGCCACCTGTGGTTCAGTGTCAGTTTTTGGGTTGTTGTCTTTATTATTTTTTCTTTATCAAAATCTTCAATGAATGCAATGGGAAATTATCAGAGGAGTAAAAGAAAATGTAGTGCTGATAAAAATCAAACTTCTGGGAAAAGTCAAGCTCTAAAATTTCTCTTGTGCTTAAATTTATGATCTATTTCAACCATCTGAAATATACATTGTGTGTGTGTGTGTGTGTGTGAAGCATAATAAAAATTTGCAAATGGAAAACAAAAAAACACAGACATATGGACATCATTTTGGACAAAGTACTGAAAATAATTGAATTATAACCATTGGCTTTCCAAAGCCGCTGCTTTGCCAAGGCAATGTATCAGTGTGAAGGCTGCTAAGTATTTTGCAAAATGTTCAGCTTTAATTACTGAATGTAGTAAATATCCTTTACGATCAAGATCTCAGAATATTGCCTGTCAATGTCTTGTCTCCTCACCATTTTCTCTGAGATTTCGCTCTAATAATCATTTGTTCATTCTCACAAACCTTAATTTCTCTGCCACTCACTGAAGCATGCCCAGCATCCTGCTTCCTTACAATTCTCATCTGGGGAGAACACCGAATGAAATGACATTTCTCTGGCAGGTTAAATGGGAAAGATGACATTCATTCTACAAGCACACAGGAAACCCTATCTTGAAAGGATTCAGACCCAGGAGGCCGAAACAGAACAGCTTTATAACTACTTCTGTTAAATCTGGAAGCTTATTGCACAAGTGAACCCTGATTCCCAGGACTTAAGAAGGTCCCACTTCATGTTGTCTGATCAACAACTGGGAATCTTTTTTGGCCTTGAGCTATAGGTTTTAGACCCTAGAGTGTCCTAACATCAGGCTATGTGGCACAGCTCAAACCAGAGGTTGGCACTCTATTAAAAATGGAATTCTTACACTTCTGATTCAATGAAGAATAGATGGAACAATTCTCATAGACTTGTAAATTCAGGCTTATGGGATGAGGGCAGTTTTCTGCTAAAATCCAGTATTCATTCATCTATTCATTCATTCCAGAAATTCCGCATGATAACTATTACATGGCAGATATTCCTTAGGTAATTTTTTAACGTCAGTTAGCTAAATGTATACAACTTTCAAAACCTGGAGAATTTTCTTACTTTCGGCATAGCTGAAGGGAGTAAAATTTCTTGTGTTTTTGTTTGTTTTGTTTTTTATTGTACTAACATAGCTTTATATTATTGCCTGGCAACCCAGACCAACGATCACATACTCATATCATGAAATTTACCTTCTGTTTGAGAGCACAGGTTTTAAAATCAGACATCTGAATTAGCTCTAGCCTCTGGCATTCGCCAGCTCCATGACTTGAGTTACTTAATGACTCGTTTCACTGCTCTCAAGTTAATAATACTCACCCCAGAGGTAACTGTGACGACTGCATGAAATAATGTGTACAAAACCATTAGCACTGTACTGACACCATGTAGGCACTCAGTAAATGACAAAATATTAACTTTATATGCATGCATCTATACACACAATTTTTACTTATTTCTTTTGTAAATGAAGATATGAATTGCAAGGAACAACTCCTTTTAATATATTTGTTAAAAGAGAGCAAAATGTAAATCAGAAGGAAGCTGGTTTATTTCTATTACATATCTCATGAGAGAGTTATCATTTTGGTTTCAAATAAATGGAAGAGACACTCCAATTTCCATTGTTGCAGCCTTCTTTAATAGTGCAAAATCCATGTGGGATTTTTTCTTTTCATATTTAAGGCCATAAAAGGAGCAATTTTTCTTCTCTCTGCAATTTTTCTTTCTTCTCTTATTGTTTCCTACTTCTTTCAAATACTTGTTCTCTGAAACTTACAATGGCTCCTTCTTTCTGCTGCTCCTCCGAGGCTCCAACACCTCACCATCTGCCTTGCTTTTCTTTTTCTTTTTTCTTGTTTCCTCTTCAAAAAGCTCAGTGATTCCTGGGCTTCAACTATGGCCTTAGACTTGTGATTCTCATATCTTGACATTCACGCTATCACCAGCTGCCTACTGAATTTCCACTTGGGCTCTGCCCACGCCTCAAGCCAGATTTGTGCATATCCTAGGTTGGTAGCTGTCCCTCACACAGCTGTCCTGACAGACTGCCTCAGTAAACCGTTCTTCCAGTAGTTCGGTAAGGTGAGCGAGATCCTTTTTTATTTTTTTGCAGTACGTGGGCCTCTCACTGTTGTGGCCTCTCCCGTTGCGGAGCACAGGCTCCGGACGTGCAGGCTCAGTGGCTATGGCTCACGGGCCCAGCCGCTCCGCGGCACGTGGGATCTTCCCGGACCGGGGCACGAACCTGCGTCCCCTGCATCGCCAGGCGGACTCTCAACCACTGCGCCACCAGGGAAGCCCGAGCAAGATCATTTGATTCAGGAGGAAGTAGGAGGGTTCTTTCCTCCTATTGCTTTCATGTGGTTGACTGACAGTCATTGTCTGAATATTTAAAAGTTTACTTCACACTCTCTGCTTTTTTCTCATTTCCCATTACCAGTATCCTAGTTCACATCCCCGTTACCTCAGAATGGTCTATCTTTCTGTTATCTGGACCCCACTTGGAGGGCTAGGGCAAACCCAGAGGAAGGCCACCCATAAGAGTATAAAACAGGGAAGAGAATGAGTGTCCTGAAGCAGGGTTTCCTGTGGCCTGGTTAAGGTAAGAGGCATGGTAGGTAATAAGGTCTGAAATGGGGCATCCAGGAGGTAATCCAATAGGTACCCAGATCATAATCAAAAAGACAGAGCCGAACATCAAATACGACAGGATCATTGCCACATATGAAGGACCACTGATCAGCTCTGGAGCTGGAGGGATGGAGAGCAGATGAAATGCACGGTAAAGAAGAGGATGTGGTGAGAGGTGAAGAATGGGATCTGAGCTGCAAGAAAAAACGGCAACCCTCTCTCACACTCTGCCTCAGGGGCACGGAAGGAAAAAGCCAGTTTCCCAAATGGTGACCTGTGAGTTGCTGAGGGGTCTTAAGTATACAGTGCAAGCATATAAGAGTTTCTGATTAAGACTTATATGTATATATGTGTGCCTTTATATATGTATGTGCACATATAGCCAAAAATTATGAGAATATTCTAGATTGTCTAGATTACTATCTATAATTGGGTTCTACTATATATCAGGGCCTGCATTTGCTCTTGTATTTATAATCATGTTGGAGCCAAGTAATTTGTTATAATCTAAGGAGAAAAATACCAGAGGCAGACAATATAGAAATCATGGGCCTGCTTCTAGTGAAAGCCAAATGACTTTACAGCAGGTAATAAAAATATAAGCTATATAGTTGTTCATATGGTGAAAATGATAAAAAGGTTGATTCTTAATATATGTATTTATGTATGTATATATATAGATATATATGTATGTATAGGGATATATGTACATACACACAAACACTACAGAGTAGTATCCATTAGTAATATATCACTTTTCAAGTAATAATTGAGTTTAAGAAAAACATTATCAGGCTTCCCTGGTGGCTCAGTGGTTAAGAATCTGCCTGCCAATGCAGGGGACATGGGTTTCAGTCCTGGTCGGGGAAGATCCCACATGCTGTGGAGCAACTAAGCCTGTGCACCACAACTACTGAGCCTGCGCTCTAGAGCCCACGAGCCACAACTACTGAGCCCACGTGCTGCAACTACTGAAGCCTGCATGCCCTAGAGCCTGTGCTCTGCAGCGAGAAGCCACTGCAATAAGAAGCCCACGCACTGCAACGAAGAGTAGCCCCTGCTCGCCGCAACTAGAGAAAGCCCGCGTGCAGCAACAAAGACTCAATCCAGCCATAAATTAATTAATTAATTAATTAATTAAAATTTAAAAAGAAAATCATCCAACTGGTTAAATTATTTTCTAACTTGAATTTTATAGGTTTTACATGCATTTAATTTTCAAATACAAATGTATAAGCATGTTTGTGTATGTTTAATAACAGTATAATAATTCAATTCAAAACTAGGCACATGAAAGTATTTTATAAAATACTGATTTTAAAGATCCATAAATGATGTGGGTTTGTATTGTATATGTACATATATCTATGTATGTATGTGTGAGCAGATGTACATATGTATATACAATCATGTATGAAACAATATCTACATCTTACTTTACATAGGATTTACAGTTTATATATCATTTTCACACCATGCTTTTTCATTCATTATTCACCACAAGCCTATTAAATAAGAGACCTTATTCTATTTTCTTACCGATAAAGATACAGATGCTAGATTTTTTTAATGATTTATCCCAAGTCTAACACTCACTAACTCAAAGACGGAGGTCTCAAACCCATGTCTGCTGAATTTAGATAGAACCTTCTATTGCATTTCAATAGATTCCTAGACCATTATAATTGTCTATTTTCAATTTTAGACCTGCCAGATTAGCCTTCATTAATGTTTTCATAACTTTATGCTCATTTTAAAACTATACAGTAGTTTCCTATTTCCTATAACATTAAACTTTAACTACTGTTTTTGGCTTTCAAGGCCAACCAAAATCTCCTGAGTCCCCATAATTCTCCACTCCCCCCAAAACTGAGCTGTGTGTGGCCAGCTGACCCTAAGTACCACTCCCCCGGATGGCTCACCCTCACTTCCTCACCTTAGTTTTTTGGTGTCTTTCCAACAAATGCCCTCCCTCGTCTGTGCCTATTTAAGCCCAAGTTAGCAGACTGGTTTCATTCCGTGTGTCTTACTCTGATTGGTAGTATTACTGGGTGGAAGAGTTTTTTTTTTTTTTTTAAACTTAGCAAGTATTTATCTGAAGTAAAGTCCTGCTTCCCAGAGACATGGGAATGCAGTTTCTGCAGCTGTCTGTTTAAGTATTACCTTGGGCACAGCCTTTCTAAAATTACTATTTGAAATAAATATCAGTGGGGCTTCAACAGTGCCTTCTGGTGTCCATGGCATCAGATTATCACCAAGACGCCTCTTCTTGGGTGGATGTTCAACATATACACATATTTTGTGATGGTAACATTTCACTATCGACTTTCTTGAAACAGAAAATTACAGCTTTGTTTTCCAGAAATATGCACTTTTTTGGTACTAGCTGCTGTCAAATGGGTTAATTGTCAAATAAAAGTACTAAAATTAAACATGAAATATATGGTTGTGGATTTACCGTGCAGTAAATCCCAAACCTCTAGCAAGAGCATTTGTACCAGTGTTTCTTACACTTTAAAGTATGTATGAATCCCAGGGATGTTGATAACATGCGTATTCTGAAACCACAGATCTGGGTTGGGGTTTGAAGCTGCTTCTCTAACGAGCTGTATGGTCTCAGAGGATGAAGGGTTCAGACCATCCTAAATGCTCCCTGGAAAGCTGCTAAGCCTTCCAGTTGGAATGCACTTGGTTTTTATCATCAAGCACCTTCCCTGACAGGGAGGTGCTGTGCTGGGTATGGAAACACCTGAGGAAAGACAGATGTGTTGTGGATGGTTTTCTTCCCGCTCACCCTGCAGCTGGCTGAGAATTCTGTCCCCATTTAAATGAGGCTCTGGCAGATCTGCAAGTGTGAGAGAAGGCCTGCTAAGCCTATGGGAGCCCATTTTAAAGCAGCCACTTATAACAACAATCAAGAATAACAGTAACAGTTCGTTAAGATGGAAAGTAAAGAGAAAATTACAAAGCACTTAAGAAGCTAGCACACCAGACACAGAAATGCTGTCCTTGGTAAATAAGATACATATTCCCTCAAATAGGAAGCTTTGCTTTTGTTACAAGGAAATCCTTGCACTTCCCCCCAAGCTGCTCTCTACACCGACACATGCTTTTAAAGCAAAACCTGGGGACATTCTCTGTTAACAATTTATGAAAAATGATCTTTGGATCAGTAGTTCTTGAGTTTCAGCCCCAAATCTGTAACCTATGATCTGTGTGACCCAGAGCATATACTTTAAAAATCTTTGATCCTCAATTTCCTCATTTGTATAAAGAAGGGCAAACTCAAAGTACTTTTTGAGAAATTTAAAATCTACAAAGTGCTTTGCTCTGTAAATAAAGTTCATTACCAAATGGAAATGGACTCACCCATAATTTGAACATGACCATATCCATCCACTCATTCATTCATTTTATCTACTCTGCCAATCTCTGTCTTATAACTGGTGCATTGAGACCACTTACATTTATTGTAATTATTAATATTGTAATTATTAATTATGTCTGCCATTTTATTTTTTTGTTTCTGTTTTCTTTTCCTGCCTTCCTGTGAGTTACTTGAACAGTTTTTGAACTTCATTTTGGTTTACCTACAGTAGTTATTTTTTGGCATATCTCTTTGTATAGCTTTTTTCAGTCATTGTTCCAGGTATTGAATATAGTATGTACACAACTTCTCAAGTCTATTATTTTCGATATCTTACCAGTTTGAGGGATGTGTAGAAATCTTACATTCTTTTATATCCATTTATCCACCCCTATTAATAATATCTTTTAATTATGTTTTTCTGTATACATTGAGAACTACATTAGGTAATGTTATAATTTTTGCTTGTCAAACAAAATTTGTCAAACAAATTGTCAAACACAATTTAGAACACTCAAAAAGAAAATGAGGGCCTCCCTGGTGGCACAGTGGTTGAGAGTCCACCTGCTGATGCAGGGGATGTGGGTTCGTGCCCCGGTCCGGGAAGATCCCACATGTCGCGGAGCGGCTAGGCCCGTGAGCCATAGCCGCTGAGCCTGCGTGTCTGGAGCCTGTGCTCCACAACGGGAGAGGCCACG
>NW_006797999.1:297779-299956 GCF_000442215.2 Lipotes vexillifer | reverse complement strand
GAGAGGCCCATGAACCCAAAAAAAAAAAAAAAAAAAGAAAATGAAAGTCAATTGTATTTACCCATACTTTTGCTCTTTTATGTTCTTTTTGCTTTCCTGATGCTCTAAGTTTATTATATTTTTTGTTGCTGTGTGTTTAGAGAATTTCTTTTAGCCCTGCTTCTAACGTAGGTCTGCTGGCAACAAATTCTCTTAGTTTTTCAGCATTTGGTAATGTCTGGATTTCCCCTTCATTCCTGAAGGGTATTTTTGCTAACTATAGAATTCTGGACTGATTGTTCTTTCCTTTCAGCACTTGAAGAATATTGTTTTATTTCCTTTTGACCACCAAGTTTTTGATGGGAAATCTACTGTAAGTTACAGCTTATTTTCCTATAGGTAATCCATTGTTTCTGTCTGGATACTTTCAAGATTCGTTTTCTTGCCTTTAGTTTTCAGAAGTTTGACTATCTTGTGCCTTGGTATGCATTTCTTTGAGTTTCTGGTATTTGGGATTCACGTAGCTTTTTGAATCTGTTAGGTGCACATATTTTGCCAAATTTGGGAAGTTCTCAGTCATTTTTCCTCAATTTTTTTTCAGGCTCTCCTGCTTTCTCCCTTCCTTCTGGTACTCTGATGACACAAATGTTAGGTCTTTTGTTTTAGTCTCACATTCTCTGAAGTTCTTTTTTTCCTTTGTTTCCAAGTATATTTTCTCTTTGTTGTTCAAAGTGTAATTTTTATTTTTCTATCTTCAAATTCACTGGTACTTTGCCCTGTCTTCTTCATTCAGCTCTTGAGTCCACCTACCAAGCTTTTAATTTCAGTTGTATTTTTTAGTTCTACTCATTCCATTTGGTTTCTCTTTTTATCTTCTATTTCTTTGCTGAGACTTTCTATTTTCCAGTTGTTTCATCAGGCTCGCAGCTTCTCATGGAAGCATGTCTATGAAGGCTGCTTTAAAATCTTGGCCAGAGAGTTCTAGCATCTGTGCCATCTGGCATTGGCTTCCATTGTCTCATCTATTTAGTTTGTTATCTTCCACTTTCTTGGTATGGTAGGTTATTTTGCATTAGCACCTGGGCATTTTGGGTATTACATTATAAGGCTCTGGCTCTTATTTAAATCTTGTGTTTTGCTAGACCCTGCTTGACGTTGCTCCAGTTGGTGAAGGGAGCTTCAACCTCCTTCCTGCCAGGTAGCAGTGATAGTCCGGGAGGGTGGGGTCCTTGCTGGGCAGGGTGGGAATTCAGACTTTCCTCCAGGTCAACATCACTACCTCCCTGGCTGTGAGAGGGAGGAGGTGCCTCTGCAGGGCTCCCCATGTGACCTCACTCACCTGGTAGAGGGATGGCCTCGCTACAGCTGAGGAGTGGAAATATTTCTGTGCATCCTCTCCAATGTGCATCCTCTGGTACCACCCAGGAAGCAGGGGGAGGGGCAGCTCATCTCCACCAGGTGGGGTGGGAGCCCAGTTTCCCAAGTGGTATCACTGACTGCCCAGCAGGGATGAAGCCACAGCCCCTCACCCAGCCTCCACAGACACCACCCACTGGGAAAGGTGGGGGCATCGCAGACAGCCTGGGGGGCTCTCCACTCATTCTTTGCAGTGTGGGGAGCAGTTTATGGCCACAGTTTCCTCTGTGGGGTTTGGATGGAGAAGAATCATTACTGACAAAACATTTTCTGCCTTGTCTGGCTGCCCTTTCCTGGTCTTCTGGCAGGAAGAGCAGGCTTTTGTTGGGGATTTTTGTCTGTTTCCATTGGTGTTTCAAGGACTGTCTTCTCCAGCATCCATTCAGGAACACTTGAGGTAGAAAAGAGAACCCAGGGAACTAACCACTGAGTCATTCTTTTGGTTCTGAGGTGCCTAAGCCATTCTACCACCACCTCTCCACCTTTCAGAGTTTTCATATATATATTTTATATGATGTCCAGGGATATTTGTTGTACTTAGGAGGTGAAATAGAGAAAAGTATATCTATTCCATGTTCATAGACATGGAAGTCAGAACCTCCTTTTAGAAATGATTCTGAAGCTGAACAAGAAAGGGTTCTGTGGGCTTCCCTGGTGGCGCAGTGCTTGAGAGTCCGCCTGCCGATGCAGGAGACGCGGGTTCGTGGCCCGTTTCGGGAGGATCCCACATGCCGCGGAGCGGCTGGGCCCGTGAGCCATGGCCGCTGGGCCTGCGCGGCCGG
>NW_006797999.1:261078-297569 GCF_000442215.2 Lipotes vexillifer | reverse complement strand
AAAAAAAAAAAAAAAAAAAAAAAAAAAAAAAAAAGAAAGGGTTCTGTGATAGATTGGTAACGTCTGCCATAGCAAAGAATTTTAGAATTTGTCACCATGTACCCTGTAATAGCTGAACATTTGCCATCTTTTCCACTTATATGTGCACATCTTACCTGAGTGGTGCCCACGTTACTAATGGTATAAAACTCTTATAGGACAGAACATGTCATAAATCTTTTCACCCTTCCCACTGTCTTAAATATCATAGTGCTTAATAAATACTTTATTTCTAGGAAATGGAAAAAATTATATCATAAAAGGTAGCTGTTTAAAGTTTTTAAAAATTATCATGACACAATTTCAGTATTTACTTAGATTTGTTTTAAGCAAATTTTGATTTACTTAGGTCATAATTTGAACAACAAAGGGTAAGGAAACCTTTCACCTTAAGCTTATTAAGTTTAAATATTATATTTTAATTTTGAATATTTTAATTGACCATATTATTTTGACGAAAATTATAAATCTAAAATTTATGGTCTGGAACTCTATCTGAAATTCTATGTAGCTATTTTTAAGAAATGCCGTCTTTGATGCATTTAAATTAAAATTAACCCAAATTTCAGAATGGTTTCTAATGAGACAAAGGTAAGCAAAAAGGACATCTTCCAAATTATTGATTGCAAGCACATTGATTCCATTCCACATATGATCATTTTCCAACCCCTTCAATTTTGTGTAAACGGAGAAGCAAGATCTAATCGTACTTGACGTACATTATGTAAAGCAAAAATTGACTATTCTTCTCATAATCATGTCTATGAAATTGTGTTTGGTATTGTGTCTAACACAATCTACATGCATTTTCTCAGTTAATCCTGGTTCTCCAGTCAGATAAGATTATTGCAGAAAAAGGAAAGTATGACTCAAAGAACTTAAATAATTTGCCTAAGTTCACATAATTAATAAATGGTGGAACCAAATTCAAATCCTAATATGAATGTATCACAACGAATATACTATCTACAACTGCAGCTCATTGGGGTTGAAAGCTTTTGAAGTACTTTCCAAGTTTAGAATCTTTTGATTCCATTCAATCATGTTCAAGAAAAAACATTATTGATATTGTCTTTTGGAAAGTACCCAATGGGAGAAAAAAAAAGGATTTATTTACTATGATTTAGCAAGAAAATCAACAGCATGATACTCAGGAAAGAGAGTTAACTTGCTCATGATAAAATATATAGACCCTGTGAAATTTGTAGGATTGTATTTTAAATAAGTCTTTCTTTAGAACCATTAATATAGCTACTTATAAAAGAGCTATGTTTAGATGAAGAATTATCCTGCAGTTTCTACATGTTTTCCTACATATCAGGAAAGTAAACTTGTATGCATGCTCTAATAACATATAATTATTCAGCCATATATTCAGATAGTTATATCTACACAATTATAAAGCAAACTTAATTCGGCTGAAGTTCTAAATGAACTCAGCCATGCTTTGTGATGGGTTTTAGATTATGGCAAATGGTCATTTTGTTCATGACACAGCATATACGACATTGAATCTCTTCCTAAGAAGAAATACCCTCCAATTTGATCATCTTTAACTTTATCTAACTTGAGCATTACTGCACTGCAGTGCGACTGATAAGGTAGAAATAATTATTCAATATATTCTGCATGCTGATGAGTTGACAGAGCTTTTGGAGAAATGGACTTTAGAATCAGTTCCCTTTATAAAACATTTAGGATAATTTTCACTTTGGGCAAACAGCTCTACAGAAACAAACTCATATTGTTCATTGGGAGCCTTTGGGACATATCTAAGAGATATTTTGCACATCCTGCCAATCAAAAAAAAGTACAATTTGTTACTTTATTCATTTGACAGATTTTTATGATCAACTATGTGCCAGGCCCCATGCTGTGCATGGTGTGAAGGATGGTGGTTAAACCAACCTTGTCCTTTCCCTCTTGAACCTTATAGTCAACCAGGGAGGGAGTCATGAGACAAATAAGCTCCCAAATATATAATTATATTGTAAAAACTGTAACTAGTGTCATGAAGGTTCAGAACAAGGTGCTGAAACAAAGGGGAAAATAAGGATCGCTATTTAAATTAAGGCAGAAGGGCCCAGGAAAGGTCTCCCTGCTGAAGCACCAGCCCTCAGGCCAGTGGTCCTGACTAGCACCATTCTTCAGAGGATGAAGCCAGGTGAGGCAAAAAAGAGCAGGTGAAATGCTGGGGAGTGGGGAAGGCTGGCGTAGCGAATGGTTGGTTGGAAGGACAGTTGGGAGGGAGTCAGAGAACACGTTATTAGTGGTGAAGACTCCACGCTGGGTCCTCCAGGATGTCCTGCAAAGGATGAGCTGGGCACTGACACAAGCCCATTTGTGTTTTGGTCAGATCATCCTGACTACTGTCCCCAGGATGAGTTGAGAGGTGGTCAGGGAAAGCCTCTTGGGTGCTCCCTGAGGAGGACATAAAGAGGTGGATGGGCTCAGCACACACTCAGTGGATGGATTCAAGAGGGCGTGGTGGTTGCAGGTAGGACTTCAGGTGGAAGCAAGAGAGGGAAGTGAATTAAGCAACTGGCTGGACTGAGGGCTCATTTTCTGAGACAGGATAAACCCCAGGAGAGCAGATTAGAGGGGAAAAAAGGAGTTGTCTTTTTAAGATCAGAAGGCACAATAAGTATTTCAGTTAGACCGTCAGTCCCGTGAGTCTGGGACACAGAGGAAAGGATGGCGGGGTGGGGTGGTAAGGGTAGAGCAAGAAGAATTTTTCGTATTTACTGCAGCCTTCCGTAATGCACTCTCTGAATCTCCCGATGTTCAGCTCCAATACGAGACTACACGGCTAAGGCCATGAACTGAACAAAGTGTTGTATAATCTATAAACAATGTTTAAGGAATAAAACGTTCTTAACATCCACTCAAAATTTCTTGTGAAAAGACTTGTTACTGTTTATTACTAATCCATAATTGATTAAAATATGTACCATGGAGCTAATTTGTTGGAAGATTAAAATATATCAGCACAGGGCTTCCCTGGTGGCGCAGTGGTTGAGAATCTGCCTGCCAATGCAAGGGACACGGGTTCGAGCCCTGGTCTGGGAAGATCCCACATGCCACAGAGCACATAGGCCCGTGAGCCACAACTACTGAGCCGCGCGTCTGGAGCCTGTGCTCCGCAACAAGAAAGGCCGCGACAGTGAGAGGCCCGAGCACCGCGATGAAGCGTGGCCCCCGCTTGCCACAACTAGAGAAAGCCCTCGCACAGAAACGAAGACCCAACACAGCAAAAATAAATTAATTAATAAACTCCTACCCCCATGAAACCCTCCCTGCCAATGCAAGGGACACGGGTTCGAGCCCTGGTCTGGGAAGATCCCACATGCCACAGAGCACATAGGCCCGTGAGCCACAACTACTGAGCCGCGCGTCTGGAGCCTGTGCTCCGCAACAAGAAAGGCCGCGACAGTGAGAGGCCCGAGCACCGCGATGAAGCGTGGCCCCCGCTTGCCACAACTAGAGAAAGCCCTCGCACAGAAACGAAGACCCAACACAGCAAAAATAAATTAATTAATAAACTCCTACCCCCAACATAAAAAAATATATATATATATCAGCACATTTAGAGTTAGGCTCACTGAAAGAAAAATTTGTGTCCTTAGACATTTGGGGAATTTATTTCTCCCCAGAAATGTCTTCACAAGCTCACATGTTAAGGTTCTACTTTAAAAGTTTTATTTAGAGTAAACAATTCAAATAATATCGTCTATTTGTTTCCTTTCCTATTAATTATTTAGTTTGAATTATAAAATTATTACATAATTCGGGGAAGGCAAAACAATACTATTCCCATTTTACATATAATGGAGCTAAACTCTAAGTTAAGCAACATGAAGGGCCCCTGGGAGTGAGTGGAACGTGAAGCTGAAAAGGCAGATAAATACCTCTCATCTCTTTTTGAAAAAGAGCCCATGAGTCTTCAACACAACCAGTTGGCTTGCTAATATAACTTTTCATTGGAATTTTTAAATTGACTCCTTTTGTTAAATTTGGAAAAGACAGGACTAGATTTCAGGTCACTTGACATGTTGGTCCGTGTCCTTTCCAATCTGATATCCACAAAAATAAACACAAAGGAGAGGAAGATAAGGAAATATTTGATGGTTTGTGATTTAATTATTAGTGATTCTTTTTTCTAAAATAAGAGTTTCCTGATAATAACTTAATTCTAACATAGGGAAAAATATTCTTGAGACATACAGACAAAATACTTTTGTTTTTCCCCCTTTTGAGCAGGACCATAGTTACACAGTTGATATTTAATAGAGCAAACTGATCATTTAAAGTCATTATCTTCCTGACGGCCATAGGTATCCAGCATAACTGGCCAAGTCACGCTTTTCTTAAGCATAAAAGAGATTCCGTAAGAGATTAAGCCTGAGGTGGCATCTGTGTTATAGTGAAAGGCTCCCTGCAGATGCAACCTGGAGTCGTCCGTGTGAACACTGACACCAGTGGTTCTCGTGGCCACGAATTCCCGCTCTGAAGTCCATTAAATTCCGCAAATATTTTAACAGTTATCATCTTGGCTTAAGCATTTTCAGGTGTAAGATGAAGAAGGAACTGCGTCATCTCTACAGCCTTATCTCTAAATGTTCATGATTCCACCCAAAGTCTTCCTCAGCACACACGAGACAGACGTGTCTGTCCTGTCATCCATTCCCTTCCCTCCACATTGCTGTACAGCGTGATTTCTAAACCATCACAAAATGTGTATGGCAAGTGCAAGTACAGAGGAAGATCTAGCTCCCTCTTACAAATTTTCTGAATTTGTGTGGTATTATCTAAGCGCGTTATAGCAGCAAGCATGTTCTCTGACTCCCAGCAGACCATTATTTTACTTTTAAAAGTCAACATAAAGTTATTTTGTTTAACAAACATTTTAAAACATAGATAAATGTTTGCATGGCTGTTAATGGTGTCTAACCTTGTACTGGGGTCCAGCTCTGAACCATCTGAGATCCCATGAGTAAAACTGAGTTATTATTAGGCCGCCATCTTTAAACAGCAGACATTCCATTAATCACTCAAGCCGACCCAAGGTGACATTTTCATGATCGGCCTAATGAGGACCTCGGTAAAAGTGGCATTTGAATATAATACGGCTCAAGAGTGTGTCTTGTAATAAGCACTTCCCAGAGGACAAAAGCCAGGAACACTGTTGGATTTAATCAATGAGCCTTGCATATCTTTGTTAATGGGTCAGAAGAGACCACGCCCTCAGCTAATGAGTTATACTCGCTTCAGGCATGAATAGTGCAAGATGGTTTACAAGCATTTTGAGTTTGATTAGCAAAGAGTTATCTAATCCCATCAACTTGCTCTGGAGAAACTTCCAGTTTCTTTTTAGTAATAATATAGGTGATATACAAAATGAATAAATAAGTTCACATTTAAAACAATACTTAACAGGGGATAAAATTAGGCTCAAAAATGTCCGCATCGCAAAGAACAAGTCATCTCTGCCACTATCTTCTAAACAAAACTTCATCACCATTTTCAGCGTGTTGGAATCACGTAACATAATGTGATCATCACAAGGAGAGCATGGAAGCCCCCATGAACGTTTATTTCAGGCAACAAGTCCAGGGAGCCTTTCGAGGCCATGTTGAGCATTGTTAGGTTTCCAGGCATGTTTTCAGGACACAAAGCAAAACTAAACGTCCTGCGTAGCCTGGTCCACGTCTTTGCTTCATGCCCATCACCCAAAGGTGAGCACTGGTGTGGAAACATTACCACTGTGCACACGTGGATGTGGAATGAAAGCTTGTGCCATGATTTCAAATCAATCTCAACTTAAAACGCTAGAGGAAACAAGGCTGAGAGTTGAAAGAACATGGATTCAGACCTAGGAGAGTCTTGAGTTTGTCATCTGTCTGTTTACGACTTGGAAATTTACCTGACTTATCTGAGCTTTGATTCCTCATCTGTAAAAGGAGAAACATCAAAGCTCCTTACAGGCTAATGTGGCAGAATGTACAGTATAAGCCACACAGCAAAACATCGGGCACCTTATCAGGACTCGAGCTCTCTTTCACTATGAAAAAAAAAAAACTTTCCTTCAGATTTAATATAAAGGGAAGCATTCTTCAACTCTCTAGATTAGGGTCAACTAAAAACTAAACAGTATGAAGGAATGTTTTCCCTTCCATCACAAATACAGAGGAAACATTTGATAGTGAATCCCTCAGATCCCTCATGCCACCATCAAGAGAAATTAGGTGGTTCTGGGCCAAAAGTGGGGGGACTTGGAGCCCGATGCTGGCTGTGCCTGGTGCCCCAGTGCCTCCTCAAAGAGCCACACCAGGTTCCAGGCTCAGGAGAATCAGCATTGAGCACCGGAGTCAGAGAAGCATCCACACCAGGAGGAGGTGGGCTCAGATGAAGTCACTGAGAAATTGCTCAACTGCAAACAACATTATCACCTTTATCAGTAGAACACCTAGCATTCCTTGGTCAAATACACAATTCCTGCCATTGTGACAAGTTCTTTTACTTGTATGACCTCATTTAATCTCAAAAATACCCCAATAAGTAAATTATTATTTTTTATTACTACTATGATGGTTAATATTACTTGTCAGCTTTACTGGGCTAAAGGGTGCCTAGGAGCTGGTAAAACATTATTCCTGGGGTGTGTCTGTGAGGATGTATGCAGACTAGATTAGCATTCGCTTCTAGACGAGTGAAGAGCACCCGCCCCCATTCGGGTGGGTGTCATCCAATCCTGAGGCCTCAGTACAACCAGAAGGCAGAGGAAGGCGGAATTCCCTCCCTCTGCTTGAGCTGGGACGCCCAGCTTGTCCCACTCTTACATCGGGGCTCCCGGCACTTTCCCCGCTGCCCCTCCCACTGGATTCCCTGGTACTTGGACGGAATCACACCACTGGCTGCCTGGGCCTCCAGCCTGCAGATCGCAGGTCACTGGGCTTCTCTGCTCTGTCAGCAGCAGTAGGGGACCTGGGCTTCTCTGCTCCGTCACCATGGGGGCCAGCTCCTACAGTAAGCCTCCCCTTGTGCACACCTGCGCACACCCTACTGTTGCTGCTTCTCTAGAGAACCCTGACTGATATGACAACTAAGGAAAATGAGCATTAGGAATGTCCTGCAAATTGCCCCAATTCTTATAACTGGTAAACAGCTGTGTCGGAGGGCATCTCTCAGGGTATCTGATGCCAAAGCAGGTATCTCAGCTACTGTCCTGTACTGTCGCCAAGGTGCCATCTGCTCTATTTCAGTGTATTCATATCTTTTTTATTTTCAACGTCCAACCACCGGCAATAAATAAATAGATGGATAAATAAAGAGGTCAGAATACATTTTCAAAGTGTAAATCTGAAAATATAAAAGCCACGTTGAATTTGAGCATTAATGATATTTCTGGACCCTTTTTTTGGTTTGTGTTTTATTTCCCTTGTCTTCTCTGATTTCCCAAACTCTAAGCAACATCTCAAGTGATGCCCAGCCAGCATCCAATACACCATTAATACTGGGCTGAAGGCTGAGTTAGAAAATCATAATAAGAGAGGTGGGAAAGGGCTGGAATCACCTCTAGGTCCGTGGGACTTAACAGGTCACACTGTTTTTATTTGTTTTATGGGGACAGGTGTGAAGTCAGACACTTTAGAAAGAGCATTTACTAGCATAAGAAATATCCACCCATTTGTCTTGAGGGATAAAGGCGAGCACTTCTGAAAACGAGGGCAGACAGAGGGAAGTAATGGCTTGTATGTACAGACATTAACTCAAACAGATGGGCAACTTAAAAACACAGGCAGTTCTGAAATGGAAAATGAAGAAAAACAGGATTTGGCTGAGAAGCATCTTTAGCTGCTCTAAACCTCTTGAAAATATTTAGTACATCGTAGCCCGAGGAAGGAAAAAAACACAAAAAACACTTAATCATTTGAAGCAAACAGAAGAGCTCTGGAAAGGAAGGGACCCAGTACGTGGGCAGACAAATGACTAAAGACAAAGAGAGGCTCTGACTTGGCAAATGCTGCCGCTTGACCGTTTCCTTAGGGGCCAATCCATTGCTTCCGCGAGGCTGCAGGAAGCAGCTGACGCCCACCCCTCTGCTTTGGAGAGTCACAGGAAGGCACAGGTGTGAACGTTTAAAAAGAAAAGGCCCACTTCTTAGGAACAAAGAAATAAAACAAAGTTCCATTCAATAAAAAGCAAGACCCTGGGGACAGAAGCTGAAGGAAAGCAGTAACACTTCTGTGTGTTACATGCTAGCTCTGACCCAGTTACCTCTGGTCACTGCCCCACAGAGATCACCCTCCTGTGGGGATGGGACCCTAATGTACCTTTAGTCTGGTGTCCTGAGAACTCGCCAGAGGATCAGAACACTTTGTTTATGGTGGGTTTTCATGGGATCTGGAATCCTGGGGCATATTTCATCTAACTTGGTAGGTGGGATGACAGGACAGGATCCTGCTCTGGAAAACTCATCAAATCATTGCACACGCTGCTCTGATCAGGGACAGTACCCTTAACCTGTTTCAGCCTTAGCTTCGCAGCCTGCAAAATAAGGACAATAAAGACCCTTGGAAACGGTTGCCAGTGCTCAGCTCAAGTTAGTGGGACAGTGCGCACAGCATCAATCCACTGTCCTCTGACTTTCATGAGTGAAACAGCGGAGCCGCAGAGCAGAGCAAGGTGCCTGGTAGAGTGTGGACCATTAAATATGTTTTTAACAAAATGAACTTTGTGGGTCTAATAAATTCTCAAAACTGCTGACCTGAAATTTTGGCTGCATTTCACTAAAAAAAAAAATAAAATAAAGAACACAGAAAATAGACAAGCAATAAACATGTGATGCAACTGTGAAAGGTTGTTAAGAGTGATGATGGAACTAAGGAAACTAGGCAATTTCACTGTAATAAATAATGTAAATATTTTGTGACTTCTGTTTTCCCCTATATATGTCCAGAAAGAAAATCTTATGACCTTCTGTCACTAATTTCTCCATTTTTTCACAATTTGCGAAATGTCTTGCCCTGAGTTCCAAACACTGCTGCTGCAGTTGATTCGGTTCTTGCAGCTGAGGTGGAGAGGAGAATGGTAGGGATTTCACGGGGCAGAGAGGGGATCACACGTGCTGGTCCATTCGGGCTGCCACAGCAGAGACTGCATACCTGGGGCGTGAACAACAGAAATGTGTGATCACACAGTTCTGGGGGCCAGAAGCTGGAGATCAAGGTGTCAGCAGGATTAGTTCCTTCTGAGGGGCTTGAGGAAGACTGCTCCTTCCTCCTTGGCGTGTAGATGGCTGTCTTCAACCTGTGTCTTCACAAGGTCTGCCCTCTGGGTCCCAATTTCCCTCTCTTATCATGACAGCAGTCATGTTGGAGTGGGGCCCACCCTAATGACCTCATTTTCACTTGGTCACCTCTGTAAAGACCCTTTATCCAAATACAGTCACATTTTGAGGTCCTGGGGATTAGGACGCCAACATATCTCTTTTGAGCGGGGCACAATTCAGCCCGACACCTGTAGCAGCCAGACACGCCTGAGGTGCGCTCTGCCTGGTGTCACACACCTAATCACAGGGCTCTCCAGGCTGTATGCCTTGTGCACAGGGCTGTTCTTCTGGAGGCTATTCCTGTAGTGTGGTTATTACTGTATTTGAAAGTTGAAGACGACATCACCACTGGCCTAATTTCAAGCTGTGTTTCTTCCCGATAATACCATTTATGTGAGAAGCCTTACTGAGGAAGGCGATTGATGAGAGAGTGGAGCCATACGCACTTATTCGTAAGTTCACATCGATGTCAAGTATGGTCCAGGCACTGTGCAAAATGCTGGGATTCACATTTAGACAAAATCCCTCTCTTTAAGAATGGGGATTGTTAACACGTGTTCCTTAGGCACCTGCGCCAAGTTTACCTGGGGTGCTTGTATGATTGCAGATTCCAGCTCCTTGGGACCCACTGAGTCAGATTTGGGGGGGGCACTTGGAAGTTAGGGATCTATATGCCAGATGGTTCTTGTGAACTTTGAAGAACCACTGGTCCAGGAGAAGCAATCTACAGACACACAGGACAAAAGGCAGTGGCGAGGTCACAGCATGCACAAGAGGGTGCTCAGGACCCGGGGTAGGGGAACCTCAGTCCCCCAGAGACAGAGAAGCTCGGGAACTTGATGAGGAGCAATTAAAAGGTGAGCGGCAATCCACATACAGACTAAGCGCTCCGATGTCTCATTTTGAGTATTGTGAGAAATCAGAGAAACCTATTCCCAGCTCAGTTACTTAAATATTATTGATGTTAACTAGACATTTGTAAAATCTCTGCTTGAAAGCACATCACCAAGTACTTCCTGAAGACACTCACTGATGAAATTATGTTTCTAGCCTGTAAGGTTCCTTTTTTAGGGGTGCCTGTTAGTACCTGGCTCCAGCGTAAAGATTTCATGTCAACTGTTTCATTTAACCCTTCAAACATGCCAGGTGGGGGAGTATTCTTATCTCTGCTCACAGAAGAAGCTAAACCTCAGTGAATTGTGTTGCCTGTCCAGGGTCATGGCGCCAGTAAATACTGGGAATGGGAGGGATCCTTGCCTAAACTGGGAGATTCTGACTGTGAAATGCCCAAGATCTAATCACTCAACTCAAATCCCATAAGAAGATCATGAGCAAATGGAATAAACCTCAGTTTGCAATATACTTAGGGGGATTTGGCAAATTTTTGGCTTTATGAACTATGTGGATTCATAACCTAATATATTAGAATATAGGTGACATAATGACTATAACCTGTATTCTCACATGTATATATATACATATTCATATTACATACATATTTTCATATATATCATAACATGTGATTTGTTTTGTTTTTAAAATGATTTTAAAAACATTATTTTTAAATTTCTAAAAACACTGCACTATTATCATGTCACATAGAAGCTTGAACATTTCATAGAAGCAAATAAATATGTATAAAAAAATCAAGACAAAAGTCCTAACTTCTTATGCATTTTACACCCATAGGTAAAAGTTTTTGAGATTTATAAAATAACTCAAGTTTTATGCCAGAACACCAAACATATCCTCTGAACTTTTGATAATGTTGCTATTTTTTTAAGTTACAAATATAACAATTTTCTTCTGAAAGATGCCCTTTCAGTGGGTAGAAGTAATGTTCACAGAGGGAATACTCATGGTATAGTAGAAATAATGTAACTTTTGGAATCTGAAGGCCATGGGTTCAAATCCCACCCCTGGTGTTTAGTCGTGTGTTTCTTGGGTAACATTGCCTCTGAGCACCAGTGTCCACAGGATTAAAGAGATAAGAGGATGCACCTCCAGCTCAGTCCCTGGCTCACGGCAGACCTACATGCACCTCCCCGCCCAGCCACCCATCTCCTGCCCTATCCATACCCTTTACACTAGCAAATATTAGCACATATCAGTAGAGTGCAGGCATCTGTATCTTTCCATCTTAAAGTTCAGACTTTACGAACAGAGGTTTAACCATGTCATTTGTGAGAATGATCGTTTTCCCTCTGCTGCATTGCCTGCAAAATGCAAGCAAAGCATAAACAACATACAACATCAAGTCCAAGCCAGAGCTCCGACTCACCAAGTGCTCTGAAAATCACGGCTCTGAGATAAAGAGCTACATGGGAACTGCTCTCTCTGTGACACAGGAAACTTGAAAGCCAAGCCCTGTAAGGTACCACTTTAACTGGATCTTTGAGATAATACAGAAAATTTCAATTCTAATTTTGGCTTCCCTCCAAGATGAATAAGATTAGTGTATTGATAAGGGAAACAGCTGCTAGGCAGAGTTTCTTGGTTGAAGGGAGGAAATGAAGCCTGAAGGGCAAAAGATATGCCTGGTTTATCGAGGAGGATAAAAACCAGCACAGGTTTTCTGAGAGAAGTCATTTCAAAGGTCAAGGAAAGGGAGAAAAGCAAGCTGAAGTTCTCTGAAATGATGCAACACATCTGGCCTGCTGTGTGTTCTTCCTCACAGGTGATGGGCAGTGAAGGGTCCTGTTTGCTGCTGAGTCCTGCCTGGGACTGTCTGAGTGCTTGAACCCTCTCAACAATCCTTAGAGATTGGCATCAAAGATCCTGTTTTACATGGCAGGAACCAGGTTTAGGGAGATTAGCACTCCCTGCCCATCACATGACTATTTTTCTCTCAAATTCTGTGCTTCTAAGATGTCACCAGCAGAAAGTCAATGAAAATGAGAAAACAAAGCAGATTAGGGCACAAGATAAGTCATCTTCAATGGAAAAAACAAAAAAATCAGAACTTCCCTGGTGGCACAATGGTTATGAATCTGCCTGTCAATGCAGGGGACACAGGTTTGATCCCTGGTCCGGGGAGATCCCACATGCCACGGAGCAACAAAGCCCCTGCAGCACAACTACTGAGCCTGCACTTTAGAGCCCACGAGCCACAACTACTGAGCCTGTGTGCCACAGCTACTGAGCCCACGAGCCACAACTACTGAAGCCCATGCTCCTAAAGCCTGTGCCCTGCAACAAGAGAAGCCACCACACACTGCAACAAAGACCCAATGCAGCCAAAAATAAATAAATAAATAAATAAATAAATAAATAAATAAGAAAAAGAAAAAAAAATCACTCTCAAATACCTGTCATTAATTTACATTTCTTTTTTTTCATTCAAACACTGCCCTGACACATGTTCTGCTGGGGCCTAGGGCAGCATATTCATGGTCACATGACCAGCACTGGGGGCCCCAGAGGGCCTGACCCCACCCCTCAGCTTTCCACCTCACTCATTTACTAAAAGGCAAGTGTCGCATTTTTAGTAAACATTTCAAAGTATTATTTTGCACAATTTTTTTTTTAAACTAACATCCTAGTGCAGTTAGAAAATGTGTAAGTTGTTTTTGTTCCTCTGTCAGCATAAAAGGAATGCTGTTCAAATCACTATGAAATACTATACCAACTCCAGAAGCATAACTGAAATATTAAATAATATATTGTAATATTAAATATATAAAATGTATAAATATATTAAACAAATATTAAATAGTAGGCTCCCAGTGCCACAAAGGGGTATTTGTCCATTTATTTATTTGTTTGTTTCCAGTTTTCAAGTCCCCTATCTTCAAATAAAATAATTAAAATAACTATGGTGACCTTTGATTTTGGTAAGAGTCTCAAACTATTGCACCATTACTATTGCATCAGTAATTAGATGGGTTGCAGGATTTATAGTTGCTGTTGACCCAATGTGATCTTCTCTCAAAGGGTGTCAGATGCTACTTGTTTTCTGGTGGAGCTATTTAGTTTGAAATTTATTGCAGCAGAAAATTTTTTAATTACAATTTTTTTCATTTGACTTGCTCCTTATGGAACCTACAAAGTCAAACCTCCTCTCATGAAAAACAAATAAGGATGCACTCAGTATCCTGAACTAACTTAAACTACTGCCTCCTTACTAATACTTTTAGAAACTGTATCTTCTCTGAGCACAGGTAATGGAAGGCTGCACCTCAACACTGATTTCATTAGCCTGCTTTTTCTTACTTGTCCTAATTTCACTGAGTGGTGCCACAATACTCCCAGCAATCAAAACCAGAAAACTCTTTGTCATTCTGTATTTTTCTCTCTTCCTGACCCTTTACAATCCAACACAAGGGCCTGCTGATTCTGTTTTCTAAATATTTTCAACGCCTGTTTTCTTTCAAACCTATTTTCACTGTATTTATCAAGGTCTTCATCATGGCTCCAATGCATATTTCTAAAATTTCTAAGCACCCCTGTAATTTAGACAGGATTCTGTCCAATCATCTACCACGCTACTAAAAGATATTTCCAAAATGCAGATGTCACTGTGTCTTTTTTGCCCTTTAATAGACTGAAGTCAACCACAGGAGAGAGAGTAAAAGCTACGGAAACTCAGTTGAGGTCTTCCACGATGGCCCCTACTTGCTGCTCCAACCGCATTTCCATCGATGCTACCCCTTCAAATCCTAACTCAGCTGTCCTGTGATGGGAAGAACATCCTGAAAAAATACCTTCTGCTCCATCTCTATTCAGTGTATATCTTCTCTTGCTTAATGTCATACTGAATTGTAGTTACTGATTCATGAGTCCATCTCTCCTGACGGACCATCAGAGCTTTAAGAGTTGGGAGTGTGTCTTGGTACCTGCAGTGCCTAATTCAGAGGTAAGTTTGAATTGAAATAAAATTCACAAAAACAGCTGTATCATCTTTAATGCTTGCATTAAGTTTTAAACCTACAACTACAACTGTAATCTACAAACACAGACATATGATTAATGTCACTTTGCCTCTGTATGAACATGTATATATAAACAAAATGTCAAAAACTTGTACAGAGTATACCCTCTCTACAAACATGGACCCTACATCTACTTTAATTTTTGAAACAGTGTGCTTGACGTCTATAGGTTTCAGAGGTAAAGCTTGTACGTTTATCCTTATAAATGTGCTACAGGGAAATCCTCATTTTCCAATTTTGTATCTAATGTGAATATAATATCTTGGGCAAGAAAATAAAAGAGTTTGAGCTGTCTTGAGAGGGAACAGTGTGATGGTACAATGCATTTAGATGATGCTTTTGCAAAGTCTTTTTCCCTTATAGAATTCCAAGAATTTTAAAGAAAGAGTTCACCCACTCTTTAATTTCATACCCTACCATCATGAACTGCCAGCAGTTCAGGACCACATAGATGGTGATCATCCATCTATATCTATTAACTCTCTTTGGACCCAAAAACTACTTTGAAAAAATTATCTTCAATTATCTAAAAACTGAAAAAAAAAATTAATCTAAATACAATTGAGATGGTTGGTACAAGGAGGGAATTAAAAATCCACAAAGGCTCATTCTGACTATATTGAAGGAGGCCAATGTTTTTCTGTAAGTTAGATGAGTATTTACATTATGGAAAACTTCTGTGTTCTCTAAGTAACAAAAGGAAAGTGAATGATTAATGCTAAACAAATCAAGTTTCCCTTTATTAAATACCATAACAATTACACATTTATATTATGAACTGTATTAAATTCAGTTCAATCAGCTCTAAGTCTCTTTAACTGTAAGTAAAACACTATTAAGGTATAAATTGCCAATATATATGTTATATAAGCCTATTCTGTTTAAAATTTTACGATGTTTTCTCAGTGGCCTTCACCTATTGGAGTAAACATTTTTACTATTTATTTTTAAAGATTTATTTTTAAAATGATGAAAATGCTTGTGTAGCTGTACCAAATAATTTAAATGGTTTAAAAAAGGCTATTTTTCACCATGTTTTTTTATTTTTAAACATTACAACCTCACATATGATGAAAATATTTTATACATTATTGTAATCAAAATGCTATTTTACACAAATTGGAAAGAACTAAGAGAAGACTAAAGAAACTCTTCCACAGTAAATGAATTTAAACACCTAAAATATAGATTACTTAGAACTGATGCCTGCAAAATTTTGTGTTAAGTAGAATTTCTTTTGGCCAGACACATTTTGATCCAAACGCTGAAGAGGCAGGCAGAAGGTCTGGATTCTAGACCAACATTTTTATGATTATTAATAAGTCACTTAACTTTTATGTGCCTCAGTTTAAAAAACATAAAAATAAGCAAATTAAACTAGATTATTTTTAAGGGCCCTCCAGGTTTTACAGGTCATAGTTTATGAAACAACAACAACAACAAAAAACCAAGATCATATTGACTCCCCAGTTATCAGAATGGTTAACAGAAAGTGCAGAAGACTGTGGATTTATAGTGGGAAGATGATGCTTCTGAAATATTTTATAATTTGAGAACACAATCACATTGGGCATTTATATTCCAATTTCCACCTAGAACGTGGTGTGTGATTCTAACATTCCACGTCCCTGATGGCATTGCTTTGGGGTTACATGCAACATGGAGAAGAGATACACTGACCACGTTCAATCAGATCCTTCAGCTGAAACTGCAAAGATTCCAGAAGGATCTGGTTTTTAGAGCTCTATTTCTATTTCTGAGTCATTTAATTCAGCATCAAATAGTTCTGCTGAGCGAGAAAATGGGGAAAAGAGAGGGAAGTGTTAACTTATCAACAAGACACATCCCGGGCATTCTCTGGTTCCTTTTCAACCATGCAGCGGAAGAGCAAGCCATCCCTCCATTGAGTCAACAATGTTCAGAACTCCTCACGTGTCAGGGAGATAAACTAACATCTGCCCGGACCCTGGATTGTCATTTCTCATGTGTCTGTCTTGTCACATGACAGTCTCTTTCCAGGATCTTCTTGGGCTTCTACCCTGAGAGCAGATTCCATTTAGGGCCCTGTCTACGGACTCAACCTCTAGAGGCCAAGATTTGGGAACTCTTGCCAATCCTGGGCTCAGCCATCTTCCTTGTTCAGTCCACAATGCCAAGGACATGCAGCCCACGGGGCTGCTCTCTGAGCAATGGATTCTATGTCATAGGCAGAGAGTAACAGAACATTTAAAGAAAATGAGAAGCATTTCTTCTTTTGAAAGAAAAAGTACTCTTCTTAAAAAAAACATCAATCCTAATGAAACAAGCCTATTAGACCTTGATGTTTATCTTACATTAAAGAAGAATATCTGGAGGTACAACATAAATGATGCAGGCTGGGTGTCTGATTAACTTCTCGCAGTTAAAGACACATACAATAATTGTGATAAATATCTATTATTGTCTCATAGAGCAATACCAGAAAATCTAATATCTAATGAAAAAAGAGAAACAAGGAAACCAATATGAGGTTTCATTTATAAATTGCAATTAGCTTTCAAAGACCAATATATTTCATTATGCATATAAATCTCCATAAGAGAAAACTGAAAATTTCATGACTTCAAAGCCTTCAATTAAAATTAAAATGCCTTATTTGAAAATTTGATTTTTTATGCATACGCATAAAATGAAAAAAAAATCATGAAATATTGAAATCAACTTTAACAAGTCCTATATTTAAGTGACCTAATGAAAATGAAATATGCAGTGTGTGGCTCAAAGTATGAGTTTTTAATCTAAGAAAAGGGAAAATGAGTTTTAGTAATTGATTTTCTTCTAATTAATACAACTGTCAAGAAAAATTATTTTGAATCTGAGTTGGATAACACATTTTTAAGTTTCAAAATGAAATATAAGTATTAGAATAATTCTACCCAGCATCTGGTGAGTGTTCAACCATTCTACGAATTCAGGCTATAAAGCTAAATCAAGCTGAGTGCAAATGTCGGAAGTGTTTGCACAGTCAGCAGAAAGTTTAATTTGTACTTTTATGAACTCACATTCATTTTTTTCCTTACCTTTTAAGGATAATCACAGCTCTTGTACGTTTCAGAGTGTGATTAAAATAAGAAAAATAAATTGAACTCAAATTTGGGGATGAAAACACACATTTCTTACCCTGGCAGAGTGGAGCGAGGGAATCCCACTGATACATGCCAACCGGATTTCGTCTACAGGTTGCATTGCTATGGCCAATCATCCGATATCCAGGCTTGCAAAAATAATGCACTTTACTTCCAACTTCTCCTGCAGTCCTATTTAAAACACCACCATTCTTCAGGGTGTGGGTCAAGCTGCAGTAAGGTGCTATGGGCACACAAACACACATATACAAAACCAATAAATAAATGTTGCATTTCCCTTGATAAGAGATATAAATGAAATATCTCTATTGTTAAAATAGTGGGAAATCAGCATCAACACGGAAACTTGTACTCAAAACATCCTCAGACACAAAAGTGCTGGTGAGGGTGTGGGGTAACAGGAACTCTCATCATTGCAGGTGGGGATGCAGGATGGCGCAGCCACTTTGGAGGACAGTTTGGCAGCTTCTTGCAAAACTAAACACACTCTTATCATATGACCCAGCAAACACCCTCCTTTGTGTTTACCCAAAGGAGTTGAAAACTTATGTCCACACAGACACTTGCACACAGATGTTCATAGCAGCATTATTCAGAGTTGCCAAAACTCAGAAGCAACCAAGACGCCTGTCAGTAGGTGAATAAATAAACAAACTGTGGTCCATCCAATGTTTCTTTTTATTCAGCGCTAGAAAGAAATGATCTATCAACCCATGAAGAGACATGGAAGAACCTTCAATGTATGTGATTGAGTGAAAGAAGCCAACCTGAAAAGGCTACAGACTGTTGATTCCGATTTTACAACATTCTGGGAAAGGTAAAACTCTGGAGACAGTGAAAAGATCAGTGGTTTCCAGAGGCTGGTGGGGGAAGGATGGTAGAGCACAGAGGATTTTTCAGCAATGAAACTACTCTGCATGAATCCATGATGGTGGATACATGTCATTTTACATTTGTCCAAACCCATAGAACATCCAACATCAAGAGTGAACCCCAACGTGAACTACGGATTTTGGATGATAACGATGTGTCAGTGTAGGTTCATTAACAAATGTGCCATCTGGTGAGGATGCTGAAAATGGAGACGGCTGTGCATGTGGGAAGCCAAGGAGTAAAGCGAAAATCTCTGTAACTTCCTCTCAATTTGACTGTGATCTGAAACTTCCCAAAAAAAAAAGTCTAAAAAATAAATTAATTAAAAATCCAGAAAAATCTAGAGCCAAAGGTCAAGTTTCTTAAGTTTGAAGTTTAGATTATCTGTGACTGTTAATCAATGTGATGATGGAGTTCTAACTTTCTGACCAAAAAAAAACAAAAAAAAGAAAAAGAAAAGAGAATCATTAAAATGGAGAAAATAGAAGAATATAACATTTTGCAATCAAGGCCATTAATTTTTTTCCTTGTTGTTGTTAAATGGTCTTGAGAATTCTTGAGAATTGTATGATGACGTAGACAGTTAAGCCTGTTTTTTTTTTTTTTTTTTTTTTTTTTTTTGCGGTACGCGGGCCTCTCACTGTTGCGGCCCCTCCCGTTGTGGAGCACAGGCTCCGGATGCGCAGGCTCAGCGGCCATGGCTCACGGGCCCAGCCGCTCCGCGGCACGTGGGCTCTTCCCGGACCGGGGCGCGAACCCGCGTCCCCTGCATCGGCCAGGGAAGCCCCAAGCCTCTTTTTAACATGTGGGGTTTGAATACAATCTTTGAAGAAAATGCACTACTACTTCAGGTCAATGAAAATCTTACAATAGCTTCAATCATCACATTTGTAGGGAGACTTTTTAAAATTAGAGACAGTCATTTGTGAAAATCACAGTCTTACCTACGCAGAACGTAACATTTCAATGGCTAAAAAGCTCTGCATCTTATTTACACATTTAGAGAAAGAAACTCATTTCACTCTTACAAGACCAGTTTCACCGCAGCATAAAATCATATGAACTCCCTTCAGATGAGTAAAACAATAAAATAAAGAAAGCTGTGAAGTCCTGGAGATCCAGGGTGCCTTTTGCAAGAAGAGGTTTTAAATGTACCACTTCCCTGTGGGCGTCCCAAATAGAAAGCACACACACAGGTCTGAATGCTTAATGTTGAACCTTCCCTTAGAAATAAATTCAGCAGAAACCTTCTGAAGCCTTCACATCATTGCACTGCCCAGAAGCGATGTCTGTGTGTCTGGCCTCGGTTGTCAACCATGTTCCTGTGAGAAGCATCCTCAGAGAACAGTCTCAGCTGGATGAGGTACCGCTGCATTTTTTTAATGGACTCATTTTTATTAAGTTAAAATCCACTAACTCTTATACGAAACTCTTGTCCTACTGGCATACCATTTTCCATGTTCAACTGTTGGAGACTAAATGTTGTAAGTTTTGAATGAACCAAAATATTTAGTTTAGGGAAGGTATGAGTATAATCAGGCACCCCAGCTAACAACTACCCAGAATTATTGTGCCAGTAAATTAAAATAATAATAATGATGATGATGATGATGAAAAGTAGGAAGGCCAAGCCGACTGTAGACCCTGCTCCAAGTTCAGAGATAAGATAAAGTCTGAAATGCTCCTGAAGGGGCAGTGAGACCACACGGTTCTCAGGGTGTCACCTGTGAGTTTTGTCACAGTTCAGTCTGTTAAGAGAGATAATCTGCAGGATGACTGTCTAACTCTACAGGGTCCAATAATTATTTTCTTTCCTATTGACTGTGTTTCTTCTATCATCAGGCTGTCAAAATATCCCTTCCTTCCTAACTCATCTAGAACAAGATACAGAGGGGCCCAGAGCGGGGAGACATGGCACAGAAAAGCAAAGGGGAAGATTAGAACATGGGGTCCCACCTGTTTGACTCCTGGCTATGTTAAGAATTAAGAGGACCAGGGGCCAATCCTTACATTCTGCTCGTGGTGCTTTGGAAAGGCAGGTGAAGGAGGGAGACACTCAAGTAGAAATCATGATGGAAGACAGCAGGCAGAGTTGGCTATCCTGGGGTTTCTGGGTGTATGTCAGCCAGTCTGTAGTTCTGACTCTCCCATTACTGAAGCTTATTTCACTTACTCTCATTTCTTTCATTTAAGGGCCATTTTTTGCTCAACACTCAGCAGTTTATTGAATTGGCTTGAACCTCAATGGACAAGCACTTGCTTTTTGTTGTTGTTGTTTTGTTGGTTAATCATGTAGATCAATTATATTGCTCTTACGCCTGACGACCAATGCTTCACACATGTAAGGCAAACAAAGGTTTGTGATGCAACACATGCTTATATTATGGGCCGCAGCTCCCTTGCCCACAATATTACAGTTCAGGGATCTTCACTGAATCACTGCTCTGAAATTACTGGTGATGAACTGCTAGCAGAGGTCGTTGACTCATCAAATTTTAAGTGAAAATCTGTTCAAAGATCTATCTGTATCTGTATCTATAGAGAGATAAATAGATAGGTCCATTCACAGAACAACAGTTTATAGCCTTCTCTAAAATTCTCCTTTTTCCTACTTTCCCAACACTGTTTAACAAAGAGAATCTTCTTGTTCTATAAGGAATGAAAATATCCCTCGAAAGACAGAATTCAAGGTACAATCACATCGCCAGGCTACTAAGTAATTTGCCACAGATAAAACAAGATAAATTATGTTCACCATTATCTCCCCTGCACTGTCCATTTTTGCTCATTGGAAATAAATTCAAACAATTCTACAGGTCTGAGTATTTAGTTTTCGGAACAAGGAATTTGATGAACACAAATCCAATCACTGCCCTAATGCTCTCAATACCCATTCGAATGAAGCGATTTCAACTGTGAGCTCTTTGTTGATAAGCTTTTTGAATGGCTACTTTCAGCAAAGGCGGGAAAACAAAAGTCTGAGCATATTTTATTAAACATTATAGAGGAAGCATGAGTGAATTTCATGCCTCCTGAACTTACATCAAGAGCTATTTCAAAACCCTGATGCTTTTTACCATTTCATGACGTCTACCAATCAGAGAGAGCTAAAATATTCTTAAAACTACTAAGACCTTTCGCTGTTCCTCTCTCAGGATGTTCTCATCACTGAGGATGTACTACAGACATTGGAATAAGCAACCTCTGGGAGGTACACTGGTCAATGAAATGCACAGAATGGGCATCTCCCTTGGGAAATATATCGCAATTGTTAGCATGGATATTGTTGAGTGAGACACTGAGAAAAGGTTAGATATTTTTCTTAGTATTTAAAATATCTGAGGAATTTAAATTGTCTGTCTACTGCTTTTGTAGGGCAGTATAAACATTAGGTGTCGGGCTGGTCACATCGATAAACATACCCAGGATCTAATCTCTCACAAATGTATTAACTGATTTAATTAATATAAAAAACTACTGACAGAAAGTGATTGAAATATATGGGGAAGGAACAAAATAATTTAAATGTTGACAAGGAAATATATACGTAAACATATTTATTTTGTATATGTTTATATATGTTTGTTTGTATGTCTGCATAAAGATAAAGAGACATACAAATATATAACCAATAAAAAGGCATACTATTAATAGTAAGATGTTATTATTACTTATACAATTAAACGCAGGGACTTCCCTGGTGGTCCAATGGTTAAGAATTCACCTTCCAGTGCAGGAGACATGGGTTTGATCCCTGGTCGGGGAAGTAAGATCCAAGATCGCACATGCCGCGGGACAACTAAGCCCGTGCGCCGCAACTAGAGAAGCCCGCGAGCCACAAGGAAGATCCCTGAGTGCCGCAACTAAGACCCAACGCAGCCAAATAAACAAATAAATAAATAACTTTAAATTTAAATTTTAAAAAATTAAATGCAATATGATTATCTCCTCCTGGTTGTCTCCTTAGCCTTTAAACATATTTTAAAACTAATTTATATTATATTACTTTACTTTGGGGGGAAATGTCTTTGCTTTCTGTGGCATGCAATTCAATAGTTTATGATTTTAGCAACAAAAAATTTTAATAGTAATCAACAGATAGTTTATTTTCCCTAATGTAGTTTAGAGATATCACTCAGAGTAATTTCCCATCATATTATTTCTACTGAAGTTAATTATTCATCTTCAGATACTAGGTTTATACTATAAATCTTTATCTATTGTAATTTTTAAATTTAATGCAGATCCTTTGTATTAAAAATACTGTTATATTAAATCTTAACCTCACTTACTAACCTGAATAACGAATCTTGAATCCTTTTTTACTGGTTGCATGATCAGTGGACCAGCGGAGATATAACTGATTACTCTTGCTTGTAAAATTTGACTGTTCAGTATGGTTTCCACTCAAGACCACTAACAGAGGACTTTGACCAGAAGAACCTAAATGAAACAGAAAAAACAAAAAAAGTTATGATATGAATTAGCACCTACAAAATGCAGACTACCTTTAGCTTTTGATTAAATTGGAGTCTAGCTATACGATATACAGCTATTTAGTTCCAAAGGAGACAAAGAATTCCAAATACATAAAGCAGCAGGTACATTCCCTGTTAAAAAAATAGTAATAAAAGAAACAATAGCCAACCAAAATAACTTCAGACATATATGCTACTAATACATAATACTTAAATCGAATACAAAGTTACCTATAAAACAGCAGTAGTTTAAAAAATGAAAGTAGTTTTTACTATTATTAGTATTTACGACATTGAATGGATACAGGGAATGGAATTTTTCATGCAATACTAGTGAAAGTACAAGTTAGTATAATCACTTTGGAGAGCAATTTGGTAATATCCAATACAAATGAAGGTTTTAATTATATTTTTTATAAATGCCAACATATGTGCACAAGTGTTATTTATACAGCAAAATGTTTATTCCAGCATTTTTATGGCAAAATTTAGATCCTAAGTTGTGGTTTGGGGTTTTAAAAAGGTATTAAAAAATCTTTTCAGGGCTTCCCTGGTGGCGCAGTGGTTGAGAGTCCACCTGCCGATGCAGGGGACGCGGGTTCGTGCCCCGGTCCGGGAAGATCCCACATGCCGCGGAGCGGCTGGGCCCGTGAGCCACGGCCGCTGAGCCTGCGCGTCCGGAGCCTGTGCTCCGCAACGGGAGAGGCCACAACAGTGAGAGGCCCGCGTACCGCAAAGAAAAAAAAAAAAAAATCTTTTCAAAGAAATTCTACACAGCATTTAAAATTAATGAACTAGATAAACATGTATCAGTGTAGGTAATTTTTAAAATAGCATACTGTCTCAAACTCTTCCAAAATATAGCAGAGGGAGGAACACTCCCAAACTCATTCTACGAGGCCACCATCACCTTGATACCAAAACCAGACAAGGATGTCACAAAGAAAGAAAACTACAGGCCAATATCACTGATGAACATAGATGCAAAAATCCTCAACAAAATACTAGCAAACAGAATCCAACAGCACATTAAAAGGATCATACACCATGATCAAGTGGGGTTTATTCCAGGAATGCAAGGATTCTTCAATATACGCAAATCTATCAATGTGATTAACCATATTAACAAATTGAAGGAGAAAAACCATATGATCATCTCAATAGATGCAGAGAAAGCTTTTGACAAAATTCAACACCCATTTATGATAAAAACCCTGCAGAAAGTAGGTGTAGAGGGAACTTTCCTCAATATAATAAAGGCCGTATATGACAAGCCCACAGCCAACATCATCCTCAATGGCGAAAAACTGAAAGCATTTCCACTAAGGTCAGGAACAAGACAAGGTTGCCCACTCTCACCACTCTTATTCAACATAGTTTTGGAAGTTTTAGCCACAGCAATCAGAGAAGAAAAGGAAATAAAAGGAATCCAAATCGGAAAAGAAGAAGTAAAGCTGTCACTGTTTGCAGATGACATGATACTATACATAGAGAATCCTAAAGATGCTACCAGAAAACTACTAGAGCTAATCAATGAATTTGGTAAAGTAGCAGGATACAAAATTAATGCACAGAAATCTCTGGCATTCCTATATACTAATGATGAAAAATCTGAAAGTGAAATCAAGAAAACACTCCCATTTACCATTGCAACAAAAAGAATAAAATATCTAGGAATAAACCTACCTAAGGAGACAAAAGACCTGTATGCAGAAAATTATAAGACACTGATGAAAGAAATTAAAGATGATACAAACAGATGGAGAGATATACCATGTTCTTGGATTGGAAGAATCAACATTGTGAAAATGACTCTACTTCCCAAAGCAATCTATAGATTCAATGCAATCCCTATCAAACTACCACTGGCATTTTTCACAGAACTAGAACAAAAAATTTCACAATTTGTATGGAAACACAAAAGACCCCGAATAGCCAAAGCAATCTTGAGAACAAAAAATGGAGCTGGAGGAATCAGGCTGCCTGACTTCAGACTATACTACAAAGCTACAGTAATCAAGACAGTATGGTACTGGCACAAAAACAGAAAGATAGATCAATGGAATAGGATAGAAAGCCCAGAGATAAACCCATGCACATATGGTCACCTTATCTTTGATAAAGGTGGCAGGAATATACAGTGGAGAAAGGACAGCCTCTTCAATAAGTGGTGCTGGGAAAATTGGATAGGTACATGTAAAAGTATGAGATTAGATCACTCCCTAACACCATACACAAAAATAAGCTCAAAATGGATTAAAGACCTAAATGTAAGGCCAGAAACTATCAAACTCTTAGAGGAAAACATAGGCAGAACACTCTATGACATAAATCACAGCAAGATCCTTCTTGACCCATCTCCTAGAGTAATGGAGATAAAAACAAAAATAAACAAATGGGACCTAATGAAACTTCAAAGCTTTTGCACAGCAAAGGAAACCATAAACAAGACCAAAAGACAGCCCTCAGAATGGGAGAAAATATTTGCAAATGAATCAACTGACAAAGGATTAATCTCTAAAATTTACAGGCAGCTCATGCAGCTCAATAACAAAAAAATAAACAACCCAATCCAAAAATGGGCAGAAGACCTAAATAGACATTTCTCCAAAGAAGATATACAGACTGCCAACAAACACATGAAAGAATGCTCAACATCATTAATCATTAGAGAAATGCAAATCAAAACTACAATGAGATATCATCTCACACCAGTCAGAATGGCCATCATCAAAAAATCTAGAAACAATAAATGCTGGAGAGGGTGTGGAGAAAAGGGAACACTCTTGCACTGCTGGTGGGAATGTGAATTGGTTCAGCCACTATGGAGAACAGTATGGAGGTTCCTTAAAAAACTACAAATAGAACTACCATATGACCCAGCAATCCCACTACTAGGTATATACCCTGAGGAAACCAGAATTCAGAAAGAGTCATGTACCAAAATGTTCATTGCAGCTCTATTTACAATAGCCCGGAGATGGAAACAACCTAAGTGCCCGTCGTCGGATGAATGGATAAAGAAGATGTGGCACATATATACAATGGAATATTACTCAGCCATAAAAAGAAACGAAATTGAGCTATTTGTAATGAGGTGGATAGATCTAGAGTCTGTCATACGGAGTGAAGTAAGTCAGAAAGAGAAGGACAAATACCGTATGCTAACACATATATATGGAATTTAAGAAAAAAAAATGTTATGAAGAACCTAGGGGTAAAACAGGAATAAAGACAGAGACCTACTGGAGAACAGACTTGAGGATATGGGGAGGGGGAAGGGTGAGGTGTGTTAGGGCGAGAGAGAGACATGGACATATATATACTAACAAACGTAAGGTAGATAGCCAGTGGGAAGCAGCCGCATGGCACAGGGAAACCGGCTCGGTTCTTTGTGGCTGTCTGGAGGGGTGGGATAGGGAGGGTGGGAGGGAGGGAGACAAAGAGGGAAGAGATATGGGAACATATATATATGTATAACTGACTCACTCTGTTATAAAGCAGAAACTAACACACCATTGTAAAGCAATTATACCCCAATAAAGATGTTAAAAAAAAAAAAATAAAAAAATAAAAAAATAGCATACTGACAAGTGAAATCTCTTTGCAGATAAATATAATATGACAGCAATTGTGTAAACATTCAGAAGTGTGCAATATACAAATTGTATGTGAGTGTGTGTGTGTGAGTGTGTATGTGTAGTCTCTGTTACCAAGATGGAAACTAGCAAGTTCCTCACAAGTGAAGGCCACCATCTTTCTTCTGACACCTTTTTCTCAATTGAGTTCTCTAATGATTAAAGTCCTATTTTGTTTTTAAATTGAGGAATAAGCACTACTGGAGCCATAGAGAGCAATAAACTCTTGGGTTATTAAAGCTTAAAATCAACATATTCAACTTTTTCCTTTTTTGGTCAACTCAAGAGCTATAAAAGAGCCACTGTCTTTCAAAAAACACAACAAAACAGATGCAATGAACATGACATTTACTTCAACAAAAATGCCAATGCTTAAAAAATTATTCATATAAAATTCTGACCTTTCATTTTATAGAGAACTCTTTGACACTGAAACACACCTAGTCATAGATCTCTGGTAATTTTGACAGCAACTGCTTTGATATTATCTCTATTATCTATTTTGCAAGTGGTTTATAATGGGCTTGAGCTGTCTATATTTTGGGAAGATCACATTGTAAATGCTTCAGGCATAAATTATTGATAATGATTTTGCTCTTGAAATAAGAAGATGCAGAAGCACTGCCAGCTAAATTTCAATTCAACCAAGGTGAAACAAAGGAACAGGCATACATTTAGAGTGATTATGTAAATACATATAACTATGTACTGCATGTATAGGAATATGTAAGCATATACACACACAAACACACACACACAGCCCCTGAGGTTAACTGCTTGTCTGTACTTTTTTATGACACCTAATTGGCCTTAAGATAGTTTCCCGGATTCCTCACTGACAAAAGAAGCCCATTTTTGTACGTGGCTAATGCGTCACTTCTTCCCACCCTAAAGACTAAGAGGAAAGTCTTCAGTAGCATGTGTCCATTTTAACGCACCCTTAAAAACCCTCGGAAAATGAAAACATTACCCTTCAGTCCTCTGTTCCTATGTATATAAGTATGAGTTTAATTTCCAATTTAGCAGCTCATCTTTGGAAATACACAAATTGATTCATCGAGTGTCTATCCATAGAAGCAACTTGACTATTATGATTCATCAAGTCACTAAGAGGCATATAAACACACAGAGAATCAATTACAGTAATTTTTTTCACTGAATTGATTGTTATTTATCTGAACTCAATGAGAAATCCATCAGAACATGTAAAAACCCTGTTATTATGTACAGCCGTAATTGTATCATGGTCTGATATTCTGGGCTATGATAATGCTTCTGTACAAAGAAAAATTATTAATATCAGTTCCAGTTCAAATTGACAATTCAACCACATAGTATGTTTAAGCATAGCATTGTTATATTAAAAGTTCATTAGAATTGTACAAAAATGCATGACTCATGTTGAAAACAGTATTAGCATTTGTTCAGTAAACTATTTTACTAATCTAAAAAAACTGTACATTAAAGACTCCTATAGCATTTATCACCCAGAAATCTCTGTGAGCCATTACTTTTATATATTTCTAGTAAAATAGTCATTTAGACTGATTAAAGTACTTTTAGCCCTCTTAAATTTTCTAAAATATCTTCTAAATCAATATAATCTTAGAAGAAGGGAAAGGAAGATCTTTTGAAATCATCTACTTCAAAGCCCCACATTAAAGAATGATTAAAGTTAATTCAGTACATTTTCAGGGTGTGTCACCAGCATCCTAATGGTTTAAAAGTTGCAACATTAGGAATGGCATGGAAATGTTTTACCTACCGCTTGATCTCTGAGACCACACAAGCCCAAGAATAATTCATTTTCTGTTTGGGGGAGATGTAATTTACTTCAAGAAAATATTCAAGTTCTTGCATTACAGAAACATTATAGTGGCATCCTTATTACATTATGCATAGGTCACTGGTATGTGAACAAAGTTTTAAGAGACTTACCATCAAATACTTCCAGTGCATCAAACTGCTTTTCACTTTGGAAAATGTCCACGAAGATGGTGATGTTGTAGTTTGGTTCCACTCTGATGCTCCACGAGCACGTCTGGGAGTTAAAATAGTTGCCTGGATACCCTGGACTAAGGATGACCCCAGAAGATTCTGTCCGGACTTCACTGGCTGGGCATTGTGCTAAGGAACAACGCACCAGTAAAAGTTTTCCTTAACAAAATGAATGCAACTTCAATAGGATAGTTTCTAACCCTGGATATACAAGCTCATGAAAGAAAAAAACAACAACAAAGCAATCCTACTGAGATGTGACCAAATTTAATACAGGACACAAACAGAACCGGGAAGCAACATTTTAACATCACCCTATAATTTAAAACATAATTATGTATAATATATATATGTTGATATACAGATGAGATAGAAGAGATTGGTAGATGATTGACAGATAGCCATAGATGGATAGATAAATCCTGTTCAACTCTAAGGAGACCAAGAGTCAAAGGGATGAAGTCTGTCAACCTGATCCTAGGGCAGCCAAGCTGAGGTAGCTGCCAACTTGAAAAGAAGCACTGAACCTGGACGTTTTCTTTACCTGGAGAAGGTGGAGAAGCCATGGTCTGGCTCCTGCTGACCTGCCCTTGGTGAGGGAAGGAGGGACCCCTGCCATAGGGACAGTTCATACCATATGTGCCTTTCACTCCTCATCCACGGTCCATAGACCATCCATTCAGTCTATGACTGAATTGCCCACACACCTCACTTAACTCAGGGCAGGTGCCTTGTGGACTCAACCGCAGGATCCCAAGTTTTCAACTAAAGTGTAAGACCTCACCTTTTCAATGTAATATTACAAAAACATTGTGAAATTATACACGATGATAATAAAATTATATTTATTTCTGCCTTTGATTATACTTTTAATTATATTTAGAACAGTAAATTTTAAACATTTGATGTGATTGCTTGGGACTGTGATAAGAGATGAGTCATATGGGACACCTGGGTTTCTACTGTGTAAGGTGGGAGTGATTTCTAATGGGTTAATTTATCGTGAATGAATCATTAAGATAATATGGACACCTTGACACAATTTTCCCTCTCACTTTTTTTTCATTATTCAACTACTCCAAGTTAATCACAATAAAACTCATCTGTGTAGGTATGAATGCAAAAGAAAATCACCAAAGTCTCTTAATCAGTCACTTCTCTCACTGCTAATTTAAGTATCCTCCAGAAACAGTTTGTGAACAGAATTATTAAGAGGAAATTATTTCTCTTATTGGTGATGGTTCAACAATAAATAAAGATGTACCAAAACTATTTACAAAATGTTTAAAAAGTTAAATGATCCGCTTTTCCTCAATGGAAAAGAGCTTCTATCAATGGAAGTGTGTCTTATTTGTTGAGTTATCTCCTTTTAATTAATGAAATGTGTATTATTTATGAATACATTTCAAAACCCAAACAGATGAGAAAGCTTATATGTTTTGATTCAAGTAATGGTTAAAAAGAGTATTTTCCCCCCTTTTTTTCATTTAACTTAGTATTCCAATTGAGACGTACCTTAAAATTTAGAAAACGTTTAGGGATAAAATCACCGAAGATGAGACATTTCATAGAACCCTTTTAATAAATGTGTATTTTAGGTAGATTTTAAAGTATACTTACAGTGTTAATTAATGGCAAGTAATATAAAAATAATTTAAACCAAAATACATAGACCAAACAACTTAGTTTAAAAAGTATCTTCTTCTGTGTTGATGGTAAGATCACTCTGTAAAACATATTACGGCCTTTCAGAAATGAACGTGTTGATGTTAATAAAGTAAAATAAATTAGAGTTCTTTCTGTCTGCATGTGTGCAGGGCCTGGGGTTTTAGGATCTCCTGGACTTGTTTTGAATTTACAATAAGAGCCAGAGGTTGGCTGTAACTAGACAGCAATAAAGCTCCTCCTCAGGGTTATAATCAGATAAAAAACATGCAAATGTTTTTCTTAAACCTAAAGCGCTATGTGGGCAGACGGTGTTACAACATCCGACCACACGCCTGCCTGTTCCTGACGTGAAGATGCTACCGAGCACATGTCACTGTGTGTTAATACACGGGACAAGTAGTTAACCTGCATCTCTGTCCTGCGATTTCATCACCACAACCATAGCTAGTAGGTAACACTGGGACAGCAGGACCACCTGGAAACAGGAAACCATCCACCTGCTGAAATGCACCTGGAGAGCTGAGAGCACAACCCAGGGTGTGATTAGAGATCAGATGCAGATTCTTAAACACAGCTATTCTGATTCCCTGTTTCTGTTTTCTAGAGAAGATAAAATGAAAACATCAGTGAGATTATTTGCTTCATTTCTTTTTACGACCCTTCACAGTATTTCTTTCAGACACACATACTGTTTTGAAGATGCAATGAGTCTGTCTTCAGGTGAGCGGAAGTGCCTCCACTCCTGTGTTTCTCACGCCCCCTCCCACGTGCCCATCCCTTCCCTTCCTCTGGAAACTGTTGCTAGGAGCAACCCCCATTGACAGCGAGAAGGTTTCAGAGACCGCAGGCTCCCCTAAGCTGAGCCCTCCGTGCTAAAAACACCCTGTTTCCCACGGGGGCTATCGGACACTTCCCACCCCCGGGAAGCATCTGCGTCAGGGCCCTGGCAAAGACAACTCTGAAGGAACGTGCTGCTGAGACACTGGCTTGAGCTTTGCGTCCCCTCCCTCTGCGCAGTTACTCCTTTAGCTTACTTGTGGAGAAAAATCCAGCGTGAGCCTTAAAACCCAAAGCACCTTGCAGGGCTTCAGCAAAAGTAATGGACTCAAACATTAGGATTGATAAATAAGATTAACTCTTAAGAGCACGTCTAGGTATGAAAGAATTGTGATACGGAGAACTCTGTCACCTGGAGGCCTGGAGACGTGTTACTGTCACACTTAGGCTTCCCAAGGAATGGACACTCTTTGAAGGTCACTGATGGTCTTTAGTGTTCGTTGATAATGCATGTTTCCAATTTTTAAAAAGAATAACCATTGATGGATTTCCATTGTTTATGGGACGAAGCCACCTGACACTGAAGACCTTTTACAATCTGGCGTCCTGTAGGTTTCCAGCCCACATAATGCCATTCCCTCAAACACACCCTAACAGCAAGCTGCTGGGGGTCACCCCCTCTTTCCTGGATGCCCTATGTCCTTCCACACTTCCAAACCTTTCTTACTGCTTCTCTTCACTTTTTGAAATGCTTCTCTCTTCTTTTTAACTTGAGAAGAGTCACTTTCGTGATAGCCTTCTATGCTAAAATATACTTGGCCTCTGTCCCAGGTTCTGGCACGGAGCTCCCCAAACCCTTGGAATTTCCTGAGGGTTGGGAGTGTCTTTGAATTGAGTTAAACTGTGGGGCACTCAGCTGGTGTCTAAAGAAAATGAGAGAATTGCTTGGTGGTGTTGAAAAACATTCCAGAGCCTCATTCAATTTTTTTTTCTAAATTAAGGTAAGTATCCCACAAGGTAATATTTATCTGTAAAAAGTGTGAACTTTCAGAACAATTTATTCCCATTGTTCCCAAGGAACAATCAACCACCCTAAAGTGGTGATAATTTTCAAAGCAGAACTTCTAAAAGTGTGGTTATGACATTTGAAGAAGTAGGACTCATAACTAGTACAATTTTTCATCAAGAATTTATTGGGGAATTGGCCCCCACTTGGGCCCAATCAAATAATAGAAAAGTACTGGAAGAAAAATGACAATTAAGTGCTTAAGTGTTTAAGTATTTGATAGACAACATCCGAGTCCCTATTTCCTTTCTTAAATAATGAGGTGTTTAGGGAATGACAGCTAAGATAACTCAGTTCATTCTAAACAAATTTACTCCTGAACTGAAACAGAAGAGAACTAGGTCATCCTACATAGTAATTCCTATAAGTTCAGTAGGGCCTGGGGACCTCTGGGCTGAGTACAGGGAGGCTGTTAGCTGGACACTCCCTGCAAACGTTTGAGCGTGGAAGTAATTTAGAGAATGATGCCCCTGCTGTGTTGATCTACTCTGTTCCTGGATTGTCATGAATCAATTTCACTTAAGTGAAAACCAGGTTAATCTTGGGGACAGACAAGAGAATGGAGGCATGTTCCCTATTTTTAAAGTAGCATATGTTAAGTAAACATTTATACCTTTCTTCATTAATCAGCTAAGACCACCCTTGCTGAAAGTCACCTATTCTGAGAAATTTAAGGCTGTGTTTGGTGGAATTAAAATCTGCCTTCAACATGTGAAGATTTACCTTAGTTAATTTTTATATAAAATGGCAAAAGATAAAACTTTCATACCCACCCCTTCCACCACCTCGAGAAAAGAACCCTCTGGAGATCACTGTCGCTGAGGTAAAGTGGTCCTGACACGCTGGATTTCCCAGGAAAAAAATGACACCAGTGTCCTGACTTAGCGCCCCATGCGACCCCCTGCTTCTAACAGAGGCAGCTAGAGGCAGGGTTTCAGCTGGCACCGCAACCACAAAGGTCCTGCAAGTGTTTAAAGCAAGAGGCAAAGGGCGGGGTGCCTGCGGAGTTTCCCACACCCACTGGCTCGCACGTAGGTGCAATTCCAAAGTACATTTTTCTCAGAAACAACCTAAGTTACTTTGGTTATTTAATAAAAATTCATTCCAGATTTTCTTCAGGTGTTGAAAATCGTTTCCCTCTATAAGAGTGACTGAAATTCTGCCTCATTAGTAATGAAAATGCACAAAGTTACCAGATATTCTGGAAGAATCAATTCATGGGCCTGAGCACTTGCAAAATCAATACTATTGCAATGCAAAGAAAATTGCCTTTTATAGAGTGGATAATTAACATTATAAATCGCTTAGAATTTATTTAATATTCACTTCATCTTTACACCAATCCCATAAATGATGCAGATAAATGATCCTCATTACACATGATGCTCAGAAGATTAGTAACCAAGGTCACTTGATAATCAAGTCTAGACTCTGGGTCTTCTCTTCCTAAGTGTTGGCCCTTTTAAATGTTTCACTATCCCTAATGAATGATAATATTCAAATTCCCTGAAAGGGGAGAGTTCCATTCTTTAAAGGAAATAAACGTGACTGTGATTACAAAAATAGTTACAAAATAAAATCTATCTTGGAAAGCTCTTTGACAGGCAACCAGTCATACTTCTGACTTATAATGAGACATTTTAGCTTATTTACGTCTCTTCCAAATCTTTTTTTCTTCCAATAGTGCTTAAAAGTGGTGCCTTTAAGTAATGTATTTTAAATGATCTAATGATATTCAAATCAACTGAATCAATAGATTCAACCTCATAATTTGTTCTGCTATTGTATATTATCTGTTATTGCATATGGTCTATGCAATTTAAAGCTGTAAAAATATGAAATGTGTGCATTTATTGTATGCAACATATGTGCATTTCAATGTCTATACATTCTACAGAAAAAAAATAGTAAACACTAATTTTATGCATGCTAAAGAATTCAGAGGGAAGTGTAGTGATGCCTGCAATTTGCCTTGAATGTATCAAAAATATAGATTGATTAATGGATGGACAGACAGATAAGAGAAACGTGACAAAGGATATGTAGTAAACATTAATGGTGGAACATAGGCAATGGGTATTATTTTTAAATTATTTCAACTTTGCCATATGTATGAAAATTTTCCTGACAAACTGTTGGGAAACAGTAAGACTTCTTATTTGCTGTAGGTTTGATTTATTTTGTGGAGCTACCTAAAAGCAAGGGTAAGATATTTCTGTTAGCCGGTGATTTTAATTGCAATGGAATCATAACACAGATAGAGACAAATCCAGATGCATACAAAGAAATTCAGACACGTGCAAGGAAGTCCAGACCAATGCAAGTTACATCGTGTTCCGTGTTGAACAAGCATATTTGTAGTATAAACTTCATACCTTCACACGTCGGGAGAGAGCCTTCAAACTGCAGTTGCGAGCCGAGCATACAGGTCAGCGTGTCCGTCCCGGACAGCGTGTACCCAGGGTGGCACTGGTACCTCACGGAGTCTCCTGAAGGAGCCAGCACAGCATATACTTGAAGATTCTGTCTCCAGGACACGCAGCGTGGGAATGTATTAAACACGCATGCGGCTTAAGTGAGTGCGCAAACTGTTTCTGAATCAAGATCGGTATTCATGTGTAGTCTGTTTAATGAAATGGTGCCATTTTCAGTTCTTAATTTATAAAAATGCTATCTTAAATGTAACCAATATTTCTACAGAAATTATGTAGCAGATTTTTCTTCTTTGACTGATGTGTCTATGTTCATTTCCCTTTGCCCATGACTACTAAAAAAAGAAAAGGAAAGAAGGAAGGAAGGAAGGAAGGAAAGGAAGAAAGAAAGAAAGAGAGAGAGAGGGAGGGAGTGAGTGAGTGAGGGAGGGAGGGAGGAAGGAGGGAAGAAAGAGAGAAAGAACAGAGAAATAGATGCTTGGGATTTAAGGTTGTACAACAGAATGGCTTTAATGCATCCAGAGAGGGCTATACAATGAACTTGGCCTAATTAGCACAATGTTCTCATTAACTAAGCCCTTAGGAGTAGAGCAGAAATTAGGTCACATGGTTTCACCACTGGTCTGAAACAGGGTGTGACAACAGGACACAGTATTTGTAATTGAGACAGAGAAATCCTGCATTGCAATAACTATACGGCAAACGTACACCACGGCTGGTTTCCTAATGTGACCTGATGATTATTTAATGAAACAGATCATTAATATAAAATGAAAAAACAAAATCTCTAAATATTATCATTAAATGTATTCACCAATTGTATTCCAGTTTCAATGAAAGGTCAATGTTAGACTAATCATTATTTTAGCCACAAATGATTTTCTTCTTCTAGTTCATGAACACGGTTCCCTAACTAAACACCAACATCTGTTTAAGTCTGTCTCTGAAAACTGCTTTTCAGGAGAAAAATGCAAACTACTGAGTGATGTAGGGGGAAAATGTGCTCAAAATGACAAAAGCAAAATTCAAAAGGAAAAAAAACCACTGAAAATCATGGAGATGAAGAAAGAAAAAGATATTTACTCAATGCATGACCTCTGTGTATATCTCTCTAGCAAAGCTTGAGGAATATTTCTGACAAATACTCATTTACTTGACTGACTACTGCAGTTGGGTGGGTGTAAAAAAGGTGGGTTGAGCTAATGACGTTGTAATGAAGAAAACATTACCTATTTCAAAATCCTCATCCTCAGTAAGCATTTCTGCCTGTGGAACTGCTGGGGGAGGCTGACATTTCTTGAGCTGGAATGCTACATGGTTCATAAAAAACAATAAGAGCAATTACATTTGCTGAATAAACAGAAATCTTACAAAAAGCATTCCTCTTGTGTTGTTATGATGCTTAGGTACAGGAAAATGTCTGTATTTGTAAATCATAGTTTTACGAAAGTCTTGAGCTTCAAATGCTTACAGAATTACTTAATATCAAGGAATATCTAAAATTGAAAGGAAAAAGTATAAAATTTTAAAAATTATAATGTTTAAATAAAAACTTTACATATATTTGGAATTCTGCAAGAGAAATGGTTCCACATCCATGTCTGGCTCTGATATGATCTTCCTCAGTCTCTTGTCCTGAGGAAGTCCATGTGGCAGTCCTCATGAGAGATAAGGGACTGGTATCTTTTTCCCTAAATTATTTAGCATTCATTCTCAAAATCAGTAAAGACTGGCTTTGTTCTCTCTGCAATCACATGACATTTGCTATCGAGGTTCATCTGAAGACAGAGATGAGGAAATCTATGAAAGGTACTAAATGTATTTCAGTGGTCTCCATATCAGAGTTTCACATACAATACACTTATCTTGGAGTAAATCCAAGCTTACTACAAAAGAGATGGGAAATAATAAATATATCAGGAAGAAAAAAGGGTCATGGGAACCTCTGGCATGAAATGCGAGAAAAATCCTATTGGTTCTCGGTTGGTAGAATCAAGGGAACAAAGTTTATGTCGACACTATGAGAAAAATCAACTGGAATTCTTTGCCTTCATCAACAGAGTGAAAGTACACTGACCATGAAAATTGAGGACAAAGAAACCTCCATTTGAAAAGTCGCTGTGAAACTTCAGCAG
>NW_006797999.1:242369-261012 GCF_000442215.2 Lipotes vexillifer | reverse complement strand
TCAGCAGGACTTGATTGGTGGAACTGTACGCTGTTTCCAGGGCTGTGTTTCCACTGAAAACTCCCAGCTGAGGCGAATTCTGATCGGGACCATCCCTAGGAAAGAGAAGGGGAGTCATCTGAAGAGAAAGCTCCTAGTTACAGCTTAAATTAACAACCATTTTCTTCTGACAGTCGGGCTCCATCTCGGTGAAAGACGATGGTCTGACTCCAGGATCCATCTGAAAAGTCTGGTCTTCAAACCAGAAGCTCGGGCTCACTTGTTTCTCCCACAGCTGACTTTTTTTCTGAGGCATTTCTGAGACCAGGTCACATTTATTCTAGTGACGGTAATACCATTTATCAGCTTCTTCTCAAATGCTCACGTTTTACAGTGTAAATTCAGAGTGTCTCTTTAATCACAGGTGAGATTTATGGAGCTCTTGCTACTGAATTAAAATATTTTTAAAAACTGAATAAAATATTGCCGTCTTCTAGATACCGTGTTTAGAAATATCAAGATATTTAATATTCACAGGTGATGGGACTCCAGTCTCTCTGTCTCACGCACATTCGGACAACAGGGGCTCACTCCTCTGTTGTTACCTGATGAAGATTTTCCTCCTACCTCCTAAATCTATCAGTTAATCCAAGTAAACCTGCTGATATTATTGTGTGGATCTTCATTTGGTGTTGTCTGTTTTGCTTTGCTTCTGAAATGGCAGCTTCATGTGGTCAGTTTAACCTTTCAAGTTGTCCATTCCCACTCATTCCCTTGACCGGGATGCCCCTCCCTGTCAGACTTATTTCTATAGCCTCAGAGGCTTCTTGGACTCTTCTGCCTTCTCGGCCAGCTGACATGCTTCCCACACAATGAGACTGTGTATTCTGAAACCAGGATCTGGTCTTGTAATTCTCCTTCTTATAACCCTAAGTTGAATCCTTGATGCTCTAGGATGAAGCCTGAAATCCTTAACATGATTTATGAGGTTCTGTATGGTCCACCCTGCTTACCTGGCCAGGTCACCTCTTCTCTCTGGGCTCTCAGGAGACTTCAGCCACTACACACCTGGTGTCTCCCAACGCCTGCAACTCTCCCTGTTCTCTTGCCTTACAGATTTTCCAATAACTTGAACAACCACTACATTTACGACAACTTTGCCAACATACACACACACACACACACACACCACACACACACAACCTTGTTAAGTTTGATTACTCCTTGAGTTTTCAGGGCAGTTTCTTCCAAAAGCACATCCTGGCTCTTCAACTCTGGGTCATGCCCCGACGGTACACTCTACTTTTTCTACCATAGTTTGACAGAGAAATTGTCATTCCCATTTCCCCCATAAACTCTAACCTCCAAATGCAAAGGTAGGAATAGTCATTCCCATAGATAGGAACATTTAGTCAAGGAGAGTTTAAGCCACGTATCCAGACCACATGGCTCATTCGATAGGGAGCCAGGGCTACATCCCCATTTAGTATCCCCTACACAGCACATGGGAGGGCAGTTCTGCAAGGTTTATAAAGCACGGAGAGAAAGCTGTGTGTAATCATTTCTGTAATCATTTCTAGAAGCATCAAATTCTTATAATGGCAAAGGATCCTATCAGCTTTTCCTTCAGGAAAAAAAGCCATCACACTTAAAAATGAAAAATAAAACAGGGAATTCCCTGGTGGTCCAGTGGTTAGGACTCCGTGCTTTCACTGCTGAGGGTCCCGGGCTCAATCCCTGGTTGGGGAACTCAGATCCCACAAGCTGCGTGGTGCAGTCAAAAAAATAAATAAAAATTGAAACAGAAAACAAAAATGAAAAATAAAATAATCATGGGATAGTCTCCTATATCTAGAGTAATCCTGAATATATCTACCATGTAGTACAACTCAAACACAGTACATAAGGTTTATTCTCTGTATCTCTAGATTTACTTGGTAACTTCCCTTGCTGATATTTACCTAACTACTCCATTTCTAAATAGATGTAAGTGACACGTCAGTGGTTACAAGAATGGTTTATCACAAAGACAGATGGTGTTTCTCAGGGAGGGTTCTCATACCAAACAGCGATGTAGTCGTTGACAGCTTCAGTCTGCAGCAAGGTGAAGTTGATGTAGACGCCGTGACCGGGCGGCACCATGATGAGCCAGACACAGTCCTTCAGAATGGGGTACTCGTCCGGAAACCCAGGGGAATAGATGGTCCCGTTCTGAGATGTCACATTATACCCACAAGGAGCTGAGAAGGAAGTAAGAAAAATCAAGCCCACGCAGTCCACTTACAAAGGATACAGTGAAATGTTTCTCAGTCTCTATGGTTCCTCAGGCAAAATTTTCCTTCTAAGAAATAATTGTGAAATATCTCTCAGTAACTACTTTGTCAAAATAATCCCCCTAAAGTCTTAAAACCTTGGAAGAATTATACTTCTTAGCTACGTTATCTAGGTTTCATTTAATATATTCTCCAAACATTCAAAATACCCTTAGGATAAAGTCATTTCCACATAATTAAAAAGAAAGAAAAAACCCTTAGTCAGTTGTCTCCTGTGACTGAGATGATAACCCGTTGGACCATCTGATGCAAAAGGGATATTGAAATTATGCATAAATATTTAACTGAAAGACAATTTTTTTTTGTTTTAAGTGAGATTTCTAAAGCCTATTTAAACTATCTAAAAGAGAAGCATTTAAGTCTATTTGCCTTGAAACAAAGACATAATCAATTCTCCTCAGATCTACACCTGGAGAAATGAGATAAAATTATGTCAGTGGTATTTTATAGAAGCACTCCCATATCTCACCTGCTATCAATGATGTAAAGAATCCCAATACTCAGAGTCCATTTTTATTTTACTTAATAAAGGGATCATCACTGTTGCCATGGAACTTATTTTATTTTATGGAAAAATGAAATGACCATACATGAGCAGAAAATCTGAGACGTATTCTTTAATTTAGACTGTAGAATAATACATCAAAGTCATAGACAAGTAGACTTTTAAGTCAAACTAAAAGCCAGTAGATGCTATAAGAGTGTCTGTTACTAACATGAATCTTGTGAGGCTTTCAAATATTTGCCACAAAAGTCATAAAATTTAGCTGGAGTGAATAAGCTGAAATACATTTTTATTAAAAGCTCAAAAACAATTCAAAATGATGACTGATGAAATACCATGAATATGACACATTAACTATACAGATGCACCCTGATTTCAAAGGGGTTAGAAAATGTACCAGTGTCAAGTAGATTGAATCAGCCCGAGTTTTGGGTAAATTCATTAGAAGGGGCTGTGGAGAACATTTTACAAGTTTTATAGCATAATTATAAGTGGGGTTTGGAGTCAGACAGACCTTGACGTGTAACCTCGCAAAACAAAGTATACAGATACTTATAATCTTTAAAATAGGGCCAGAAACCACGTTGCAGTCACAACAAGCTACAGTGTACCCTGAAGATGCCATACTTTTTCTCAGCTGCAAACATCATACCCTTGTCCACCTGCACGAAAAGCCCACATGCTTTTCTCCTACCTTGCTGCCTGGTGAACTGGTCTCTTCCTTCAAAACTCAAATGTCACCACCCCCTGAAAGTCTCTCCTGGTGGCTTGGGCTCCAGGTGGCCGTGGTCTACAGTTCACGGCCAGCTGTTCTTCACAATTAGACTAATCAGCAGGTGGGAGTCAGGGACTGTGTCCCCACCCCCACCCCCACCCAATCTCCTTGCATTAATCCCATTGTTGGGCTCGGATCTCAATAAACATGGACAACAAATAATTGAGAGATTAAAAATGAGTAAGACAACGAATAGAAAACACTTTAAAAATAAGTGTGTTGACAGCAACATCCTTTTTGACCCACCTCCTAGAGAAATGAAAATAAAAGCAAAAATAAACAAATGGGAGCTAATGAAACTTAAAAGCTTTTGCACAGCAAAGGAAAACATAAACAAGACCAAAAGACCACCCTCAGAATGGGAGAAAATATTTGCAAACGAAGCAACTGACAAAGGATTAATCTCCAAAATATACAAGCAGCTCATGCAGCTCAATATCAAAAAAACAAACAACCTAATCCAAAAATGGGCAGAAGACCTCAATAGACATTTCTCCAAAGAAGATATACAGATGGCCAACAAACACATGAAAGGATGCTCAATGTCACTAATCATTAGAGAAATGCAAATCAAAACTACAATGAGGTATCACCTCACACCAGTCAGAATGGCCATCATTTAAAAATCTACAAACAACAAATGCTGGAGAGGGTGTGGAGAAAAGGGAACCCTCTTGCGCTGTTGGTGGGAATGTAAATTGATACAGTCACTATGGAGAACAGTATGGACGTTCCTCAAAAAACTAAAAATAGAACTACCATACGACCCAGCAATCTCACTACTGGGCATATACCCTGAGGAAACCATCATTCAAAAAGAGTCATGTACCACAATGTTCACTGCAGCTCTATTTACAATAGCCAGACATGGAAGCAACCTAAGTGTCCATTGACAGATGAATGGATAAAGGAGATGTGGCACATACATACAATGGAATATTACTCATCCATAAAAAGAAACGAAATTGAGTTATTTGTAGTGAGGTGGATGGACCTAGAGTCTGTCATACAGAGTGAAGTAAGTCAAAAAGAAAAAAACAAATACCGTATGCTAACACGTATATATGGAATCTAAAAAAATTAATGGTTCTGAAGAACCTAGGGGCAGGACAGGAAAAAGGATGCAGACGTAGAGAATGGACTTGAGGACACGGGGAGGGGGAAGGGTAAGCTGGGACAAGTGAGAGAGTGGCATGGACATATATACAGTACCAAGTGTAAAACAGATAGCTAGTGGGAAGCAGCCGCATAGCACAGGGAGATCAGCTCGGGTGCTTTGCGTCCACCCAAAGGGGTGGGATAGGGAGGGTGGGAGGGAGATGCATGAGGGTGGAGATATGGGGATATATGTTTATGCATAGCTGATTCACTTTGTTATACAGCAGAAACTAACACACCATTGTAAAGCAATTATACTCCAATAAAGATGTTAAAAAAAAAAAGTGTGTTGAAGCCATTGGGCTGACATACCTGATGTGTGACTTGCAGTTATTCGCTTCGTACTGATTTATAACTCTAAGATTTCCCTTTAGCATTTTGACTCTTTAATTTGCATCTAAAACAACACTATTTGGAGTAGTACCCCTCCCATTGGGGGGAAGAAAACAAAACAGAGCAAACAAACAAAAAGCATGGTGCCCACCTCTTAAAGGTCAAAATAAATGATATGGTTATTTTCTTGGTAAAACACATTCTGACATTATGTCACTTAATATATTTGCCATGATTTACCTATGATATTCAAATAACAAATCCTTTCACTCATGTATTCAATGAGTGTTTATTGAGAGTCTATTATGTACCAGGCAAAGGGGCTGGACCTGGGGATACAGCAAAGACCCACAGACACCCCATCCCTGCCCTTGCAGACCTCACTGCACACCATGTAGTGATGAGGAAAGATGTTAAAAGCTAAATAAGTATAAAATTCAACTTGGGTAATAATACTGCCAATGCACACGTAACGTTTTCTCAAGGCAAAATCCTGCTGCGTGGCCTGTAGTGAGAAAACGTACGACCCTACAACAGTGAGTCAAAGCTGCATCTCCATTTTCTCTGGCCTGTCCAGGATCTCTTCCCAGAGGCTTTCCCCTCACCTTAGTGGCACCAAAGGTATATTTTGAGTTCCACGTCTGAGCAGTATCTCAGGTGAACTCTAAAGCAACAGTGAACCTGTGATCTAGCTCACATGAAATGCATCCACCCCCATGCTCTCCCTGAGGGTGAGATTCAAAGAAGACCCTTCAGTGGAGATCAGTCTCGAGCCCAGTGGGGAGCATCCAGTCACAGGAGGGGTCCCTGTACCACAGCCAACCACCTGTCTGCCAAGCAGCCTGGTCCCAGCAGGAGGGGCAGGCAACCCACCAGCCAGGAGAGAGACCATCGGGGTATTGTGCACTGCACTTCGCAACTGGGAGTGATACAGATGCCGCACCCCGCTCCACCCCAGGGGCCAGAATGAACACACACGTATTCGGCTATGTATCCAGGAGCATACACTGAGGCAGCACGGCTTATAAGAAGAAATACATGCAGTTCTTCCCTGCTCTTGGCGCGGAACTCCCAAAACCCTCAGAATTTCCAGAGTGATGAAGATCAAACTGTCTTTTATTATTCATAACAGGCCCCTTCCAGCCACAACTGAGTTTATGTTAATGCGGTGATTTGGAAAGCCCTGAAGCCTGGGGGCTGGTTGCCCGGGGAACCAACCTGTGATTGGAGGTTCAGCCCCACCTCCACCTCTGGGAAGGAAAGAGGAAGGGGGGTCGACTTAATCTCCAACCTAAGGGCCCAGGATTTAATCAATTGTGCCTATGTGATGAATCCTCCTTTAGAGAAAAGAAAGGAGGGGTGGTCCAGAGAGGTTCCGGTTGGTGGAGGGTGGAGCTGTGGGGGGCGGGAGGGAGCACCTGGAGAGGGCTGCAGGCCCCTCATCTCTTCCGTCTGGCTGTTCCTGGGCTATATCCTTGGTATTGATAATTAGTTACCTAGTAAGTAAAATGTTCAGTGGCTCCAGCCAATTAATCCAACAGGAGGAGGGAACTATGGGAATCTGCAGTCTATCAGAAGTACAGGTGACAACCTGGATTTGCATCTGAAGTTGGGGCAGGGAGCGGGGACAGTCTTGTGGGACTGAGTCTGTAACCTGGGGATCTGAAGCCGTCACCAGGGAGACAGCATCAGAACTGAGTTCCCGTGTAGGACATCCATCTGGTGTCACAGAATTGCTTGCTTAGGAAGAGCTCACACACTGGTGGCCAGAAGTGTCAGAAGTGGGAGTACTGCATGTAACTTTTTACACATACATCTATGTTAAGAACAAAGAGTTTAGTTTGGGAGGAAGGATTGCTGTGAAAGTTATTTCTATATGTATTTCTCCAGAGGAAAATAAGTACATACAAATGATTAAGCTGTCTATTTCCATCAAGTTCTAGAGACAGCTTAGATATACTGAATATGATGGAGATGAGGCATCACCTGAATGTCTCACCGGATGTGGATTATTACCACCATGTTAAAACTTTTTAAAAAGACCTTAGAAGTATATCTACATAAATATTTCGGTGTTAAAGAATTAATTAGGTCAACAAAATACTTTAAATTTTGCACTATATATCTAAGTGTAGATGCATATTTAATTATGAAATTACATTTAGTAAATTAATAAGCCACAGCCTTCTTAACCATATTTTAACAAGTATAACCCATTTTTAAAAATTGAGACTTCTTAAGTTACGGTAAAAATAATGGCTTAAATTTCTCAAGTCACTTTCAGAGATATACTTTCATTTATTTATTATAATAAGATCACACTTGTAGTCCAGATTTTTTTCAGATAAATTCAGAATATACTAATTTTACATAACAGATTCTTATGCAAATTAGCAGCATATTCATACAAACCAATTTAATACACACTTGTGAAGCTTGATGGCTTAAGATTTAAAATTCTTGGATCTTAATTGTCTGAATTGCTCAGTTTTTAATAAAGATGCCCAGAACTTGTTCAAAGTATCTTTTTTTTTTTTTTTTTTTTTTTCCTGAGATTCTTCTGAAGTCTACAGGGCTGGACCTTTGAAGAGTGTTTTTCAGTACACTTGCCCTGTATACCAAGCATAAATCTGAAATGATAAACCACTCTGTGTTAATAGGACACATTTTAGGTGAGGATATTGGATAATCAGAGCATCTGCTGGTGTCCTGTGAGGGGCCTAACTGTAGTTTACTTGAACACTGATAGGCATCTGAATAGCCCACCATTCTCAGGAAATAGGGCACTTTTTTATTTAACTTTTTGGAAATGCAACCTTTTCTAGATAAAGTAACTTTTGTTTTAAAATAACACCCCCCAGTTATTTTTTTAGAATTTAATCTAATATGGAAGACATTAAAAACATCTTGGAACACTTGCTTTACAATATAAGAATTTTACATGGATCTTATGTTTTGATTTTTTATTCTGTCTATGACATTATAGGTATGAAGAGAGACATAATGGTAAATGTATCTACGTAGTAAAGAATTTGACCTTGCCTAAAGAAAAGTCTGGCATTTGCCCTGGATTCTGGGAGTTAATTTTTTGCCATACCTGATAGGAGTGTCTTTGTTTCTCCTGGGGGCCTGGCCACATCCCTTAGTCTTAGGATGGGGCTGGCCTGCCAGAAAGTCCAGCCCTGCGATTTAGGGTGGGGCCTTTGGGTCACAGGATATCAGCTGGTCTGGAAACTGATAATCAACCACTAGATAAGCAATCATCAGTGATGCCTACATGAAGGAGACCCAATAAAAACTCTGGGCACTAAGGCCCAGCTGAGCTGCCCAGGGTGGACGTTCTCCATGCATGTTGTCACAAGTCACTTCTGAGAGTGAGGTACCCCCTACATTCCACCCTGTGCATCACTCTCTTGGATGATTTTAATGTCTTTTTCCTGTTATAAACGACAATCTTGAGTATAATAGCTTACTGAGTTCTGTGAGTCCTACCAGTAAATTAGCCACGCCTCAGGGTGGCTTGGGGGCAGTCCTGGAACTTTCACGAGGTACCAGGAGAGTTGGGCTGTCTTGGATGTCTGGAGGATTTTAGCTTCACGTTTTGGCCAACTCTGGGTAGTATTATACATCATATATCATCCAAAAAGATGTATCTTGTTATCTTCACACTGACAAAATAATTCTAAGCCAGCAATTATTTCCATGTTGGAAAGTTGGATTTGAAAAAGCAATGAAATCTAATTAAATGCATAATCCTATTTTTTTATATCGAGCCAAGGAGTCTCCTATTTACATATGAATTCAAAGGATTCTGGCAAAAATTGCAAGTAAAAAGGGCTTTCAATCCTGACAATTCAAAGTAATTTATATATATAAATATATGACTTTTTAAATGGTGAGTAGTACAAAAAGTTTCTAAGGTGTGTTAATAAAAAATACCAGATATGCTACTGCTATTCTTAGTTTTAGAAAATAATTTAAAATGCTATTTTATGTTATTAAATTTGTAGTCAACTAAAATAACTATTTTTTAAAAAAATACAGTGAATATTTTTCTTTTATAGCTGTTTATATAATGATAAAGAATGGAAAAGTACAGGTGAAAAATATGATTTAAAAAGTCTACCAATTTGCTTTTATTTTTTTTACTTCTTCAGTAGAAATTCAAACACAGACAGATGCCTTTCCCTTTTTGCCCCTGGGATATAAGTATTTAGCATTTTAAAAGTCCACAGAGTCGGTAATTTCATTATTTTTTCATTCAGAGGTACTGTATTTATAATGTTAGAACATTAGGTTTATGGTAACTTTTCTTTCCTATGCTTTCTTCACAAACAAAGTACTTGATCTATTTAACTTAATATTGTAAAAATTTCAGAGTCATCATAAAAATTACACAGCCGAACAGAAGCTTTAAAGAAGTGATTTCCGCTCAGACTAGGGATATTCACTGAAACCAGACCTGATCTTCAGGCACCAGTAAAGGACCCTACTTAATTTTTTCCTAAGATTGCTCCTGCACTGTCTTTGCTCACACTACTGCTTCTATCTGGGATGGTCTCTATCTCTGAGTAGCAAAGCAGTACGTGTCCTTCAAGGCCAACTACAAAAATAAAGTCAGTTTTCTGAAATACAAAGTCAATATATGATTATTATAAAAGTTAAATAATAGAAAATATCTAGGGTGAAATAAAGTACTCTTTTCTCTCTAATCCAGCAATTTGATGGAACTACTGTGAAACTAAGCACTGCTCTAGCCATAAAGATTTCCCAAGCAAACACCACCTTCTGTATTTGTAATTCATCAAAACGCTCTTTGTGCCTGATTTTGCATAATAGATATTCATGTTTATTATTCTGTTACCCTTGTAGTTTCCTTGAGGGCAAGACCTATTCTTTTTTTTTTTTTACCTTTTACTGGCATATGATACATTCCTGAAATACTAAGTAGAATGAGTTTAACATAATAGATTCCCAATAAAAATTTGTCGAACAAATTAATGAATTCTCAAATACATTCATTTAATATTTCAGGCACCATTATACATATGAAAACTTAAATCGTTTCCAAGAAAAGTGATTAACCTACCATCACACCTTGGAAAAGGGTAGTTCCAGTTCCTGTTGATCCCATGCTGACAGGTGAGGACTCGGTGGCCGATTAAAATGTACCCAGGATAACACTCAAAAGATACCGACTGCCCCACACTGTAGTCCGAGTTGATCATATACCCATTCTGAAAAGGCGGCGGGTCTGGGCAGTTCTGTAATCCATAGGCTGGAACAGACAGACAGAGCCCAGCTCAGGAATAGCAAGTGCAATTAGTCTGGAATTAGAGGAGGGATGTGATGGCGTGCAGCTGCTTAGGGTGAACTTTATAGACATGAGTTTTAAACAAGGTCTTTACTAAGTTGCCCATTGCCACCCTAAGTTAAAACAGTAATTTTCAGTAGTAGTAGAATTATAACAATTTGCATTTAATGAACACTTACTGCATGCTTTAGAAGTTACACAGCACATACCAAAAATAAATTTGACAATGCTTACCTTGGAAAAAAAAATGTATGCTGGGAATTTAATGAAAACAAGAAATATAGATGATAATAAAAAATGCCTTTATAAAGAACGTCAGGTGAACACGGACCTAAATGGTTTTCTTCTAATTTAAAAGAAAACTATCCTAGCACTCCTTTCTAAGTGTTTCTAATTAGGAAACAGGTTGTTGTTTTGTTGAGTTCAATTAATGTTCAGTGCAAATAAAATAAAGAAATCCATTTTGTTTTCTTAACTTTCTCCTTAAAAGGAAGTGTAGAATCATTATGCTAGCCATTACTATCTATCAGTACAATCTCTTTATAATACATTTTTTATTGTGGTTTATCACTATATCACTAAGTCTTTTGTGTTCCCTAAAATAAACTCTAGGTAGGTTGATGGATAATAAATGTTTGCAGACTGTGTAATTCAGAAATGTACACATAAATCAGTGAGAGTTAACCAATGCATAATTAGGTGTAATCTCCTGATACTGAAAACAGCTCTTCTGCCCCTTTCCTGTTTGCTCATTTCTGTTCCCCCCAACCTGATTATAGGAATGAGATCACTAGGCAACTGAACATAACTCCTGACTTATGCTCTCATGCATGCACACCATGCCTTGCCTAACCTGTTGATTCTTTTCCTAGATTAAAACAGGTAAGAATGAGGAATTAAGCAGTTAAAGAATGACTAACTCTCCAACCCTCAAGAGTCCCCTTAGCAATCCTGCAGGCAGGTCATGCAGATGAGAAAACATCTGGAGAGAGAGTCAGCCGGTCTGCACGTAACGGACAGTGATACAGAACCCAACCTCATGCCTGATGACTCACTGAGATTCCGCCCCCCACCCCCACTTTTCCCTTTAAAAACTGTTATGACTGAGCAGAATCTTGGGAGTTGGTCTTGGGACACGAGTCCACCTTCTCCCCAGATTGCGGGCTTCTCTGATTAAAGCACCTTTCCTTTCTACTGACACTTGCCTCTTGATTACTGGCCTTTGAGTGGCGAGCAGCCAAACCTGAGTTTGGTAACAATATCAAATCTTAAAGCTAAATCAGCCGCCTTGTCAACACCTTCTTACCTGTTCTGGTAGGAGGGTCATGCATACTTCAGAGAAGTGGAATCTCACCAGGTCATCATCTAGTGTTTATTTATTTATTTATTTATTTATTTATTTTTTGAATTTTATTTTATTTTTTTATACAGCAGGTGCTCATTAGGCATCGATCTCATACACATCAGTGTATACATGTCAATCCCAATCGCCCAATTCATCACACCACCCCCACGCCCCCGGCTTCCCCCCTTGGTGTCCATACGTTTGTTCTCTACATCTGTGTCTCAATTTCTTCCCTGCAAACCGGCTCATCTGTACCATTTTTCTAGGTCCCGCATATATGCGTTAATATACAGTGTTTTTCTCTTTCTGACTTACTTCACTCTGTATGACAGTCTCTAGATCCATCCACGTCTCAACAAATGACCCAATTTCATTCCTTTTTATGGCTGAGTAATATTCCATTGTATATACATACCACATCTTCTTTATCCATTCGTCTGTCGATGGGCATTTAGGTTGCTTCTATGACCTGGCTATTGTAAATAGTGCTGCAATGAACATTGGGGTGCATGTGTCTTTTTGAATTATGGTTTTCTCTGGGTATATGCCCAGTAGTAGGATTGCTGGATCATATGGTAATTCTATTTTTAATTTTTTAAGGATCATCTAGTGTTTAGACTCTGCTCTTGGGGCTTCCCTGGTGGCGCAGTGGTTGAGAGTCCGCCTGCCGATGCAGGGGACATGGGTTCGGGCCCTGGTCTGGGAGGATCCCGCATGCCGCGGAGCGGCTGGGCCCGTGAGCCACAACTACTGAGCCTGCGCGTCGGGAACCTGTGCTCCGCAGCGGGAGAGGCCGCGATAGTGAGAGGCCCGCGCACCGCGATGAAGAGTGGCCCCCACTTGCCACAACTAGAGAAAGCCCTCGCACAGAAACGAAGACTCAACACAGCACAAATAAATAAATAAAAATAAAATTAAAATTAGACTCTGCTCTTATACATAAAGGGGCTGGGAGCTCACTACTGACACAGTAACAAAGCTACTCTATGAAGAACCAACACAGGAGGAACTGCAGTTCAGCTTCTCCCTGCGATGCATTCCTGCTACAAACAGACCCGTGCACGATCCCGGCACCATTGTTCTCACAGTCAACTGAAAACGGAATAATAATGTAAAGGATGCAAGTGACTGCCATGGAGGAGGTCCTTCACATGGGGAAAGAAGTAAAATAAACATTTTCCTTGTATATATAATTAGTTTAACCAGGTGATCACCATTGGTGATTTTAAATAAATCCTAAAAAATTACATGGTCTATGATTTGTGCCAGGCATTTCCCAGAGTTTTAGACTTAATGTGTCTGTACTTAGAACCTGGAATAAAGAGGGGATGAAAGAGGATGCTGGTAATAAGATGAAAGGGACAACATTGTAGCCTGTGTGATAGCTGATGGACATGTGAACGTGTGTGCAATGGAGCACTATTTAAGCAGACTGTTAAGACTGGAATACCTGGAGTACGTAGCTTGGAAACTCTCAGGTTAGACTTCACGGGCAGGTAAGGGTTAGACTATGAACTGGCCTCTTTTCATGGTACAAGGATTGGATAGTTCCATAAAGATACTCTGGGGGCCACATGGAAAGATACCAACCAGGTCGTATTACAAGTGCACTTGCAATGTGAGAGATCAGCGTAGTTGCTGTTTGGCGTTTGGGGTTTCTCTTAATTAACATTTGCCAAATGTTAAACAGAGGATTACTATTAATAGCCTTTTCTTAATGAATAAACTACTGAAATGGTATTTTTCTCTTTAAAGTAACAATATGCAATGCCAATGAGTCAACTGGGTAAATCATTCATGGCAATGTGATTTGCCATAAAATTTTGGGAAAGCAATTTGAACAGAGCCATAAAGAATCAGTTTTTCAAACATTTAACCTAGTAATACCATTTACAGAAATCTCTACTATGAAAATAATTTCAAAGAAAAAGCCAAATCTTTAAATATGTTCATTGCATCATTACTTACACTATAGTAATCTAAATGTCTAAACAAATAAATTATGATATTTTGACTCATAAATGCTGAAGAGGTAAGACGTTGTAATGTCGTATCTTCCAATAGCCACAGAAATACACACACATACATATAGATATATGCAGTCATATATGTATATATATATTTATTCATTTATATTTTCAATAAAGATACTGCACAGCTCACAGCAAGATACTACGGTTACACCCTGACTATAGTTAGCAGGTTAAAAAAATCCTTAATTTCAGTATCTTATATTTGCAATTGTATACGTCTCTGGACAAGAGTCAGATAAGCAGTTGAAGAGTGACTGGGAGCAAGAAAGCAGAAAGCAGAAGATGCAGCGGTGGCCAAGGTCTGGGAGCATCTTGACATAGTTCCTGGCATTGGCTCCTCCAGGGTCCAGAACCAAGTAGAATCTGGAGATAGAAGAGCCCTCAGGGTGGGAGTGGGGAGCCTCTCTCTAAGGGAGGCCCTGGACCCTCCATACTAACTCATACCCACACACGCATGCACACCCACGCACACCCACGCATGCATGCACACATGCACACACACACACACCTCTCTCCTCCTTCCCTGTAATGTGCCTCTCTCCCTGGCCCACTTGGCAATCACACAGCAAGGCTGCCTGCCTCTCCCAAGGACCACCCCACTTGGAAGGCCATGAAGCAGCCTTTTCCTGAAAGCCAGGCCTGGCAAGTATCCACAGTGCATGGTTTCCCTCCTCGCAATATTGCTGTTTGAGTTAAAGTTACCTTATAGACCTATGCTCAGAAAAAGAACAGAGACTCCCATGCTGCATTTCAACTATTAGCCAGTTTCCTCCTTTATTATACTCTTTTCAACTGAAATCAGCCGCTTGTTCTCATTCTTGTTTTGCTTGAAATACAATAAGTTCTGTTGGAGAAATGAATCCTCTAATACATCAAATAGAGCTGCTAATGATAAAACTTAAAAAGTAAATACCAAAAATGGATTGCCAGTTTCCATGGGACGAAAATCAAATTAAACCATGTTCAACATCACCCTGCCCTTCCTGAAAGATTCTGTTCATGCTCTAGTGGTGCCCTTACGGTATCAGTACAAGAACCAATTATCACAGTACATTATAAAGGAGGTAACGGTAACAGAGATTCCTGATGAACGTTCACGTGAAACAGCATTTGGGACAGACTCACACACACATGCTCCACACGTTCATCACACACACTAATAATATGTCACACAATGTACTTCCCTACATGTGTTATGTGGTTTGTGGCATAATTTAAGACCGACATTCAAGGTCTCTTTAGGGATTTATAAAGCCAGCCTATTTCTACCCGTCATCTAAACTCTGTGAAAGGGATTGAGATAGAAATTTCAGGGTTGCCTTTCTAAGTCCAACAGCTCTATGTTACCCTTGATTAAAAGAAAAATGTTTTTTCTTTCTTTTTTTTAATGGCACTAATGCAGTTGTCCTGTATAGGAATTAAAGAGTAGAAAAGAGAGAGAGAATGCCAGCCCAGGTAGGCAGGACTATAGTTTTTATTACCTATTCCTTTATTGAGTAAGATAAAAATCATGTATTGAGTGTCTACTACCTTACAAATACTAGTTACAAATGGAAACTAGACAGAAATGGGTCCTGCTCTCATGAAACTTACATTCTATTTAGGGAAACAGACACAAATAAATCAATACGTTGGTAATTATGTAAAACAACTGTACAATTGTAAGTTGTGTAAGCTATTATTAAAAAAATAAACAAGGACTAAAATAAAGGGGGAAATAACCCAGGATGAAGGTAAGTGAGGGTGATCAGAAAGTGCTTCCTTGAACAATTAATGCCGAAATTGAGATCTGAGTGGGGAGAAGATGCAAGTCAGGCAATGCCCAAGAAAGGGAGACTCTTCAGCAGAGGGAACAGGAAGGGCCCAAGGACAGAAGGAAGTCAGTTCTCTGAGATAAGGTGGGGAGCTCCAGGAGAGGAGCTCCAGAGGCTGTCCTCCCAGAGCCCCTGCCCCTGTTCATGGTCTACAGCTTTTACAAGGGGAGAACCTAGTAATGAAATGCACCAAGCCACAGGAGAGGCATTAGGACATGTTTGCAAATGGACAGCGGCATGTTTTTAAAAGCCAGGACCCATTCTTTATCACATAAATCATATCTGCCAGGCACAAGACATAATACAAAACCCACAGCTCATTTCAGAGTTTTCTTAAGAATTTACAATCCCAATTAACCTTGTTTTCAATTGTGAATTATATACTAAGTATAAATATCAGTGACACTATTTTTAGGTCTTTGCTCTAAATCTCTTATTTAATGGAGTCCTTCACTATTTAAATATCAATATCAATATTCCCAAATTTTCAACTAAGTCATAAGTCACATTCTCTTTTTATAAAAAATGTCTTCCCAAAGTTTGACTCATGGTCACTTACACAGCGATACATGCATTGATCTACAGGACTATTAGGTGTCTGAATTAAAGTAACTAAAAAGAAGTAATAAAAATAGTTCTTTAGTATGCAAAAAAATAGATGAATTTTGGAAGGATTCCCATTGTGTGCTGCTTAGCACAGGTGCAGGAGATTTTTTTATTACCTGCATTGTCGATGTCCATGTACCTCTGAATATCTGTGATGTGTCCATATACCTGGTTTCAGAGGTGGGAGTTTAATTAATGTGACCTCTGGGCTTCAGAGTGAAGAATCGCTCAACCAAGTGTCAGACCCTCATCTAAGCACAGTTTTGTTGTTCTGTACTCATCACTCATGGTCATTAATTCCCATACACTCGCTTTAATAATATAACACATTTTAATTTGAGGAAAAAAAACAACTAAGAGAGAAAAAGAAAAGACCACTTCACTGGAATTTGATAAGGAAGCCACTTCTAGCATAAAGAGAAGCAAAAATCACCATTTTCAAACAAATTCTGTTTCAACTGAAGGACATCAAGTCCTTCATATATTTCATATATTTTCATATATTTCCATGTTTGACAACTCCTAAAGACTTTTTGAGGTGTTATCCAGCTGTTCTACAAGATCTGTTGCCAGATCTATCACTGAAAAGTTGAATTAGAAAGAGAATCATCAACCAACAGAGAAATAGGTTTGTGAAGCACGTACAAGAGCCTGGAGGTCGTTTTGTAAAATAGTAGAGGCCCTGGGATGTGCTGGAAGGGAGCCCAGGGACTTGAGCTGGACCTGGGTCTCTCATCTAATGGATCCGGGATGCTGACCAAACCACTTCCACTCCAGAGGCTCGTTTCTTCATTTATGAAAGGTGAACGAAGATACCTATCTTATTCACAAGAATTAACAGAGATAATAAACGCAATGAATATGGTTTGTATATATCAGTTCAGCAAGGCTAAGTCTTGACTGTAAGAAATGTCTGGTTTCTATGATGAAATTCCCTCACTCCAGGCAGAGCTCTTGAGCCACTTATCAGATACGGGCAGACCAGTGGGGAGAAGCAACTTCTAATACGGGGATTGTGTGAAATACTTTAAGAAAACAGCCTCCTTACAGGGAGGAGAGACTGCAGTCTGCATCAACATCTACGCTGAATATGACCTCCAAGCCCTTTTCAAGTCCTCGGCTTCCTCTCAAGGAAAAGATTAATCTGGTCATAGAAGTGGCTAAGGCTCGTGTTGTAGTCAACAGAATTTCTCAAAGGCACACATACACAAGCTCACCAGTTTCCCAAAGTGGCTGTTATCACGGCTAGGATAACACATCACCTCCCTTTGTAACGACTGTCCACCTAAATGTTCTGTGTTCCTTATGTGAACACCTTGATCCCAGAACCTACTGACGACATCCACCTACATTCCTGTTAAGGCTGCAGCCAATCCCATGCCTTTCCCACTGGCCGAAGGCTCCCCTGCAGGACGGTTCACCAAATTGCTTGTTCACAGTTGCAACTACAATTGTGTCTTGTGCTTCGACCAACCAAGGATTAAGTGCCCAGGAATCCTTTTACACAATAGCCTTTACCTGGTGGAGAAACTTTTATTTCGACGCAAAGGAACTGTTGGACTCACTAAGACCACAGACTCACACATCAGACTCAGAATCCCTTCACTGCATCAGGAGCCTGGGGAGGATGGATGAGGAAACACACGGCACGTCTCAACTGGGATGTGGACACCTGAAGGCGCTGTCACCTGGGAGACGCATCCACTGACATACCCGTCCAGGTGTGCCTTTGCTTCAGAGGAATAGCTCTCTTAAGGCAGAAAGTGGTTGAGATTGTTACTTTTACTTTCAGCAAACCCATAAAAGGAAAAGCAAATCCACACGACCTGCAGGGAGGAAACTGGACAACTTTTAAGATTTGGACCCTAGTCTCCAAGAGTCTAGTCCATGAACCACATTGTAGGCACTCTTCCATCCTGAAAAAGGACACCCTGGAGGGGATGAGAATTGATACAACTATGTATTACCCACTGTTTTAAGCATTTTAATGTGAAATAGGCTTCTTTATAAAGAGCCTCATGTTGAGAGCCTGATTCACTCATGCAGATGGTGGAAAAGGACAGAGGAAGCTCCCCGCCTTTATTCCTCAATGACTCAAAATATCACGTTAGAAGGAAAAAGAGCGACAGTCTTAGAGGCGTGTCAATTTCATGTATAAATTATGGTCGTATCTGTAAGGAACAGTGAGTGTGCTTTACACAATCAGTTAGAATGAATTCTTCAGTTGCTCACTGCACACAAAGGCAGTTTAGGGCTTCCCTGGTGGCGCAGTGGTCGAGAGTCCGCCTGCCGATGCAGGGGACACGGGTTCGTGCCCCGGTCCGGGAAGATCCCACATGCCGCGGAGCGGCTGGGCCCGTGAGCCACGGCCGCTGAGCCTGCGCGTCCGGAGCCTGTGCTCCGCAACGGGAGAGGCCACAGCAGTGAGAGGCCCGCGTACCGCAAAAA
>NW_006797999.1:234986-242058 GCF_000442215.2 Lipotes vexillifer | reverse complement strand
GAGAGGCCCGGGTACCGCAAAAAAAAAAAAAAAACAAAAAGGCAGTTTAATTGCTTTTCCTCCTAAAGGGGAAAAAAATTGGTATTCACAAACTATAGCCTATTTTCTCATAGATTCAATTCACTAAAAATGCAATGTTTTGTGATTGTATGCATGAATAAGCAGATTCAACATATCCTATTATGTTGGCTTTTTTTGTTTAAGGTGTATAGCACATATAGCAAAAGGAAAAAGATGTTTTTACCACCTATGGTTGAAGCACTTAAAATTATCTTTAAGTTTTCGGCATTCAACAACTATGCTTTATAGTGTAAGAAAGATAAAGAAAGTAAGAGAGAGAAAGAAAGATAAGGGGAAGGAAAGAGGAAAGAAGGAAGGAAGGAGGGGAAAGAAGGAAAGAAGGAAGATAAATATTCAGCTTCGCCAAATGTCAAGTCACAAAAAACAAAAGGAAAAGAAAGTCACTAAAAATCTTAATATGGCAACATTTCACAAATATTATGAAAAAAAAAATCTCAGTACCAGTAAGCCCATACCTTATACTACAAGAATAAGATAATACACAGAATGTTCTCTTTCTTAGGAGAATCCTTTGTTTGGATCTGGGAAAATAGCAATTATTCACTTACGTCAATCCCAAACGATATTTGCATCAGGTGTTTAAATTATAGGTGCTTGATGTGACAGCCTATGGAATCATGTAGTCATCTTTCTGGTATCTATTAATTTTCTGACTGATATCTAATTAGTTGATAAATATCTTCGTCCTATCTCCCATCTTCCAGTTTTTGACTTAGAAGTAGGGTACATGAACTCATTTTTATTTCACACAGTTCATCTTTCATTTCTCGAGTTCTGTGTAAGTCATTTAACGTCAAGACAGCTACATCTACTAGTAGCATTTTTGACCTTTATATGGTCATAAATAAATGAAAAGGCTTAGGAATAAGGGGTACAACACAGACATCATTGAGAATGACAAGAATTACCTGCATGATTTATGCATCTTCTTATGTGTTATTAATCATAAGCTTAACTTATAAATCTCAGGTGGAACCTAGGAATTTTGATGTGACACACACACATCAGAGTTGTGTCACTTTGCCAACTTATAAATTTTATAAAATGACAAACTATCTAATTAAGTTTCATCCCTGTCAGGTAAGATACTCTGCAAGAAGTCAGAATGCCTCATATTCGTGTTCTCCTTCTTTTTTACTTAATTTATTTTTATATCTCTCAATTATAGCAAATTAACTGCCTACATAAAAATATATTACTTAGGGATTTTTCTTTTAAAAATGTAGATACTTAAATGTAGAGTCAGGTGTCAAGTAAATAAAACGTTTGCTCAACCAACCAGATGTCTGGCCTAGATGCGGACTCAACAAATTCGAATGCCTACAGGCCAGGCAGACAGTGTGGGATCAGAGCTTGCAGGCAACTACAGGAGATTTCTGAAGTCAATGCCTCTACACCCTGGAAGGGCCATCACTCTGACACTTCAGGGGACGGCTCCCACCTGTCAATGTGGCCAAAAGTCGTCCCTGACATTGCAACAGGAAAAGGGAAAGTGGATCTATGGGTCTTTCACCAATTATGTGAAATCTAATTCTAAATATTGAGAATTTAAAAAATATTAATATTTTGCTAACCAATCACAGCAGCTTTATGATCTCTAGTCTAAATGATTCCTACACAGACTTTCTGTGGTATTGTTGTGCCCTTCGTTCCTTCCTTTTTTTTTTTTAACATTCTTTTTGGAGTGAACTAATTGGTAGCTTTCGGAGCTACGTAGACATGGCCTTAGTAACCCTACCTGGAAAATATAGAGAAAGAAAACAAAAAACACTTTTTTGAACTGTGGCAGTTTAAAGCTACGTAAGATAAAATCTAGTTTCAAAACTACATGGCAAACAGTACTAGCATGGGAATCTGTATTTGCTTTTGCAATGTCAATAAAGAAAGAAAAGCTAAATTTTTCAATATATTATTAAGAATATTCAAATTGGGGGAGACTTCTCAAAAGTTCTTGGGGTCAACTGAGATATCCCACTTAATTGGCAGCTTAGATGTAGGAGAAATAATTATGCCATACTTTTCTTATTGACTCAAATACTAAGATCGTGTCAAACAGCGAAGACTACCATGTAATAACCAAGTTTAAAATGATGATCACGAATGAACTGCTCATGTTTTAACAGAATACACTTCAATAGGAATAGGGAAGGGGGAGAGACCAGATGTACAGAAATATGAAAGAGGAGCATGGGGCTCACAATAATACCACTGAAATTCTAAAGAGCCAGATGAAGGTGACACAGTGAAAGAAAGCTGTGTTGAAGCTGAGACCTGCATCTCCCCTGGACCCTTCTCGGCGGGTTTGTTGCTTTCTCTCCTCTCCCCCCTCCCGCTCCAACAGTCCATTCTCTGCATTGCAGGGACTTACCTTTTGCTAACGTCCTTCAGTGACTTTACATTGCACCTGGAAACAACTCTGGATGTGTTACCACCCAACTCCCAAACAGTCTCTATCCTGCAAACCTCTCAGACCCTGTTCCTCTCACCACTCCAGCTCTGTCCTCTCTGTTCCTTGAACATGGGAGCTCCTCTCTCCACCCGGACACACGTCCCTGCTATTTACACCCCCCGGCTCCTTCCCGTTCTTCAAGTCTCAGCCTCAGGGAGAGGCTCCGCCACCCACCACATCACTCTCATTATTTCCTCTGCAGTAGGTACCAAGCACACTGCCTCGGCCTGGGCACGTGGTCCCCATCCATGCCTGAAATTTTAAAACTGTCTCTTAAACGTGACTTTTTACCTCCAGTCTCCCTCTTTTTGCCAAACCCATTTCTTGCCTGCTTAACAGTCCACAATGTACGTGGAGACTAAGCTTTTAAAAAATGAACATGTGACTAATGCAATTTTCACTGCTATATACTGTTTGTGTCCCCAGATTTGTATGTTGAATCCTAACTCCCAATGTGATGGTTTTGGAAGTGGCGCCTTTAGGAGGTGATAGGTCATGAGGGTGGAGTCCCATAAATAGGGTTAGTGCCCTTATAACACAGGCCCCACAGAGCTCCCTCACCCTTTCTGCCAAGTGATGACAGAGTGAGAAGACGCTGTCTAGGAACCAGGAAGCGTGTCTTTGCCAGCACCTTGATCTTGGATTCACAGCCTCCAGAACTGTGAGCAGCACATATCTGCTGTTTAAAAGCCACTCAGGCTATGGTATTCTGTTAAACCAGCCTGAATGGACTAAGACAGCCACTTTTAAACCTTCAACAGTTTATTACCCACCAGCTTTCCTAAGAGTTTTAATATGAACTCCTTTAGCATTCTGGTGAAGTCCACTAACCTCACACTGATATTTTAAATGCATAAACAAATACATCAGGTTACAAAGGAAAAATTTACTTATGAAAGTGTGATGAAAGCCAGACTTGTGGTATAGTACTAGGTGTGTTGTTATTTCACTAAATGGCAGGTGGCAAGTCTAATAACTAATGTCACTTCACAATATTGTATAGTAATATTTTGAGATATCTGCAATGATTGTAATAAAACATGGAATTATCTGTGATTTGGTGACAAAGCACAGGTTACGCTAATACTACATTCACATCATTAAAGGTTAAGAGGAAAATATTAAAATTGTATTTTTACATTTATATATAGATATTATGTATATTAATATTATATATAAATTATAATATCTATATCTCATGGGGTAGATATTTACCATTCAAGTCATGGATCTCTTGAATTCTAGAACCATGGGCCTAGAGAATAAAATTCAACTTCTCAATGTGGGATGCAAAGTATTTCACAATTGAATGTCCTCACCACATGGGCTCATTTACAAACACGTCCTTCGCCTCTGACCTGGCCAGGCTTCATCCAGACTCTGCTGCTGATCTCCCTTTTCTTAGAGCGTTTATTTTAGAAAACTTGTCACTGTATATTTTCCCTCTGTCCCTTGGAGATGTATGTAAATCTTCGTAAAAGCCTCTTGTCAGTTTTACAGCCCAGGTGTGTTTTTCTCAAGGACCTGGGGACCGCCCCTCTGAAATGTGACATCAGGAGTGATAAGTGCCCCCACTCTGCAGTTGCCCTGGAGGACAGGAGGTGAGCTTCAGTGGCTCCAAGCCGTGTAACTACATCTTGGCTGGGAGCTGACTGAAGGGTTATGGGATTCAGGCAAACCAAGAGGGCCAAGGCCCCACACCCCAGCTCTTAAAAAGTCTCCAGCCCTTAGCTTGTATTCATTTTAAAACCTACATTTGGAATAAACACCTTAAGGAACATTTATATATATAAACAACACCCTTTGGAAGGACAGACTGTAACCCTGCATAAAGTCAGACTCAGGTGCAAAGAAATCCAGTCTTCAATCTCACCATCTCTGCTAACTCCTTGTGCCTCTTCTCAGGAATTCAGGCCCAAACCACCTTTTCCCCTTAAATGTTCTGATGGTGCAGCCGTGTGCCAGGATCTACTCTGGCCAGGCCTGAGTGGTCAAGAGACAGGCACTACAAATTGTTGATATTTGTGATTTCAGACATATGACAGGGACACTAGAATAATTTAATTTGAGATTTGAGTGCTGTTTCTTATTTTATTTCTTTTGATGGTCACCTAATCATGTGACAGGTGAATCTGTAAACTTACAAACTGGATTTTAAATCACCACTGGCAACTCTGATGGATGGAAACCAAGAGGGAGAAGCCCAGAGAAGAACACTGCTATGATCCTCACAAAAGCTTCTTTTTTAATTTTAAGAGAGATGAATCCATATCTAGACAGATGAAGGGGAGCAGAATTTGCCACCCCAAAATATGTCTTTGGTGAGAGGATTATCTCGAGCTGGTTATTATTATATTTTTAAGTTATTATTTTTTTTTAAGTTATTTTTTGGCTGCGTTGGGTCTTGGTTGCTCCACGGGCTTTCTCTAGCTGCACTGAGCGGAGGCTACTCTTCGTTGCAGTGTGCGTGCTTCTCATTGCGGTGGCTTCTCTTGTTGCGGGGCATGGGCTCTAGGCGCATGGGCTTCAGTATTGTGGCACACGGGCTCAGTAGTTGTGGCTCGCGGGCTCTAGAGTGAAGAGTCAGTAGTTGTGGCACACGGGCTTAGTTGTTCCGCGGCATGCGGGATCTTCCCGAACCAGGGATGGAACCCGTGTCCCTGCATTGGCAGGCGGATTCTTAACCACTGTACCACCAGGGAAGTCTTTGGTTATTTTTAAGAAACTGCAGAAATGGGGGAATCTCTGAAAACAGAGTAGAGGTAACCTGTTTATAAGAGACACTTATGAATACATTTATGAGGGAACACTCCCTTTGTAAGGATGTCCTTTCTCTGTTCCAGGAAGAGAAAGATGGCTAAACCTCTAGCAACTTATCAATGGAGAAGAAAAAAAGGCCTCAATCTGCACAGCAACTGTAAGCCTGTCTCCTCTGCTTTGCTGCTCACCTCCCCTGACTCCCCCCAGCTTCTGGCTCTTCAGCTGGGGTGGTGTTTAAGGTGGTGGCTTGGGCCATGCCGGGGAGTTAATCAGGCTCCCTGGGAATCTCCCCTGTATGCAGCAGGCATACATGTTATTAACTTCTGATTTTCCACTGTTAATCTGCCTTTTTTTACAGGGGGTCTCAGACAAGAACCTAGAAAAGCAGGGTCCCCTACACAAACATTTGTAGGAAAGGTAAAAATCTCAGTTCAGCATATGAATTTTCCTCAGTCCTTAAGAATGCATGACTTTGCATCTTCTCTACCACCACCAGTCAGAGTTCACTTTTCTTTCTGGGTTCTCAGTGTTCTCTTTGGGTTCTTTCGCATATTTCATATGTTTCTTTTTGACTCTGGATAGAGAGTCAAGTGGAGCCACATGCACAGGAGCAGTTTAGTTATCAGTAAACCTGTGTTAGCGTCAAGGCCTGGGTCGGAGCTCATGGATGGGATTCATTTAACTAGTAAGGCTTCACAATCCAAGCCCTCAGACCCTGCTCCATTCTCTTCCCAACGACAATGTACAAGTTCACCTGAGCTCAGAAATCCTAGAGAAAAGTTGAGGTGAGGAAACCTACCCCCTTCCCTAACTCCTCTGTGTTTCAGGAAATGACTTAGTGCAAAGGACCACCTCCCCCCCGGACTGAGACAAGAGTCAAGGTGCCCTTTGGTTACCTGTGACCGGACCTGACAAAATCCTCCAAATTCCCATGCTTTCCCTTTAAAAGGTTAGCTGAACTGTTTGGTCCTCAGTAGTCAACTGGAACAAAACTCTTATAAACCAAACTTCAGTTACGCTTTTCTTCCCCCTAAACGTTGGCCCACCCTCAGCCTGGGCCACAGACAGGTTGGCCTCAGGGAAAGACCTGCTTTCATCCACATCCCCTCATGCCCCTCCTGGTCACCACAGCCCCTATCCCCAGCTTCTTCTAGCTTTGTTTACTGCTCTCCATGAAGGAAAAGCCTTTTCCTAACCCTCGAGATGCTTGCTAGCCTTGTTCTCTCTATGGCAATAGACCTCTTCCCCTCTTGCAATAAATAATCTTTCCCAATAAAAGTCTCTTCTTACTAAATCTGAATTTGTCTTGCATTTGACACCAGTTATAGGAGGCTTTGGTGCTTCAGCCTCAGCGGGGAGAGAAGCCTCTCTGAGCAGCAGTGGAGAATCAGTCGTTTAAAGTTGGGACAGGGAGGGGGCAGTTCACACACAAAGGTACCAGGAAGGGCAGGATCCCAGAGGAGAATGCACCCACCGGCCGGGGCTTTCTGGCTGAAATGGGGTGGGGCCAGAGGCTGTAGGAGGGATGCAGTGGGAGCATCAGCAGAAGGAAGGGTCCGTGAGGGTCTGCAGAATGAGAGGCAACGGCAGCTGCCACAGGCTCAGTGCCCAGATGCTGAGACAGAGACCGATGGATGGACCCGTGGTCCCTCACTTGTGCGGGAGACGAGACGGCTGTTGACCCCATCAGGCCTGCTGAGTCCTTGTGTAGGTATTGGAAAGAGCTACAGCCGTGTTTGCTCAATAAACCTTGGGGTATTTTAAGAACAAGCAGATGTAGGG
>NW_006797999.1:227929-234659 GCF_000442215.2 Lipotes vexillifer | reverse complement strand
GTAGGGAAAACTCTAAAAACAGGGCACAGGGTCCCCTTTTGTAGAGGAAATTTACATTTACAAAGAAAATGTACATTTGCAGAGCTTTTTCTCCTCATTAAATCAGCACAACAAGCCTGACTCAGCAACCCTTGTGAACCACACATTTCCTGCTTTTCTCCCCATTGCCACCTCCCCTTCCTGGAAGCCCCAAACCCTTCTCCTTTGTTGTAGCCTCAGATGGTACCTAAACCCGAGTCCTAACCACTCCTTTGAGTAACTCACGTCTGGGTTCTCCCAGGTGTCTGTGTGTCCGAGTGACAGGCATGTTAATGAACTTGCGCTTGTTCTCTTGCTAATGTGTCTCTGGCCGGCCCCATCACCCCCACTGGAGAATCTCAGACGACACAAAGAACTGCCGACTGGCCGATCGTGTCACTAGGAGGGTGTTGAAGGCAGATGCCTGCGGGTGGGCAGGAGAAGCAAGGAAGAGGGGGAGACGCTGGGAGAGCTGGGGTAGACCAGTCCTCCCAGAGGTTTCTTACCAAGTGGGAGCTGAAGGAAGATGCAGGTCATTAAAATTAAATATCAACAGGGGTGTGTGTGAGGGAGCGAGGAATTTGAGTATATTTGAAACACTAATGAGAAAGATCTGGTAGAGAAGTAGCAGCTGCGAATGCAACAAAGGGAAGCCGATTCCTGCCTTGACAGCCCTGACACGGTAGAAAGAAGGCTGCCTGGAAGCAGGGGGAGCATTCTCTTGTCTCCAAAAGGAGGACGAGCAGCGTTGCAGACAGACCTCCGCGCTGGCCTGGGGGAAGCTGTCTCCCTTCCGCTGTTCTCTGTGTGTGTGAGCCTTTCCAGGAGGAAGTGATACCCTTGGCTGAGACGGAGGGGGATCGAGGTGAGACAGAATGAAAGACACAGACTGACCTAGAGAAATCCTGGCAAGGTCTCCTGTTGCATTCCTCAACCTGTACCACCCTCTCTTTTTTCTCCTACCTGGATTCCTATTTTAAGAGACCCAAATTCTGGAAACGTAAATTTATATTTTAAGTAACAACTGAAGTAACAAGGTCTAAGAGTTCAACACAAAATGCCATCCTCTTTCAGTAATAAAATATTAAATCTCTGTTTTTCCAGGGTAGCCTATGAAATTAAAGAAATCAAGTGATTTTGCTGTGTTAAAAAAAGACTCCACTTTTGACATTTTCAACTTCATTTGAATTAACAACATTCAAGAAAAGGCCAGCTAAATTACTGTGTTGGAAATGAAAACTTTGAACTTTTTCACATGTCAAAAATGCTTTGATAATGGTAGATTCAAACTTTTGTTAGAGACCTCATATTTTGATGGTTTAAAAACACGTAAGGTTCATTCTCATTTTTTTTTCTGGCATAATTTGAACATGACTTGAATAGTACATAGAACCATTACTTTGAGCTGAGACAAGGCTTAAGGGCACGAGAGACACGGTCAGACCCACTTCCACTGTGAATGGACTCCCTGCACCATAGTCCTGATGGGAAATACCGACACGTGGCCAAGAGGACATGGTGACAGGTGAGAAGGCTACCTGGTGATGGCGCCAAGGGGCTTGAAGGTGGTGATGGTGGCCGTTGGGGGTAGAGACAAGGGACTTCAGGTGAAGCAATGACAGTGCATGGCTGACCCTGCTCCTTGTGTCTGCGTCCTGACTTGTGTGTACAACAGCCAAGACTCCACTCCACTCCCAGTCAGAAAACTGCCCAACTAGAAATGACTCCAGCCGTACAAGCCTTTAACCGGCTAGGGAGGTTTACCCTTACAATTTACCTGTAAGAAGCATCCCTAGATGTGTTTTGACTCCTTACCTTGGTAAGTGAGTTTAAACCCCTGCCGGTTCTGCGAGTGGTCGCTGTAAAAGTGGATGAGCGTTTCATGAGTTGTGCTCAGCAAGGGCGCAGGCAGGTCGGGGCCACTGAACTGCCCCATCATTGGGCTGGTGTGGAAAGGTCCGTTTTGAATTTCAAGGTAGTCATGATTAGCTTCGGTAGAAAAATTCAGAAATTGAATATGTGCACCTATGAAAAAATATGCAAAACCGGTAGAAGTTAATATCAAATTTTATGATAATGTTTAACAATAGGGATTAAAATTGTATCAGTTTCCCCAAACAGCATCTCTCTAGGAGGCCAAGTGGAGCGCACACTTTGTGAATTACAATGATCCTTGGTTCAGTTTCACCTCAGCTACCTACTAGCTGTGTGACCTTTGTCCATGTATTAAATGCCCCTAAGTCAACTTACTTGTGAAATATGGGTGTTACCAGCATTGCATCACAGAGACATGCAGGTATAATTCTTAGAATGGTGACTTATATCCATACATATGGCAGTGATTTTGTCCAGCTGCTATTATAATCATTACAACCAGAAACACAAGGTTGTAATCGTACGTCAAATCATCCTTAATCTGTGGCTTTATCAAGGAGGAAGCCAATACAGATCTAACAAAATGCAACAATCTTTAAAGTGGCTTTTAAATGGAAGGGCATACCACTGCACAAGAAACTTCTTAGTTTGGTAAGTGATTGTTTCAATTGTGTAGTGCCTGCAAAACAAATTACTGGTGTTTGAAAGAAACCCACTCGGATCAACCCCACTCTAGCTCTCACAATTCAATCTAACAGCCTGGCACAGGGCAAGATACCAAGACTGTCTTAAGGACCCATATTGCTAGCATCATACTGATCTGTGTCTCAGATAAACTACAGTGATAACTTAGAAGAAAATCAAAATCAAGATAATTTAGAGTTATTTGCTATGGCATTGTGGTATTGTTGAAAATTTAATTGACTACTGTGTCTGAAATATTTTAATTCACTTTCAAGTTTATTTAGAATGCCAAAGACATTAGCTTTTGCATAAATCCAGGCAATTAAGTTAGATTTGTAAAGCCTAAACTGAGAATACCAACAGCTATTGTAGATCATTCTCTTAACATATGAGGAAAGCTTTACTTTATGTTATTCTTCTCCTGTTCTTGATAGATGAAAAGGGCTTTATTTTTTTCCTTTTCATCTAATATAGTTGACATGTTTCCTAGGTTTTAGGAAATTAAAGATATTAAAATTATCATATTAAAGATCATGTTAATGTGGATTACCTTACTTAACTGTAAATACCTAGAGAATTTAAAGTAACATATCTACTTAGTATTGATGGAAAACGCAGGTATCAAAAGCCTGAATTCAGTAAAAAAAAAAAAAAAAAAAAAAAAAAAAAAAAAGAAGAAGAAGAAAAGCTCATGCAAAGAGTAATAGGGAAGAACAACCTAAAGGTATTCAATAAAATTTAAAATCATCCAAGAAACACAATTTTATCAATTATGAAGAAAACCTTGTGAGGAGGAACAGAAGAGTAAATAATGGCCTTTCTGGTTGGGCAGAGTGTAAGGCCACCTATCACTCTTGGGGTTCAGTTTATCAGGTAATCACTGTTATGACCATCATTTCACAGGTGAGCAAACTAAGGCTCAGAAAGGCTGTTATGTCCCATGTACCACAGGGAGAGGCAGAGTTGGATGGACACCAACTCCAATTGACAGAGCCCTCATGTTCTCTGGTTTAGCATGAAAATGTGCTAGTCAAAAGCTAATGATATCACCATGTTAAAAATATTACAATTTTTGGGGGGAAAATAATTTTGTATTAAAATTGTTCAACCTAGTTTGACAGAGAAGATTGGAAGCAGTAGAATGTGGAATACTTCACGAAGAGACCAAGAGAGTGAAAAGCAGAAGAAAGACTTACAATGAAACATCTTTAACCAGGCAACAAAACTTTGGAATCCTTTTTGGAAGGAGTAATTCAATTTGTGACATATGGTCCAAACATATGTACTGGCGACACATGAGCAGCCAGAGAAGGAACAGCCCAGCCTGTGCCATCCTGCCCATTCTAATACTAGGCACAACAGACAACCAACATGGAACAAACCTATAAATTTAAAACATTTCTGCAGATATTAAAAAGTGTTGAAGAGACATCAGTGAGCTAATTCATATTCTCCTAAATCTCAGTAAATACATTTGGTCAAAAGAAATTTGGAAGCAAGAAAAGAAGAAAGAGAGAAGGATTGAGAGAGATAAAGATAGAGTAAAAGAAAGAGAGAGAGGGACAGGGAGAAAGCAAAGAAGGAAGGAAAGCAGGCAGGGCTAGTGGTCCCCAGCTCTTCAATTCTGACTTGTCTCCTGTGACAGTTGAACCACTTCCTAAGTCACGCAACAGTATCTGATCTATTCCCTCACCCACTGCTGAATTAAATACAGTTCTCTTTTGTGGCCTGGTCCACAAATCTGATAAGAAAAAGAGGTATTTTTTAGCTAATTAATAAACTATACTAATGGATTTCTTTTTCTTGGTGGCTACATCAAGGCCACGGAACCCCTGTGGTCTACAGAGTTTCATAAATACCGTCATATTCTTCACCAGGAGGAAGAACACAGAAGCTGACACAATAATCAAAAACGAATGTTGAATTACTGACATTTCTATTTACGTCCTAAAAGTACCAGATAGGATGTGAAACTAGGGCAAGATTAGAACACTTAAAAAACGTATTCTCTTTTTAGGTATGAAATCAAATAGCAGGGAAATGGCTTAAAATAGGCTCATTTCAGATAAGCATATGCAGACGTCAGATGTATTCATCCAGAGACGCATTTTGAAATTCAGAGAATGACCCAGTCAAGAAAGAAATGAGAGACAGCAAGCAGATCAAGGGGCAAAAAAAAGGAAAGCTGGCCAATACCTCTAAAGCAAAGGAAATAGTGACCGTGGCCTTTTACTGATTCAGAATTAAACTTGAAATGGAAATGGAATTATGACAATTATAATTTTATGAAAAAAATTAGCATATTAAGCAGGATAAAGTATCCAGCCACATATCAAACTACCTAATACATATCAGGAAATAGAACCAAGCCCAGCTCTAATCTGGTTTAGAATGGAATTTTTAGCTATCTAATTTTCAGCAAATTGTGTCCAGTTTGACATCACGAAGCCAAAATGAAGGGATTAAAATAAGCGTTAACCTAGTTATTCTTTTCTTATCTCACAGAATACCAAAAATGTGTCATTGCAACAAGAAAACCAGTCTGAATGCCCATCTTGGGTGGAATTTACACCGATTGTCATTACATACTGAAAATTAAGTGTCAGTAAAAGGCACCTGCAGAAAAAATTTTGACTTTGGATTTTGACAAAACTTTGAATAGTAACCTGACCATGGCTTCAGAGTTAAACTCTCGTCTCTTAGTTGATAGAACCTGTGAATAGTAAAGTGCCCTCTTTTATATCTTCTGTGCATAATAAACATATAGCAAAGGAATGGATAGTTTTAGAATTCAGTGGATAGTCTAAAGAGTCTTTTACATCCTCCTTAGACTTCTAGATGGTTTAAAGGCATGGCCAATTAGGACCTCATGGTGTGTGGTATAAGTGCAGTGGGTTTTAAATATAAAAAGCAGTTATACTCCAATAAAGATGTTAAAAAAAAAAGTAATGGTAAAGTAGAAAATCTTGATTTCATTTCTGTTAACTATGCCTTTAGAAATTTTCAAGAAAATAGAGACAGAAGTTCTGTGGTGATTGAGCTCATGCCAAAGCCACACAAAACAGGAACCCAAATTTGTGGAAAGGAAAGAAAACAACATAGAAATCATTAGAGCATTTGGCTTAGAAACTAAAAGCAGTTAACAGTTAAGTAATGTCTTCTCTATATCAGGCGTTTGCATTACTTCCCAACGGCCGTCGGAGAATGATATTTTATTGTATTCGTTTTAAAGATAAGGGACAAAGGTTCAAAAACATGTTGATAACTTGGGCAAATTCATACCATCAGTCACTGACAGAACTAGGATTTCTACTCAGCTAACCTCAGAGCTCAAAGACATGAGGAACCACCATATACACTGCCCACTCCTTAGACAAAGTCCCTTGATTGCAGGCCCTCACAGAGGCTGGATGCAGGAAATAGCTGCCAGGGGGATGAGTAATTAGCAAGGGGAGACCAAGATGGCTTTCACGTGATGCCAGAGCAACCAATCATTTTGTCTATTTAATTAAGCTATTGACTGGTCCATGCGTGTGGGATGGAAGAAGGATTAATCAGAAGAATTATTTGACGGAGCTGGTAGCTGCTTAACGAATGGGTCGGATATCTATCAGGTGGCCCCACGCATATTCAGTCGTATGGAAAGATCCGAAACACAGCAATAAAATCCTCCATGAATGAAAGGCATCTAACCTATTTTTTTTTTTCAAGAAAAGGCACTGATGTCTCATATTCTGGATACGTGTGTTTTTCAGGGTGGCTGGGGGAACTGCAGTCACCTGTACAGTAATTACTAGTGCAATAATCCTTAACACCCTGAGCAACGCAAACCCAAACTGACGATCCAGGGAACGGGAATGAACATGCCTCTTCCCTAAATTTAAATGTATAATTTCATGTTTAGAAGTCTATTTATAGATTGTAAAATTTATCACAGACAAACCTGGTGTGGTTTGTCTGGACAAACCTGGTGTGGTTTGGTGTGGACAAAACTTAAATTTAATCTGTAGCAAATTATTCTGAAGCATAACTACATCTATTCTAAAAAGCTAGGGACCGTCATACTATTTTTTTTTTTTTTTTAAATACGTATTTCGCTGCGCGGGGTCTTAGTTGCAGTACACGGGATCTTTGTTGCTGCGTGCGGGCCCTT
>NW_006797999.1:222867-227817 GCF_000442215.2 Lipotes vexillifer | reverse complement strand
TTTTTTTGCGATATGTGGGCCTCCCACTGTCGTGGCCCCTCCCGTTGCCGGACACGCAAGCGCAGCGGCCACGGCTCACGGGCCCAGCCGCTACGCGGCTCACGGGCCTAGCCGCTACGCGGCACGTGGGATCCTCCCAGACCGGGGCACGAACCCGCATCCCCTGCACCGGCAGGCGGACTCCCAACCACTGCGCCACCAGGGAGGCCCCCATACTATTTTGCATGTAGTTAGGATTTAAGACATAAGGTTTCTTTTTGCTTATTCTTCAAGGTGCTTTTTAAAGCCCAATACTAGGCAATATCGCAGATTTTAAAGACAAATCATTTTAATTGTAATATTTCATAAATATTTTAAAAATTTTGACCTTCCTTCAAATAAATTTTTTTTAGGTTCATAGATCATGATCATGAGGTCAGACAATCTAACTGTTCTTTTTTTTTTTTTTCCTGAGTTACTGTCTTGCATATTGGTTTATCAGTGAGTGAGCAACATACGGAAATATGCCAAACAATAGCCTTTTCAAATCACAGAACAGTAAAGTTGGGAAAATAAATTAATAAAATGTGTATATCCATTCATGAGTAAAATGCTTCTAATGAGGTTTGAAAGAAAAGTGGGAACTATTTGCAACAACAATTTAAAAACCAGCTAGCTTTTTGCTGCTGCTGTTTACGACATGCCAAGCCTGGTACTAAATTTCTCGCCCGAGTTGTTTTGGTGAATCCTCATGTAACCCTGTGTGGTTATTTCCTTTTTAGAGGTGAGGAAGATGAGGTTCCTGGAGGTTCACTCAGTGCAGTAGCCTGAGTGAACTATGACTACTCGTCTTATAAGCCTGTGACCCTCAAGATGCTAAGACCCTGTTGGAACCTCCTGGGTCACCTACAACTCCGATCCTGACACCTGACTCCAAACACTGAACCAACCATGTCCAGATCTTCAGATTCCCAGGGTGAGAAAACAGACTAGGCTTTGAGGATAGTTGAGCCAATGTTGGTTAAAGGCAAAGGCTTCTGTTCCGTCTACCACAGAGCACAATTATGGCCTCTATGTTCAGAGAGTTCAGGATTTAAAAAACAAAACTAAAAAACCTGGAAGAAATAGAGCGCCTCTGTGATCCTTCTGTGAACTGTCTCCCCTTTTTTATCCCCACACTCTGGTGGCCCCTTCAAGAACTCAGTGGACATGAACCTCACGTGTGTTCTCCCTGGGGGGGGGGGTCCCTTCCATGCTCCACCTTGCCCTTGTGGCCTCACGCCCACCGCCCTCTTGGCAGCTCTCAGCTGAGCAGGTGGACCCTCACTTTCCTGCTGCCCTCCTGGCACAGATTTTTAAGGCAAGAGCTTTGAAAACTTAAAAAATATAATCCTCTTCTAGGGCAACGATTTCCACTTATGCTGATGTTCATTCATCACTGAACTAACATTCATAAGTACTCAATTACTCTGAGACATTCTGGGACATTCTGTGAGTAACTGATTTGGCACCCCTATCATACTGTGTACTTTTGAGAAAATCACAGGTGGGGAAAACCCAAATTAATGAACTAAAATATAAGGACATCATGAGGCAGACAAGGAAAGGCATGATAGGGAATCAAAATTTCACACAGACTGTGAATTTCTGAAGCAGGCCAGAATGGGATTTTAGTGTACATAACAATTAAAATTATGAACTATTTAAGGTAGGTAACCTGAAATTTCATAACTAAATATTATAAAAAGCCATTTTCATAAACCTAAATCAATGCAAGTTATAACAACAAAAATTTATAGAATACTAGAATGTCATAACCTGAGAAAAACCTTAAAAATTGTTCAAAAGAAACTACCACCATTACTGAATTCCAGTGATACATTATAAAAGACAGTGTTATAAAGAGATTGATAATTGAATTAGGGATGCTACGTTCTGCACTTCATGTGCCTACTGTTCATCATTCAACTAATTTAAGTTGCCTTGAAAAGTCTTGCACGGCTGAACTGATTTTTCAAGTAACTTTCTGTTTTCAAAGTTATTTTGCCAAAGCTTTATTTAAATCTGTAAGCCACTTTCAATTAAAGACACACTTAGGTCAACAGGTCCATTTTTCACTCAGCCTAATTCTTTCCAAGATAAAAATTAAAAAGTTGCATTTTGAGGAATGAAAAAGTGTCTCACTCACCGTAGCCAGTGGGCAAGGCGATCTTCCAGGTGCAGTCCAGGTTGCTGGGGTAGGTGCCCGGGAACCCTGGGCTCAGGATCACACCCCCCATGCTGCTCAAGGTCCCCCCGCAGGTCGCTGTCGGCCGGACAAAGGGAGTTAGTGCTGTGTGTCATCATATTCCAGCAAGGACAATTCCCTCCCCCCACTCTATGGGACCATGCTACCTAGAAGCAAGTCTTCAGAAATGAATTTGCACCTCATTTCAGCACATACATAATGTGATGCCCTTCAGTTATTTATGGGTCTAGTTCTCCCTCCTGAGTTTCCACTGTTTAAGGACAAAGACAGGTCTTCAGTTTATCTACTTCTGGTCCACAGAGGCTCCCAGTAAAGCTTGGTCAATTTAATGCATTTTGGTCAGGCATCCGATTGACTTTCAGGTTCTGAGTTGTCATCAATACTCACACCTTTAAGTCAGGACAACTATCATTGTCCTGGGAGAGAGAGAAGCGGGTCTCGATGTTGGGTGCACCTCCTGTCAAACAAGGATGGTAACCTAATTCCTTGAGTACTTAGTTATCACTGTATGTGATCGCATTCTTTTGTTCATCTCAAAAGACAAGAACCATTGGATGGGCGTACAAACAGAGCCCCCAAAAGCTATGTATCAATCTTTTTTCCTTTGTGATATTTAAAAAACTCCATCAATGGGCTTCTCTTATTTTACATCTGTCCAAAGATCCCAGCAAGATTTTCAGTATAACCCTCAAGTCTCAGCCTTCTTCCCGGGGCTCATCTGTCCACCGGCATTTGGTAGCCTGACTTCTGCCTCCTGCTGGGGAAAGCCCTCCATGCCAGGCCCTTTCTTATGGTTAAAGAGCATATTCAAAGAGTTTTTGGTACAATGGTATGGCTAAAGAACAAGGTGCTTATTTTTATAAAAGAGCCAGGTATCTTGGGGGTTTTAACTGGGTTTATATATCTTATTTTATACAGATTCCTGATATTTTGGTAAGAATATATGGGATTTTTACTCCAGGGCACAGGCCATGTCCCGCTGGAGGGATCCCATGATGCAGGGAATGCCAGCTTGGTGCAGGGCCCTGGCAAACGGCTTGGCCACCCTGAGGCTTGTCATGATGTTCAATTTAGTTAATAATGGTTAAGCTCTGGGAATGACGCTTGACACTCAGTAACTTGTAGAGAAGTGTTTTGCTGTAAATTGTCTTCCTCAGTACTATTATTAAAAAAAATCAGGACTTGAGATTTCCAAGAACTTATTAGTAAAATACTATCTCTTCATGGATTTCTAGTCCTAAAATCCCCCAGCTTGGATTAATCTAAAGCTAACAGCTAAAAAAACTTTCAATCTCTCAAATAAGTCTTTGAAATTTATTGTGGGATGTTTGTGAGTTTTCCAATGAAAAAACTTCCTCTATACCTTGTAAGGAATTAGGAGCAAGTAAGTGTTATGGAAGTTGATGCATCTTTGACATCTGCTAATATACGAAACATGTAAAATAAAAGATACAATTAATTATATTTGGCTGATATAAGTAAACTATTCAAATAAAACATTTCCTCACATAATACAGAGTGTCAGCAATGACATATCATTTGATTGAATACCCACTGTGAGTTGATTTTATTTCAAAGCTTAAAATATTTAAATTCCCACGTTTAAGGGAAAGCTCTTCATTTAAAAATAAATAGGGAGACGGATGTTCTATGCCTGAATTCCAGTCGCGGTGAGTCCCTCCACAAGGGCAGCTGCCGTGATATCAAATACTTTTTGATATAAAATACTGTCCCTCCAACTTCACATCACTTATTGGTACTTCTCAATTTTGTTTCTGGAAATGTGATTTTCCTGAGGCTAAAGGTGTACACAGAACCCTTCTCAGACTCTCAGACCAGCTACATTCATTCTTGCCATGAATTAATCCACTGGCTTCTGATGTGCATGTGCTGTGCGTTTAGTGCCTTGAGCTAGCAGTCTTGCATCTAATCCCTGTTGGTTGGTTCAGAGATGCTGGAAAAGCTGAGGAACCACATCCTGGGGGAAAAGATGCTTGTCCAATCCAATAACAGCATTATTATGTTATCAACATGTAACAAATGTTTGAAAGGAATTTAAAAGTGCATCTTTGAAGCTCAAAAGTGGCTCAAGGAGATCACCATTACGTTACTGATAATCTGCACAGAGACCCAATGACGGAAGGCATGTCCATACCAATGCAAAGGGGAGACGGGTAGTTCCAACGACGAACAGTCCCCGGCATACAGGAGATGTGGGAACGGCCCTGTTCAAGAAAAAATGAAATAAAACTCACATAATTGAACATAGGGTATTTAAGGCTTAAATGTGTGTGAGAACATCTGCACTTTCTTTGGTTTTCCCTTTTTGATTTAATTACAAATGCAAAAAAATCAGAACTCATGAAATCTACTAATGTGTGTTAATGAATCTCATATTTGGAATTAAAATAGAAAAAAAATCCATAATCACTGTGTTTCTTGTCACTGAAATCAAAATCTTGTAATGTCCCCTTCAACGGTCTTTATTTCTGCCAGGATGCTTCCCTAATGCTTACAATGTTGAACTGAATTGGTCAAAGTAAGTCTTGTTTTTAATCATCAAAAGTTACAGCTTTTGGTCTGAGAGGCTGAAAATGATTAGGAAATACTAGGTATTGATCTGAAGGGTGACATGTCAAAGGTAAGTAATCTGCTCATACAAAGGTTAACTTTCACGGTTGCCTACGGTTCAAGTGCAACTCACATGACCTTTACGGTTCAGC
>NW_006797999.1:197506-222848 GCF_000442215.2 Lipotes vexillifer | reverse complement strand
TTCAGCAAAGAACTGGGTCAGTTCTTCCTTTATTGCAGAAATAAGGGAGACTTAATATTCATTTTATTATCAGACAGCCTCACAGCTGTCAAATTAACGTGTCTGCGATGAAATTAATCCTCGTCATTCAAGGTCTCTTTATCCTCTAAATATATAAAGTTTTCAACTTTCAACCTTCAAAAAATCTGTCCTATTATTACTCTTTTAAAAATTAAACAGCAGCAGGTTAAATTCTCAGTGTTTCGTGCTAAAATCTCTTTTAAGATGAAAGAGAAGGTAGTGAACAGGCACCTCTGTGTGCAGACTATTCAATTTTACTTTTTTCCTTATTGTGACTTGGTGGTTTTATGTGCCATGAATACTTATCTTGTGAATTTCCATTTGCCAAACAGAACTGGCATAGAAGCAGTTGAAAAACAAATCTTTAATTCATGTTAAATAATCCCAGCCATATTGGGAATGCATCAAACAAGAATTTGCACTACGGCAGTTATCAATGACAAACCAATTCCCCAAGCTTAGGAAGGTTTCATACTCAATTCATGTGCCACAGAACTCGTTTTCTCCTACTTCCTAATATTCTTGAAAGTTGTTACAGTAAAGGAAGACTACACTTATTCTTAAAGAAGACATGCAGGATAATGCTTTTCCTGCCAAATTTCATGCTCTGTATCTCCTCATTCTCTGATCTATTACATTATCTTTAATACATTTCTTTCTGAATTTTGGACAAACATAAAGCACAAAAGCCTTTAAAGATATTTATGGAAGACTACCAATAAAATGGTCATTTATTACCAATCTAGGTCACATTCTGCTATTGATTTCAGCAAAGACATTTCATATTAGTGATTCCAGCTGAAATTTTTATAATGTATCCAAAACAAGACAGGAATCTGTGTATTTATTTACTAGTTTCAAATGGGAATTTTCGTTTTTCATCTTTTAAAAGAAAAGTAAAACAAATCTAGAGAGAAGGAAATCATTAATCATTCAGATATCCGGGACTGACATTTGATGTGTCCTGTCTCTGCCACTTTATGCCTGAATCTCACTAGGCAGATGCACTTATAGACATTTGTACGTAAACCATAAAAGGAACAATTCTTTTCATGAATAATATGTAATTTATGCATGCTGCCATTCCAAATATACTAATGCGTTACCAAAATTCCCAGTTGTTAGCAACTTTTTAAAAAGTCCAGAATCCTTTTTAACTCATGTGAATGAGAGACAGTCACAGCTTGTAAATTCAAATGCTTGAAACTGTTATAAAGAAAAAAAAATCTTAGTTTGCATTCGAAAACAAGAGCTAAGTGGCCTGACTGGACTCTACAGATGTGTGTCTGCAGGCTTTTATCCCTAAGCAGCATGTTAAACAATTCATTGTAAGAAATGTCTTTAGTAAATAACCCTTTCTAGTTTCTTCTCTGAGGGCTATAGAAGTCTTCCTTATGAAAGGATGCTGACAGTAAATGCAAAGTGCTGTCATAAACGTGTAGAAAGATGAACACACGTGAGTGAGAGAAAGTGTTAACGTGTGGGGATTTGGGAGAGGAGAGAGACAACATGATGTTTACATGGTTTAAGTCAATTTATAAAGAAGTAAAAAAAAGCCCAAAAAGCATAAAAATGGCTTGTCAGTATAGAGTAAGGTATTCCTCTAAATGAAACCCCTGGGATGTGACTTATAATTCTTTCTGCTGTAACACGTGAAACAGGAAGTTTCTGTTCTTAAAGAATCAGTTAAAACGGCCTTGACGTGCTTGGTTAAAAGCTTGTTTCCATGGATGAAGGTTTGGCAAAGCTTCTTCAGTAACTCCTGTTCTACTTTCCAAGTCTCTGCCCATGTTTTTGCAGAGTCAAAGCCATTACTGTGATACCCACCAAGATCTATGAACGCAGGCTGTAGGTTGTTTTGATGAAGGTGGCTTTATATGCCGATGTTTGTTTATAATAATAGCTATACTGGCTTTCGTTTGCTGAAGTGTGTTAGGTGTTTTACTGATATTTTCTCAAACTTAAGACCCAGGCTGATTTCTGCAGGTGGTCCCTCCAGATGTGCCAGCTCGTCTGCCCACTCCCTCCTCTCAGGCACTGGCTCACTCCCGTTCCCCATTAGGGAGATGTGCCCCCAGTGCCACACCATGAGGTTGACTGAGAGTAACACAGGCTCTGCATGTGAAGCACCTGGCGGGCAGGCCATCAGCTTCCAGCGTTTGCTGCTGCTGCTCTAACTGGTCTCAGTTCTGCAAGATATTTACCCCAGCGCACAGAAATGGGACTATACGCAATGCTGTCACTTCACTGCTGTATCTGCAAAACTTCTTTCTGATGAGTACTCCAGGTTTTATTTAAGTCACTTACAGAATACAACTAAAAATAATGTTCTTGAAACACCTTCAGCTTCAGTGTTGTAATAAACATACAGCAAAAAGTACTCTATTACCTGAATTAACTGAAGTGTAGAAACCTAAGTAGCCTTAAATATGTCTGTTGGACTTTGGAATATACATGTTTAGATTTCAGTATTCATTGTTGGTAGGGAGAATTATATGTGGATTATGCTAGAGGACACAGATAAACTGTTCTGGGAGTATGCTTATTTGTGGCTAACCCAGAAAACAAATAACAGAAACATGACTCATGTTGCTATACATTGGCTTGTAAAACGTTTATTAAAACTTTACATAAATTTAATAAAAAAAAAAAAAGACTACAAAAACTTCTGCTTAACATTTCTTGAAAAGCATTTAACCCTATTATTTGAGCACCATATTTACCTGGCACACAAGTAGGCACTTGAAGATTTACTGAACTAAATCATAAGAACAGTCTGCAATGCAGGACAAGCATGGGACTCAGAGCCAACCCAATAATCGGGTTGCCAGGAGAGGATTGTTGAGGAGACTGTGTCAATGCTTTGTCCCTTAGAATTTTATCTAGTTATTGGGAGAGTATACATTTTGAAATAAAAGTATTATGAAAATAATATGCTCAACCTTAAAAGGATGCTTTATCGGGCTTCCCTGGTGGCGCAGTGCTTGAGAGTCCGCCTGCCGATGCAGGAGACGCGGGTTCGTGCCCCGTTTCGGGAAGATCCCACATGCCGCGGAGCGGCTGGGCCCGTGAGCCATGGCCACTGAGCCTGCGCGTCCGGAGCCTGTGCTCCGCAAATGGGAGAGGCCACAACAGTGAGAGGCCCGCATAACGCAAGGAAAAAAAAAAAAAAAAAAAAAAAAAAAAAAAAAAAAAAAAAGGATGCTTTATCATTTAGAAGATATTTCCGCATCATCATTAAATTTACCTGTATGCATGGTTTAATATGACTACTTTGATTCACAAACTGAATGAGAGAAACGAGATTAGGTCTCTGGGTGCAAATCTAGGGCGTTGTCTTAAGTGAGCTGGCTGAGGATTAGCATGCTGAGCCCCTCTACTACCAAAAGCTCAAATAAAAAAATAAAATACCTGCAGCGTGTACCCAGGCTCGCACTGAAAGGACAGCACATCGTTCACCATGTATCGGTCTCCTGTTTTGATGCTGTTGCTGGGAAGGGCTGGCTCTTGGCAAGCAGCAAGACCTACAGCTGGGGAAACGTAAAGAAAAACACTTACAAGCTGTGTAAAATGAACAATATTCTTACCATTCGAACAGCAAAATAGCATTTTCCTATTGCCCTCCTCCTATAGAAATGAACAAAAACTCTCTCTCTTGTTTGTCTACCAAGAAGACATTAACTTTCAATCAGTTTGAGCTAAATCTTAAATATTAATTAATTTCATTTCCACTGTGTAATGAAATTTCTTTAAAGAATAAAATTTGTTACTTCCACATTTAGTGTAAAACACTCCAATTCCAATGCATACATATTTTAAAAGGTCTTTAAGGAAACTGTTTCCTATTATATGCAAATCCCCATGATATGGCTCTCTTGCTTTTTGTTTTTCTAGCATACTTAGCAGTCTTTTTGAAAAATTTTAAGTGTGAATCCAGGAATCCTATCCTTCTGGAAAAACATAATATGAGAACAAATATTTTATATTCAATCTCTCTCTCTCTCTCTCTCTTTCTCATTTAAAGACAACAACAAAAAAATTCTCATGAACAGTTTGTTCTTTAGGTAAAAAGGACCAGTATTTACAGACCCTAAAGCTGTAATCAGGCACTTTCCTAGATGGAATTGCCTATAGTTAAGACACTAACAAAATTTTTAAAAATGCATCATATAATATTGGAATTCAGCTTAGAATATCAGATCAATGAATGCCAAGGACCATTTAACACTGATACTTATTTGTATAAACCCTTACCATATGAATAATCAAAATATGTAGCTGTGGTATTTTATAGAATCAAAAATGTATTTGAAATTGTGCTAAAGATTTGGTGATTGCTAATAATCTTCCATGATTCTATACATCTTTTTCTCACATCCCAAGTTACTAAGCACTAATAAGTTATCCAGGGTGAGAAATGGGAGAGAAGGACTTCTTCAGAGCAGACCAGCTTAAAATCCTTCACGTGCTCTTGGACTGAGACTTTGGTTCTTGTTCTTTTCATTAACATGAAGGAACTAATCAGATTAACTAACTGACTGGGACTCTGAGTAATGGGGCGGGGCTGGGGGAGGGGAAGATTGTTCTTCCAGGACATGAAGGCTGGTCTATGCAGCCACACAATTGTGGGTCCCAGTGCACAATGAGGACGCATGCTGCCTGCCCTGCCCTCAGGACTGGGTCCACACCTGTGGGCACCCACTGCAGCTGGCACATCTCCTCTGCTCGTATGCATGCTTCACTGTCCCCATCAGACTTCGAGGTCAGAGATGAAATTATTAAGAATTTCCAGATGGGCAACAGCATGCATGGGATGCCTCTGAGAGCAGGAGCTGGTGTCACTCCACGCGGTGCCAACTCACGAGGCAGCCTTGGGGTCTAGACAGGCAGCACTTGGAGAAATCAAGGGACAGGCAGTCCCTTGGAGCAAGGGACGAAGACAGTACTGCTTGCCAGTCACTCTCCTGGCTGCATCACGTTGCTCTAATCCTCACAAGAACCTTAATGTAGACTCTGGTGTCTGACATTAAGGTCAAGGCAGAGCAAAGTGAGATGGGCAGGCCGAGGTTCCCAGGTGCAGGTGTGCAGACCCACCTGCCCACCTGGGTGAGGTAACAGTCAGTTTCCTCCACTGCCCTGCTTTTCAAAGTATGGTAAGTGTGGGAGCCTGTAAGAGATGCACACTTTGGGTATCCCAGAACTATTGGACCAGAATCTGCCTGTTAACACCATCCCTGGTGATTCTTATTTATTTATTTTTTAAAATATTTATTTATCTATTTGGTTGTGCCAGGTCTTAGTTGCTGCATGTGGGCTCCTTAGTTGGGGCAAGTGAACTCTTAGTTGCAGCACGCATGTGGGATCTAGTTCCCTGGCCAGGGATCAAACTCCGGCCCCCTACGTTGGGAGCGCAGGGTCTTAGCTGCTGCGCCACCAGGGAAGTCCCCCTGGTGATTCTTATGCATTAAAGTTTGAGAATCACCAGTTTGCCTCACTTTACCCTGGAACCTGAGAAGATGAAACAGAGAGAAGAGTCTTTATTTCTCATCATCAGTGAGATTGTTCATTTGAGAACATGATGCTATAGAAATTACACTGGATGGACACCACTGTATATAAACAGGATAATTTCAAGACATGAAACACATGGATTCTGTCTGGGATGAGCAGGTGTGAGGTGTAGCATAATGTTTTTTATAAGCTGAAATTGATTTTCCTTAAATGTCTATACACTAAAAACTATAAAACACCATATGCATTAAGTGATGATATTTTTATTCCTAGTACAGAATTTTAAGCCATTTGGGGTTTTTCATAGATGATAAAATTGCTGACTATGGAAAAATACCTTCACTTACACCTTTAACTTTTTTTATTGATAAAAATCTAATTTATCTCCCTCTCCTTTATAACTTTAGAAAATAAACTGCAACTATATTTCCATTTCACCTTTTTTTACCCATCACAGATTGGCATGAACTCCTACTGTATATCATTTATTTTTTATTTGACCCTAAAAAAATACATTTAAAATACTTGTGCCATAAAATTTCTAACTACAATTTAGAATTCTAAAAAGATAATGATACTTTATGATTTTGAAACACATGATAAACATGCATTTTTTTGTCCAATATTTAGAGCAGGATAAGCAGGACCTTTGTAAATATAGTTAAAATAAGTTTGAACATTTTGTTTTTCAACTTATCATTGTCCTCATTTCAACTGGCATTGTGTATGGTTTTCAAACTTCACAATTCAAAACAAATACGTTGTTCTAGCTGGACAGCTTAAAACAATAATGAATATAATAATCAAAGAAAGAGGAAAGCAGATCAAATGGAGAGACCAACAGAGTTGGATTATTTGGCAGCTGCAAAGAGGTCAAAGGATAGATATGTAGAAACATGAGCATTAGGTACATGACAGGTCATCACAGACACTATAGGGAATATATTGGCTACTCCTTCATCTTGAAATGAAAAAATTTGTCGAGTATATTGTTCATTGTAACCAATTAAAGAACCATTGCTTTGCATAAGCACACCCTAAGACAGAAGTGTTGTTCACAATCTCTGTAAACCCATAATCCAAAAATTGTATTAAAGGTCAGACAATGTGCTGGAAAACAGGTGAAGAAAGAAATCACAACTTCACATAGGGAGACCTGATGGGAGGATGACAATAGATGAAGTAAATGTCAAATGTCATGATCACATAGACCTAAACCTACATGTGTCATCCTGTACACTCAGACTTCTATACAACATTGTTCAATGTCCACACATCTTCTTGACATCAAAGAGTAGCTGTAAAGAAAGCCCCCTTAATTAAGAAAAAGTATCCAAAGAAAAGAAACTACTTTTTTATTCATTGTCTAAGAAGTTTAGTGTATATGTGGAGCTAAAAATATTTTCACTTACCTGTCAACTGTTGGCTGGTTCAGTCCACATAAAAAATGCTATTCTATTCCTTCAATTTAATAGATCATAAGGTCTCATTAAAGCATAGGGATTGTGTGTCCAGTGTCAAGAGAAGCAATCCCATGAATTTGGGGGGCAGTAGAATTTTTAAATGTGATTGAAGTTATTATTAGTTTAAAACAGATTGTTATAACTTTAAGATGTTTTATGTAATTGCAGTTGTAACCACAATGAAAACATCTGTTTAATACAAAGACAAGTTATGTCACTACAAAAAAATCAATGAGACAAAAAAAAAAATGGAGTAAGAGGAAAATAGAGACAAAAATGCTAAAAGACATACAGAAAACAAAGACACAGAATGGCAGAATGGATTAAAAAAGAGTTCCAGGCATTTGCTATACCATTTACTCATTTTAGATCTAAGTACACACACAGTCTAAAAGTGAAAGGATTGAAAAAGATATTTCATGCAAAAAGGAACCTAAAGACATCAGGGATGGCCATACTTAGAATAGATTTTAAAACAAAAACTGTCACAAGAGACAAAGAAGGACATTATATATATAATAATAAAAGGGTCAATTCACCAAGGAGATATAACAATAATAAATATATATGCACCTGACACTGGAACTGCCAAATAAGTGAAGCAAACACTGACAGACCTGAAGGGAGAAATAGACACAAACACAAGAACAGTATGAACCTTCAATATCCCACTTTCAGTTACGGATAGAACAGCCAGATAGAAGATAAGGGACAGAAGACTTGAACAACACTAAAGCCCATTTAGACCTAAGAGATATATACAGAATACTCCACCCAAAAAAGCAGAACACATATTCTTCTCTGGTGTACATGGAACATTCTCCAAGATAGGCCACATGTTAGGCCACGAAACACATCTAAACAAATTTTAAAAAACTGAACTCACACAAAGTATTTTCATCAATCACTTTAGAATGAAACAAGAAATCAATAGCAGAGGGACAAAAAGAAAATCCACAAATAGATGGAAATTAAAGAACTCAATCTTAAACTCAACCAATAGGTCAAGGAACAAATCACAAGAGAATTTAGCAAATATCTGGAGACATGAAAACAAAAACACAACATATAAAAACTTACAGGATGCAGTAAAAGCAGTACTAAAAGGGAAGTTTATAGCTGTTAATGCTTACATTATAGAAGAAAAATGATCTCAAATAAACAACTTAACTTTATACCTCAAGGAACTAGAAAAAGAACAAACTAAACCAAAAGTTAGCATAAGAAAGAAAATAATAAAGATTAGAGGAGAAGTCAATAAAATAGAGAATATGAAACAACGGAAAACATCAACAAGACCAAAAGTATTTTTTAAAAAATATCAACAAAATCAACAAATCCTTAGATAGACTGAGAAAAAAGTTTTAAAAGACTCAAATAATTAAATTTAGAAATTAAAGGCATTTTAAAAAACTATGAACACTTATACACCAATGAAATGGATAACCTAGAAGAAATGGATAAATCCTAAGAAATATACAACCTACCAAGTATCATGAAGAAATAACAATTCTGAACAGACCTATCATTAGTAAGGACGCCCAAACCCATGGGCCTTCTTACTTCGTCCTTGTCCACACTCTGCATCCATCAGCAGACCTGTCAGTTCTACCTACCATGTGCATCTCACATCCTCTGAGCCACAGAACTGAGCTTCCTCTGAGCCTGTTGACAACTGCAACATCTGTTTATCCGATGAGGATACCCCCTCTCTTGTCACTGTCCAAGTGGGTCTCTACTCAACAACCTAATTGATCTGGTTGAAGGATAAATCAGATGATGTTACTTCCCTGATGGAAACTGTTCAATGTCTTCCAACTGTTCTCAGGATAAAATCCTGGGCTACAAGGTGGGGAACATTCTCTCTCTGGCTCACTCTTTCAATTTTGCTTCCTGCCTCTCTTCTGACTGTCCACAAGGCTCCCTCTAGTCTAGACATTTTTTTTTTTTTTCGGCTTCATGAGTACAATAGGTGCCTTTCTACCTGGGGTACCCCTTGATAGTTTCCTTTGACTACAATGCATTTCCCTTAAGTATTTTTGTGGTTGAATAATGTCCATTGTTTCATCCTTCCTTCAATAAATATTGTCAATGAAAAACAGAGCACCATAGTTACTTTGTACCTCAGAATACTGCTTATTTGCTTCAAGGTGCTTAAAACAATCTATAACCATCATGGTGTTTCCTTATATATTATGCCCCCACCACTAGAATATAAATTCTGCATAAGCAGAGACCATGTATGGTTGTCTCATCATGACTCTGTCTATGGAGGCTAGAGGCTAGAGTAGGCATATAACAGATGCTCCAATAAATGGGGATGAATGCAGCGACATCCACAATTTAGTTTCAGGGGACAGGGATGAGGGGGCAATCATCACCAAGAGGAGATGAGTCTCAAATGAGTTACAAGGGTGGATGCACCAATTGACAACTGATAATTTGAAACCAAACTCCTTTTCACGTGGGCAACTCTGAGTAATGGGCAGCGTGAGTAGCAGCAGAATTTCTTTAATGATTGACGATCCTCTCAAGCAGCAACCAGAGACTAGCTGATAAACAGAGTTAATGTTGGGACCCACCTCTTAAATCAGTGGCAGGGACAGTAGGTGATGGTCCGAAGAGTTTAGGATTAAGCATCAGTTCTGTACACTCCACCCTTCCCCGTCCCAAATCCATTAATGCCTGAAATTCCAAAGACTATCAAAGGACAACAGGAAAACTGTACTCCAATCCCTTTATTTTAGAAGAGAGTCAACTAAAGAACCCAGGGATTAAGTAGTTTATACTGCACCTTTCACTTAAATTTAATACTTGTTAAAATGCCAAAACATCACTGTTAGGAGAAAAGTTTTAATCAGTTACCAGTTTTTTGTGTGTATTACATTCAACCCCAAATAAATCTGGGATTCTCTTGTTACCCACCAAACAAAGTTCTGTTACTACTGAATGCCCAGAACAGTCTTGTAAGAGAGACTTCACATTACGAGAAGGGTCTCTGGAACATTCTATGATGTTAGGTAGAAGTCAAGATATACAAGACTTTAAACTCTTCCATGGTCCTTGGTGCAATTAGAACTTGGTATGAAATGAGGAAGACATGAATTATCAATTGATGTTAATGAAAGCAATTTTAATAGGAGGTAGGAGTTGAAAGGGTCTCGGGAGATTCTTTGAAATAAAAGCACTTAGATAAATTTGACAGATCAACAAATGATTGATATAGAGTTAAATACATGAAGATAACTTTATTACACCCCTGAATGGACACGGTTTACAGGATGCCCACTCTGGTGGAGGTACAGCGCTGTCTTCTGTGGGTGCACAAGATGAAATCTCCATAAATGCACCCAGGGGTATATGAGGTGTTATCTTATCCAACCTTTCACTTCCTGTGATTTTTACTCATGCCCGCCATTCAAGTTGAGAAACCTTATTAGTATTATTAATATAGTATTAAAGTGTCATTAAAACATGCATTAATAATTTGCATGCATTTATAAGGATTACTGTAATTGTAGAAGGCTATTTCAAGCTGTCAGTATTCAACTATGATAACATCTCACTAAAAATGTGTAGTACTTTTCGTTTCAAAAACTTAAGGCATTTTCCAGAATTTTAATCCTCATTACATACTTCCTTCTGAGTGTCTGTTTTGAAATGAGTCCACAAAGGAAATGAAATGTAGTACTTATTTGATCACTGAAAACAAACAGAATGCAAGTATTTTAAAAGCACATCCATAATAAACATAGCTTTATAGTGATAATATTCTGTTGACCATCAGCTCAGACCCCTGCAGGAATTAAGGCAGTTCACTATACTATGTTCTTACCATTATATCAAAAACAGACACATGATTGTCATATAAGTTTCACTTCTGAATTTTCTAGAAAATCTTTTTTGAATACAACTTCAATTTTAAATTATAAGTACTTTTTAGAATACAGACAAGCAAGGAACTTATCTCTTTTAATTATTGCATTTTCTTTTTTTTTAAAGATAATTAAATAAGTTCTATTTCCTTTTTTCGCTTTTATTGCCAGAAATTTAAAGCTAAATTTAGTGCCTAACAATACCAATTATTTTAATATAGGGGGCTAGTATACTTATATCTTTCTCTTTAGTTGCCTTTTAAAATTTTCTTTATTTTAATATTTCTTTTTGTTGTATACTTATTTTTAAGTTGCACCAAATACTTGAAGAACGGACAGGTTATCTTTTTTTTTAATCTATTTTTTATTCACCTGAGTATTTATCGTTTGAGTGAGATCTTATAAAATTCATGCTATATAATATTATTTTTCATTATATACATAACTACAAATTAAATACATATCAGAAGGACTTAATCATGTATAATAAGTTTTGAACTTGTTGTACTTGAAATACTACTACTATATTACAGTCAGCTCTAGGTCAAATAATATTTGAGAAAAAATTTAAGTCTGACAATAGTAAAATACTTTATATTTATTTTATAATAATCATTTTAACTAACGACAATTAATACACCGAACTTGCGAGCATGCTAAAATGTGAAAAAAATCTCCATTTGACTCTACCTTGTAAAGGATAAGCATTCATTTCAAACAATGAAAGAGTTACTATATTTACTTTTCTCTGAAATTTTTGTTTTTTCATAATAACTACAAATCACTAATTCAAACTCCTCTCTTTTTCAGAATAAATATATTGTAAATGTGTTACTGCAATATTATTGTCTCTTTATAAAAAAAAAAAATATATTGTCTCTTTCTCTCTCTTACATGAGGCTGTCATGGCCATAGCTTACATGTTCCAGGCTCTGACCCATCTGTATAATGTTCTGTATCAAAGGGCCAGAGTATTAGACATGGGAGAATGGCTTCCACATCAGACCATGTCCTCTGCTGAGCTACTGTTTAGAGTAGAAAGCTAACTTTCTGCTTTGTAGGACATCTAAAATTCACATTGCACAGTAGCTTCTCTATTTCACTTGCCTTCCAGGGGTCAAATGTCATATCTCATAGACTCTAGAAATATTTTGTTAACTCCAATGGGTTTCCCAGTAGTGAGTGTGAGAGGAAAAAGGTCTCAAGAAAGACAGTAAAATAAAAAAAACTTTCATATATAGAATTATGTTGGTGCTGTTTGGACTCAGTGCCATATATCAGCATAAATAGGCTTGAATAATTGCAGAAGCCTTCCATTTGAGGTCAAACACACTCATTGGGTTTATGACATTAATCTGGGATAGATGCCATTCGATGAGGTCTTATATGGTTCCCTGAAGACCCAGAAATTAAGTATCTTCCAACATAGCAAGACAGAACTATGTGTAAGCTCAGGCACAATACCAGTCTAATTTAATAAAGAAGGTTTTAGTAATGTAAAGTGTGACTATTAAACAAGCACTGCTATGTGTAAAAATCGAGATGAGTAGTTTCTATTTCAAGCAACCTCTAAAGGAAGAGATTGTCTCAACTAGATGGGTTTATTCTGCTAATAATGTATTTGTAATGTAAATATATATTACATTTAATTCTATATAATTTATCTGTAAATATCTCTGAATTTGTTCACAGTTATGAAGAAACCTATGTCACTACTTTAAAGTTACGTGTACTAGATAGATAGATGATAGTTATAGATAGTTGGATAGATAATTTTGTTTAAAAACTGGACATTCAAGAAAAGTTTCTCTATGGTTAACCTAAATAAATAATTTTAGTATTCATCTAGCCTTGAACTAGAGCAATTTTAAAACCCATAAAAAGACTTCCACTTCTACTTGGGATATAGAAATCTGTAAAATACAACCTCACTCCCACTTTAACAATGAGAAAAATCTGAACTATAAAATCATAACCTTTCTTGAACTCATCAGGGAGCTGAGGTTTCAGGTACCCAGGTGACATCAGTTCCAAAGGATTGGTGCCTTCAAGGAGAGGGAGGACACACAAACTGTCACTGTGACAGATCACAGGAGAGAAAGGACCAACTCACACACAGGCAATGACACATCAGCTAACGTTTTAGCAAATGGCCAGTACCTGAGCATGGGTCTCCAGTAGCTCAGGGCCCCAGACAGTAGGGAGTCTGTCCTTCCTTCCACATGCCTCCATTGACTAATTAAGAGAGATACTGGGGGCATGGTAGGAGGCCGGAGTAAGCCTCTCCCTTACCACCACCAAATATCAATGTTTCTGTGGAGAGGGGCATGACATCCGACGCACTTCCCAAACCCTTTCACTTTTAGGAAACTAAAGTGTTAAGCCACTGGGAGAGGAGCAGCAAAACCTGTTCCCTCCAGGGCACAGGGAAAGGGGCACTGCAGCTTGGAGAAAGGTGTACGGAAAAAGAAAGTCTACATGTGGGGTGTGGCAGGAAAACCAGTATGAGCTTAAGACGCTACATCAGCACCAAGACCATGGTCTTCTAGCCCTAGGGAACACTCAGCAAACGCTCCTCAAAGGCCAACCACAGGTAGACCCTGATGACCTTGGGAGGGGGGCAAGAATGCTGAGAACACCCCACCCCACTCTGTGCAGACTCTCAAGGTTTGACTTAGGCTGGAAGAGAATCACAGAGCAACTCTGACTCCAGTGTAAGCTTAACACCGAGCGACAAGCAACAGTGTCTACTACTGGGGGACATGCCACCTCTTTTGAAAAGGTGTTTAGGGAGGACTGACAGCTCAGAGTGGAGTAACGATGCTGAGAAAAAGCCCCCAATTAGGCACTTGGCAGTGCCAGCTCACCACTGAGGAATTTGATGCTCTGAAAGTAACCATAGCGACAATGGAACTCAAATCCAGTGTAACTCCTGACTCAACAGGCTAACAAAAGTGGTGCCCATTCCCAGGCACAAATATTAACCACAATCTCTACGGTTCTACTCGTGGTGTCCACCTTTAATAAAATATTCAAGAAATAACAACCCTTTGCCTAGAGATGAAGTAAGTAACCAGACTCTGCATACTCATATAGTGGAAATATAAGACAGGGATATTAAATATAAAAAATATGTTAAAAGATCTAGTGGAAAAGATAGCATGCATGAAGAGATGGAGTAATTACCAACAAGAGACAATAATTATAAGACAGAAGTGGAGGGCTTCCCTGGTGGCACAGTGGTTGAGAGTCTGCCTGCCGATGCAGGGGACACGGGTTCGTGCCCTGGTCCGGGAAGATCCCACATGCCGCGGAGCGGCTGAGCCCGTGAGCCATGGCCGCTGAGCCTGCACGTCCAGAGCCTGTGCTTCGCAACGGGAGAGGCCACAACAGTGAGAGGCCCGCATACCGCAAAAAGAAAACAAAAACAAAAACAAAAACAAAGAAAGAAGTGGAAATTCAAGGCGCAAAACACAATATCAGAGACGAAGTATTATTTCAATAGACTCATTAGCAGACTTAACACAGCTGAGGAAAGATTCAGAGAATCAAAGGTTAATAGCAACTACATAAACTGGAACACAAAGAGAAAGTGTGAACAAAACAGAATTGAGGAACAAGAACTGTGATACAATAGCAACAGGCCTAACAGACATGTAATTAGAGTCCCAAAAGAAACAGGAAAAGAGAATTGGGGAAAAGAAATATTTGTAATGATAATGGTCAACAATTTTTCATAAATAATAAAAGACATCAAACCTTAGATCCAAAAATATAAGTTTACCCTGAATAGGATGAATATCAAGCGCATGCGCGTGCGTGCACACACACACACACACAAATCCACCTAGACATACTATAGTCTACCTGATGAAAATAAAGAAAAATTCTTAAAGGAAGCCAGAGAACAGGGACAAATGCATAGCCATAAGAAATACAGCTTACTTTTCATCACAAACTATGAAATAAGAAGACAATGAAGTGGCATTTTTAACATACTGAAAAGAACTTTCAACCCAGATTTCTACACCCAGACAAAATATCTTTAAAAAATGAAGGTAAAATGATGACTTTCAGAAAAACAAAAGCTGGGAGAATTCTTTGTCTGCAGACCTGCACTAGAAGAGTCAAAAGGAGTTCTTCAGACAGAAAAATTTTAGACAGAAACTTGGATTCACCCAAAGAAATAAAGAGCTCCAAAGATGCTAAAAACAGGTAAATATAAAATATTTAGTTTTCTCATTTTTATCCACTCTGAAAGATCAATATCTAAAGCAAAAACAGTAAAAATGTTTTGTGGGCTTTATAACATGTAAAAATAATATGTAAGACAATAATAACATAAAGGATGGAAAGAGGAAATTAGAAGTATATGCTTGTAAGTTTCACTACCCATTAAGTGACATAATATTATTTGAAGGTAAGATGCATACTTTAAACTTGTCTAGGGAGACCATTAACATTTTTAAGAGTTTATCTACTAAGTCCATAGTGGAGATAAATTGGAGCAATAAAAAGACTCAGTTAAACCAAAAGCTGCCAGGAAAAGAGGGAAAAAATCAACAAGATACAAATAGGATCAGTACAAACACTCCAACAGGGCTCATGTGTTAAATCTTATTTGTCCTCCTCCCACCAAATTCCACCGAAATAAACTTGTTTATAAATATTTACATATACAATTGGCCTCTGTATCCATGGGTTCTGAATCTGTTGATTCAACCAAGCATGGTTCAAAAATTTTTGAAAAAACACATTCCAAAAAGTCCCAAAAAGCAAAACTTGAATTTGATGCAGGTTGGCAACAATTTACATAGTATTTCCTTTCTATTTACAACTATTTATGTAGCGTTTTCATCATATTAGTTATTATAAGTAATCCAAAGATGATTTAAAGTATATTAGAGAATGTGCATAGGTTAGGTGTAAATGAGACAGCATTTCATTTAAGGGACCAGAGAACCTGTGGATTCTGGTACCCCTGAGGGGAGACGGGGCGGGGGGGTGGCTCCTGGAGCCAATGCCCCACGGATACTGAGGCAAGACTGTATATATTGTTTCGTGTTGAATCCAAGAACAGTTACTGCCATATTGTTCCCCAGGAGCAGGTTCTACGCTATATACCTCAAGGTCAGATTTTGTATTTTCCAATATAAACCAACATCATCATTGTTCCCATATCTATAATTTAAAGTTCCCAGAAATCTAAAGTTTTCGTTTGGTTCTTTTTCTTCAGATCGGAGCTCAGAGTGAGAGTGAGGCTTGTATCCTTTTGCCGCCTAACTCAAATTTCCAGTCAAGTCCAATAATATAAAAGCTGGCTAGATGGCTACAGGCTTGTATGAAGCATTCAAAGATGCTGATCTTTTGACCTTTTAGCTGGATCGTATAAGATCACAGAGAATCTAGATCACACATACTACACCGGACCTCCTGGGAATCACTTTCGCTAACATTAATATTTTACAACTCATCCCTTCAGATAAAGTGTTTGTTTTTTGTTTGAGAAGCTCCTATCAGTGTTCGTTTGGAATTATGGGCCGCTACAATTAACAAGGCCTAGCCTTCACCTCCATATGCAAAAACTCAGACTCCTCAGATGGAAGCAGGCGTGGACTTGCCATACAGCTCAGGTTTTAGGGCCAGAGCTGGATCTAGAACTGGATCTCCAATACTGACTCCCAAGCTTCTTTATCTTCCACATGCCATTCAGCTACTAGTGACAGGTGGTGTCACCACCTGTAAAGAAGGGCAGCCTGTGTGCTCTTTCTGATTGGACAGTTGGGATATTTGGACAGGTGCTCAGTAAACTGCATTTGTGATGAAACACATCTATGTCTACCTGTGTTCATTCTGTAAGTCGTTAGCAGTCTGACTCTGACCTGGGCAGGCTGAACACATGCTAGGTTCTGTTCCTTCTCCTTTAAAAACTGAGCATACCTCAAAAATGGTGTTTTTTGAGGACAAATGAGTAAGCACCCGTAACACATTTAGGGCAGGACCAGGCATAAATGTGTGCTTGTTGTTGTTTTTACTATTATTACCTGGATATATATTGTAGCAAAAAGTCTGAATTTAGAGACATGTGGACTGGCAATACACATTTTAAGCTTGATGCAAAAATATGTTAATAGATTAAGAATATTAGATAATCTTTTGAAAACTTCAACAGTCCTCCTGCTGTTTAGTGTTCACCTTAATAAGATTAATTCTACCAACACTTTTCATAATCCAAATTTTAAACGGACACAAAGAATTAGAACAGAGAAATGACTGCCTCTAAGTACATGGAAGGTAATGCCATGACCCTCAGAATGCTGTCAGCGTCCGAAAACAACCACTCAGAAAAGAAAATCACGAATGAAAACGTAGCATTCCGTGTGGCCAAGTAAAAAATAAATACATTAAGTAATGAAACAGGTCTTAAGATTCTTGAACAAGATTAATTTCTGTAAGAAATATGTTCGTCTCTCTTTTAATGAATTTTATCAGCTGAGAATAAAGTGAAATGTAGGTAGTTACTATACTGTTGGAGCTGAAGTCTGTGTGAGTACACAGATAATCGTACACAGTAATTGTAGACTAATTATTTCACTAGCACCTCTTTCTATTAGGAGTGAGTGAAGAGCCAGAAGCCACAAGATAACTTTAAGAGGAAGAAATAAGCACATTCATCAACTCCAACACTGCTAAAAATATTAGTGAATTTATTAACACTATCATAAATAAGGTTTATAGTTTCGTATCTACAGATGTTCACAAAATGTATCAAAGTAGCAGATTTTTCCAGACATATCCTACATAAATAGCATCCATAGTATCATTTTACGCTGTCACTAAAGTAGTCCTATTCAAATAAATTGGAATAAACTTGCATACAAATGCCTGTAATAAGCAGGGAAATTTAACTGGAATGCGAAACAGCCCTGTGGTTTGTGTCTGGTTCAGAATATTTATCATCAGCTGGAAACCTGGCCTTTCCAAAACATGCATGCATTTACATCCCAGCAAACTGCTTATTTCAATTCAAAGGATCACTTATTAAAGCTTATCCATGTATTTGCTTATTTGCAACTGCTTATTAAAGGAGATGAATATCAACATTAAGCATTTTTAGTGCTTGAAAACATGTCCTAAAATAAACTTTACTCTCATTGGAAATTCTTATTTCACTTTTACAAGGTTTACCTGCATAAGCAAACGCCAAAGAAGATTTGTGAATTTGACCTTTGTCATCCCATTTATCAGACTATTAACTCAGTCTCACATCCATTTTTAAAAGGTTAGCATCTACTTTGCATTACCTTCTTCCAATTAAAATGAATAATACACAAAGGCAGGCACTAAAGTGGCTGCTCTTTGCTAGTCTGATTCTACCAGCCTCTAAGACTAGAAATAGAAAGGGCTTATGACCATAATCTATCTGGAAATTATGACTTTCTACATTTTTGGAAACTTACATGAATATTTGCTATCACTCACAAGAAAACTAGTAATATTGCGAATGGTTATTTTCTACCTTTTTTTTTTAACACAAACAACCTGAAAGCATAGTCAATGTTTTAAACTTACATGAATATTTGCTATCACTCACAAGAAAACTAGTAATATTACAAATGGTTATTTTGTACTTTTTTTAACACAAAAAACCTGAAAGCATAGTCAATGTTTTATCTAATTATTCCAGATGCTAAATTCTTCATTTCCCTATTGTCTTTCATAATATAATTATAATATATAATATAATAAAAATATAGTTCAATATAAGAATATATTATAATTACATATATATTATAAATATATTATATATTATAAATTATAATACAAATTATATTATAAATTTCTATATTATAAATATTATAATTGTTATAAAATTATATAACATAATAATAACATAGTTCATAGAGATCAGTTTTGTAACACCCAAGTTCGTGGAACTTCCAAACATAGTTTTAGAATAAAATTTCACTGTGTAATAAGGGCAGGGATCTATTTTCCCTTTAAGAAAATTACTCAATATCCCAGTGAAAGCCAGATGCAGAAACAGGTGAACTTACTTTTGTATTCCAGGTGGAAGCCAGCAGCTGCCACGCTGATATCCGACTGGAAATGCAGGTAGAGCTGATTGGATGTGCTGTTGAGCAGTGCTGGCACGGTGGTACCTGTGAGAAGTGATGCAGGTTGAGCTTTAACATCAGTGATGCGTTCACTCTTCGCATTTTAAAATCAGTAAGAATATCATACTAAGTGATATATGTTAGAGAAAGACAAATGTTATAGGATATCACTTATATGTGAAATCTAAAATATAATACACATGAATCTATTTACAAAACAGAAATAGACTCACAGGCATAGAAAACAAACTCATGGTTACCTAAGGGGAGAGGGAGGGAGGGAGGGAGGGAGGGATAAATCAAGAGTTTGGGATTAGTAGATGCACACCGCTGTATATAAAATAGATAAACACAAGGATTTACTGTAGAGCACAGGGAGTATATTCATTAACTTGTAATAACTTATAATTTTCAGATTATAATGAAAAATCATCTGAAAATATATACATATTTAACAGAATCACTTTGCTGCACACCTGAAACTAGCACAATATTGTAAGTCAACTATACTTCAAAAAAAGTCACTGAGGATATTTGTTTAGGTTTACAGATCCCTTTAACTTGTCTGATCGTCACATATTTAACCCAAGTATTGGCTTTGATGGTTATCCTTTTAGCCACTCTCTTCTTCCAGGCCCAGTAAGAAATTCCACATTTTCTCTGCCCTCCTCAGGCAGATGCGACATCTCTTTATCATATCAGTGAAAACACACAAATTTTTATGCTTCACCATTCATTTGACTCTTCACATTGTTTTCTTTTCTCAACATAACCATTTGCTTTTTTTTTTTTTCACTTGTCACAAACAAAGAGGGGACAAAGTCTCAACACGCAAGTCGTATGGAGGTTGGGGAAGCAGTTAGACTGTAGATCTGATGCAATATATTATCCAGAAGAGGTTGCTTTTGACTATATATTCTCTTCTCTATCCCTGTGTGACTCGTACTGAAGAATGTTCTTTTTGAGATCTGCAAATGATTTCAATGAAACACACATGGAAAGGAAAATACAGGTTTATTTTACATAATGCCTCATTTAATTAAAATGTTCTAACCTACGTGATAGCAGCTGACAAATCAGGAGATTTAGTGATGCTGAGGACCAGGGTGACAAAAAAGCCAGGGTACCCAAGGTGCCGAGGAAAAGCGTGTGTTCATCAGCCAGAAGTGTAAAACATGTGGGTGGAATGTAATGTAATATGGGAAAACAATAAGCTAGCTTAAATCCCTTTTTACCAAAAGGGTACATGCTTGATATTCTACTGTATTCAAATCATTCTCTGAATAAGTACACACTTCCTATATGTGAAGGAAATACCCATCACGTAAAACTCATCATGGTGCAGGCAAATTACTAGATGAAGATGATGCTAACGTATAAAGAAAGAAATATAACTTTAAATAACAAAACAAGGAAATAAACTGATAATTATCCAAGACAGATGAAGAATGTTGCAAGGATAATATCCTTTGTCACCCTTCACTCTCTGCTTAAATGATTCTAAGATCCTCCGACAGCTGTAATTAAACCAATGACTCCAGGTAAGGACTCCAGCCATCCGTCCCATCACTTGGTTGTCAAAGGCTCTTGGAAGATGATGTGAACACAACTCAACTCATATTCATCCCTGCAGAGCCTGGGTGACCTCCTGTGTCTCCACATCCATCCACACTGTTAACACCCGCTGAAGTCCTCCCATCAGAGGCCCCCTCCCTCTCCGTGACCTGTGCTGCCCTACAGGCAGCTGTCAGGCCCTAACGAGCCAGCCTCCTCCATCCTTCTTGGTTTCACTCACTCCATCCCTCCATCTTGACCACCATCATCTCAGCACAAGCCACCAGTGCTATTAACCAGGATGAGGGGATAGTACCACACTCCTAACTTGTTTCCTGAATCTACTGTCGCCTCAATCCAATTCATTCTCCACTCAGGAGTCTGAAAGCTCTTTTTAAGATGGACACATGATTATGTCACGTTACAGTTCTCCTAGATTCCTGGTCATCTTAGGATAAAATTTCAGCCTCCCTGATTTGACCTAAAGACCCTGCCTGATCTAACTACTACCTGCATTTCTAGCTGCTTCTCACTACTCTATTTCACAACTCATTTTCCTGTTCAAGGTGTTCCCATAATCGTAGTCTGGGATGCTCTTCCCCTCCCCTCTATCCATTTTGCCTTTCTTATTCCTACTCATTCAAAAATCTCCACTCTTCTCACACTAAGTGTTTGCTGAATGATAAACATTTAGAAAATGTCTTCAGGGCTTCCCTGGTGGCGCAGTGGTTGAGAGTCCGCCCGCCGATGCAGGGGACACGGGTTCGTGCCCCGGTCCGGGAGGATCCCACATGCCGCGGAGCGGCTGGGCCCGTGAGCCATGGCCGCTGAGCCTGCGCGTCCGGAGCCTGTGCTCCGCAACAGGAGAGGCCGCAGCAGTGAGAGGCCCGTGTACGGCAAAAAAAAAAAAAAAGGAAAAAGAAAATGTCTTCAGACTTAACCCCTTTGTTATCTGACCTTGGTTTGATGCATGAAGATAGATAGATACATACATACATACATACATACATACATAGACTTTTTTAATTGCAGCCATGGAGGGGGAAACATAAGCCTATTCCTGCAGGTCAGCAGACACATATAAAGAGAGATTATTCCTTGAAACTAATTAATAGCTAGTGGAGTGCAGATAGGGGAATGTTGCAAAGTGGGATGACCTCAAGACAAGAAGGAGACATCCACCCAAAACTCCAGTTTTAACCCATTTTTTTTCAAATTGTATGACGTTTGCTGTCCTCTCACTCATGTAATTATTTCTGTATACTTGGATAATGTCTGCAGAAAGAACAATGTTATCTAACCAGGTAAGTTTTAATTATAGCACCTGTACTACTTTCTGCCTGGTTTTACCTGTAACTTCAGGTAATCAGTGTATTTAATAGCCTCCAGCCCCCAGTCAAGTCATTTCCACACACAGGTACTCAACACACACTTTTGACTGTTTGTTTATCTTCCCTGTGTTACAGTGGAATCAGAAAAACTGCTTCCACTCCTGACTCTGACACAAAACAGTTCTGTCACTGAAAACATTTGAATATGTTCTAATTCTGTAAAATACAGATGATAGCACATCCCTTATATGTGAGTCATACATGTGCTGTGTGTGTGAAAGTGCTTTGTGGATTATCACGTCCCCTCCAAATGTTCTTATTGATTGCAGCAAGTAAATTCATGAACGACAGTCCTGTTTGTACTTCTGTGATGATATATAGTCATTTGTTTTCCTACAGAAGATGCTGGATCTCAATGCCCCAGGTGGCATATGAGGCGTGCTGGGGGTGCTGGGAGGATGCTAGGCGGCCGGCACCTGCTGCAGCCACAGAGTCCTGCCCTGCGCGCCCCTGCAGGGGGCTCCCGCTTAGGGCTCTGCTCAGAAGGGACTTTCAGAAGAAGCTTATTCCCACCGTTCAAAATGCAACTGAGAGATTTTTTAAAAAGTGTTGCCACAGGCAGAATACTTTTGATCACATTGTCTCACTGTGACCTAGACAGAACCACACACACAGAAAGCTGAGAAATCGCATTACAGCTCTGCAGACTCCACTCCCAGCACATGGATATTTACTTTCCCTCAATCCCAATTGTCAGCTACAAATTGGTATGAATTTTGCTCTGTCTTATCCACCTAAAATTTATAAGCTGTCTACTTCCCAAAATGATTTTAAATGGCTTACAATGTGAGTCCTACATACACATGGCTATCCAGACAGAAAAGGAAAATCAAAAAATTGAATTTATTCAAGAAGTCAGTCAGTCATTTTTCCAGAAATATGTACCTCTAACAACTACCCATTCTTGTTTGTTTTCAGTCAACAACTAACTTTTAAAATGGGTTCAGATTCTCCTTTGTAAATATTTTGAAAGTATCATAGGAACAAAAAAGTGTAAAACATATTTGAAACATTTTAAAACATATTCAGATTTCATGGCTGATGTGTCATTTCTTCCATATAAAGTTAAAAAAAAGACTCCTTTTAAAATATTTTAAATAATTTTTAGCTTAAAGCTGCAAATATAGTACAGAAAACACCCATATACCCACTATCTGGCCATATATTACATAATAATATCTATGTTTCCACAATACATATGTGTGTAAAATTATTTTATTCTAAACCCTCTGTGAGCAAATTGTAGACATGACGACTCACTTCTTGTAAAAACTCATTGTGCATTTCTTCAAACAGAGCAGTTCTAAAAGAAACAAAAAAAAACGAACACAGATGCAACAGTACCATGTATTCTACAGAAATCACTGGAATTTCGACAATCTGCCAATAATGGGTTTTCCAGCAAAAGTACTCCATCCATGATTACTTCCCTTCAGTTTTTTTTTTTGGTCTGGAATAGTTTCTTAGTCTTTCTTTCCCTTTCATGAACTTGATACTTTTGAAAGACACAAGCCACTTTTTGTGTGTAAAATATTTTTCAAAATCAATTTTGATTTTAGAAAATTATGATTCAAAAAAATTATTTTTACAAATTATACCATGATAAAAGTTAATAAAAATTACTCATGTGAAAGATTTTTCTTTAACATTTTATAAGTTAATCAAATGCATGCCTGAAAGGATTTGTTGTTGTTTACATAGGGGGTTCTCACAATTTTAGTATTATATCAATATTCATTTAAGCTGAGACTACACTCGAACATAAGTTTAGAAAATGGCATTACAAAAGATTGGGAGTGAGTAGTTTAAAAAAAAAAAAATCAAAACATGCCGGGCTGCCTGTGCAGTAATAAATCAGATGTTTTCACTGCCGTAAGTCTCAGTGCAGCCAAACTTCAAAACCAGTCCTCCAAAAAAGGTGAAGGCATTTAATAAAATGATTTTTCTTTAGCAACGTAACCTCCAAAGAGAATGTCTGATGTTCTCTGACTAGATTCAGATGGTGATGCATTTTTGGAAAGAATATCAAAATGTGATGCTGTATTCTTCAGAGGTCACCATATTTGCCGGCTCTCAGGGGTGTGAGGTAGCTGCCTTGGGAGGCTTCCAGAGGCTAATTCAGGGCACTTCCTCTCAAACTCAGCTTTTAGTGACATCATGCTGGTTGTTTGAAATCAGCCCTGGTGGGGGTATTTACGCACCACAGCAATTGCAATTCTAAGCCAAATCAAGATTTTTTTGTTTATATGTTTGTTTGTTTTGAGAGCAGGTTTATCAGTTCACCAATGCGCAGGTGTCCTGATACTGGAGATCTTAACATGACTGCCTGAGGAAGGTGGTGTCTGCCAGGCTTCTCGACTCTTGAGTTACTCCTTTCCTCCTCTGCAGTGAATGAGGGCTAGGTGGGGAGACGCACTGAGACTGTGGCTCTCTGTTCCTCACCAAAATCTCACACACTAGTTTTAGCATTCACTGATGTTCCAATGTGAATCATTTACTGTCCTAATGGTTGCCATATGGTGATTCTCTAATTCCATCTCCTTCTAGATGTATTAGTTTGGATTCTGCAAGGGAAAGTTTTCTCTTTCACTCATTCCGTTCACGCATGTATCTATTTACATCAGTATGGATCCATACATTTCTATTTTATACGAAATGGTTCATCATGTGTGCTTTTCCCATCAGAACCTTGGAGTCAAAGACTCCCCAAGAAGCACAGTTCCTTTAAGGGAGAATGGTATGGAACGTGATATCTAGAAACCTAGAATTGGGTATGAGGTGGGTTCATGGCTACTGGGGTTATTGTTTTACACCTCTCAAAAGACAGAGGTAGGAAATACGTACACACACACACACACACATCCGCATCCACACTTATATTTTCCTCTGTGTCTACAGCTACACATATGAAGGCCATGAGTTCACACCAATGTCTCGAATTCAAATCCGTCACAACAAGCTCCATGCCAGCCTTCCTCATTTCCATTTTCCCACTCCCTTCTCAGTCACTGAGAAAGCCAGTTCACTTCATCCTCCATATGTTTATTCATGTTCTCAGTTCTAACGTGTGTCCCCAACCTTCCATCTGTGCCCCTACCCCCTTGCTCCACCGCCCCCTTACTTGGTCCCCAATTGTGCCAAACATGTCCAACAAGTATATGATAAAAGGAAAATCAGCCAATCTGAAGTTCATTCCCCCCACCCCCCTCACACAATTAACTTCAGTGAGACACCCTGTTGGGTCCACAGGGTAATAACCCACTCTTTCTTCCCAGCTCGGGGGTCTGACAAAAGTGACCCACTGCCTTCACATCAGCCCTCCTGCTCGTGGACGACAAAGCTTTCTCCTTGACACCTGCGTTCCGACGCTC
>NW_006797999.1:138072-197496 GCF_000442215.2 Lipotes vexillifer | reverse complement strand
TGTTCTAAGACTCCCAATACTAGAGAAACTGTTATGTATATAGAAGAGTCTCCTGGAGAAACGTCAGCATTGAGTGTTCTCTTGCAGTTTGTCAGTGTTTGATGATTCTGATTCACAGAAACAAGGGGATGGGTGCCATCTTACCTGAAAAACTTCCCAGTCTCGGTGCAGCCACATCACCGCCATCGTAAATCTCAAGAGAGTCCCAGTTCTGCTCTGTAGCAAAACTGATGACTTGAATCTACCAAACAATAATAGTAACTTAATGTTTATTTTTTGCTTAATAAAATTAGACTAGTCCAATAGGGTTTTCATGAAATTAAAACTATACATGTAAGAGAAAAGCGAAATCAAAGAAAATAGATCATGGAAGTGACATCCAAAAACTTCTACAAATAGCACTTCTGATAGATTTTATTCTAAAAGTCTATCATTTTTGTTTCAAATGTAGAAATATGATTACAAACACTTTGTAGAAATAGTAAGAGAAGAGAAACAGGTTATGGTTTATGTATTTAGAATAACCAATACAAAAAGGGGAAAAAAAAGAAAGGAAAAACCCGTGGACAAAAGCTTTATTTATTAGTAGACTCTGGGCTTTGAGAACTTACCTGAATTCCTGATCCCTCTGTAACTATGATCTTCCATATACAGTTTAAGTTGTTACCATATGGTTCAGGGTAGCCGGGGGATAAAATTGTACCTCTCCGCTGAGTGAAATTGCCACTGCAGGGGACTAAAAGACAAACACATATTCAGTAAAAATAAAGTACAGTGAAGAACAACATTAATTTTGTACTTAGTGTTCTTTCACTGTGTGATCAGCTATTAAGAGATATTTTACATGGACTATGGTACTTTAAATGGCATTTTTAGCCAAGGTCAAAATTAGTCTGTTCTCTCTCTTTTTATTTTTTAACATCTTTATTGGAGTATAATTGCTTTACAATGGTGTGTTAGTTTCTGCTTTATAACAAAGTGCATCAGCTCTACGTATACGTATATCCCCATATCTCCTCCCTCTTGCGTCTCCCTCCCACCTAGTCTGTTCTCTTTTAAATGATCAGTACCATAGATTAGCATCCGCTATGCTGCTAAGTCTCAGGCACTAATGATGTCATCTCTGAAGTGAATTCTGTTTAGAGTAACTGATCTACTACAATTTAGGAAGCTCTGCAGAGTTTTCTATATGCAGACACGCAACTCAAAATGATATTAATGGGATTTATGAGCAAATCCAGAGAGGAGAAGAGATGCTTAAAATGCACAGATGAACTCAAGTGCTAACTCATGACTGCACTGGAGGTTCTTTCACAAAATGAAGCAAATAAACTATAACCAACAATGGCATTGTTATTCAGGCTGCGTTAACCTATTACTTTTCAGACTTTCATCAGCACCAATTTATTAGAAGAGCATTACACAAGTAATATAACAGATCAACACTGTAGTGACTTTTCCCCCAAATGAAATTATGTTGTATACCCATGGCTTGAGATGACATACTCAATAAGTATCGAGAAGGAAAACATGTTTCATACTTGTTAATCTGATGAGTTGCTCCACGAAACAATGATTTTTAGGGTTTGGCTGCTACTCAATTATTTCTGACAAACTGCCCTTTAAATAGGTCTGGAGCACGGATCGGTTCATGCGGACTGAAGAGCAGCTCTTTAGTGCTGCTGTGAACCCGAGATGGAGGACCACGTGCGAGTCATCCCACCTCAGGGACACATGCTTACCTACGCAGCTTGGGATTGTGTCATTCCACTGAGCCAGAGCGTTGGGCACGGACTGACAGCGGATGGCCACGGAGCCCTGGAGTAGGTATCCTGGGTTACACTCAAAGCGAACGGTGGCGCCTGCTGAAAACTCCAAGCCGATTCTCCTCCCATATCTGGGCTCGGGGACAGAGCTGCACTGGGTGTCACTGGTCCGAGGAACAGCTAGAGGCAAGACACACAACACAACCATCTGCATGTGCATCATGAAGCCGTGATATTACCTTGAAAATAGAATTTAAGATGAGTCTAGAAAGAATTTATGTTAATGTGGAAATTAATAATGCCTTTCACAGTCTCTGTAGGGGACGATTTAGGGAGCACTTCCACATCTACACACATCTTCACGGCAACCCTGAGGACCACCTTGTATTCCCATTTCTGACAAGGAAAACATGGCATATGGAGAATTAGTGCTTTATGAGGACTGAGCGATATTCATGCATTTACAATTAATTAAGCACCCAGATCATTGCGCCAGGGATAATGAGATGACTAACTTGTACTTATCCTCGAGGACCTCAGACTCTAGAAGAAAAGCTGTTACATAAAGGATTATTTATAAATGGCCATGGTGATTTAATAGCAAAATTAAAAATAGAACCACCATATGATCCAGCAACCCCACTTCTGGGTATTTATCTGAAGGAAATGAAATCACTATCCTGGAGAGATATCTGCACCGCCATGTACATAACAGCATTATTTGCAATAGCCTAGCTATGGAAACAACCTCCATGTCCACCAATGGATAAATAATATAGTACATACCTACAATGGAATATTATTCAGCCATTTAGAAAGGAAGGAAATTCTGCCATTTGCAACAACCCGGATGGGCCCGTAGGACATTACGCTAAGTGGAATAAGCCTGTCACAGAAGGACAAATGCCGCATGGTCCCACGCATAGGAAGCAATTGAGAGAGACAAACTTATAGAAGCAGAGAGCAGCCAGTGGCTGCCAGGAGCTAGGCAAGTGCGGAGTTGCTGTTAAACAGGTATAAAGTGTGCCATGTTAAGACGCCCAAATCCTAAAGATCTGCCATACAAAGCTGTGCCTATAGTTAATGGTGCTGGATTACGCACTGCTAATTTTAAACAATGTAATCCGTTCATTTTAAACAATGATTTAAAGGACTTTACCTGAGAGTGTAAATCTCATGTCACCATAATAAAAAAAACCCACATACCATAGGAAAACATACAATTAAACAATTCATTCTGCACAGAAAGACTTGGGAGGGAACAGAGGGGAATGGGAGTTTGCGCCACGGTCTGAGAGCAGAGCTGGTAATAAGACCCAGTCGATGGCCTCATTCCCAGGGGTCTTCCCATTGGACCAGCGATTCTCCGAGGTGGGAGGTGGGGATGGGAGAGCAGTTTGGGGCTGGAGGGAGTGCTGAAACTTCCCCAGCATGTCTAATATTATAACTGTCCATTCGGAAATGAAAAAAAGAGACTATACAGCAAAGAACAAAGTTTAATAATATATTCCAGCTGGTGGGGACATCATTTGGCCTGAAGGCTGGGAGAAAGACAACGAGCAGCTCTGACACCGACACCTGGTTGCTGCCCGGCCTGAGAGCTGGCTGTCCTCCCGTTGACCACACACAGTCTCCAAGGTCACTGCCTGTTCGTGATCACAAGCAATATTAGGAACACTATGCAGGCCACAAAAAAGAACAGAAATTCCCCTCTCCAGACTAACATGAATCATGACCTCTACTAATCACATCTGCAACCCTGCTCTGTTCCTTCTACACCCGACATAAAAACAAAGATGCCCATCGTCACAGCGAACCCGACAGCGGTGAATCCAAAGCAAAATCATGCTGCCAGCGGTCCCGCCCCGAGTCCCCCAGCACAAGCCTGCATCCTATAACTACCCCCCACCCCGTACTTTCTTCTTGTCCCCAGGTTCTCCACGGAGTGTGGATCTTATGGTCTTTGATGCTGGGCCTGGCGGCTGAGCCTCATTCCGGTGAGATGTGTACTCCGGTTGTAGATCAGAATTCACTGATAGGCAGTGAATTATCGCTATGAGATTTTTCTATTTATAAAAAGAGGCATGAGATAAAGTTTGAAAAATACTTCAGTGGCAAAGGGGTCTGCCACCCCAAAAAGACTCTTTGAGAAACAGAGCCACAAGGTATGCACTTGGGAGTCTGCATTTTTGGCTTCTGTCCCTGAGTTAAAGTCAGTTTGTGTTTATTGTCTCCAAGACCCCGTTCCTCTCCGTCCTCGTGTGCCTTCATTCGAAAGGGGCCATTTTATTTAAAAATAATCCTTCTGTCTTTAAGATCCTTTCCCCAATACACTGGCATCTTGCTTTGAATTGAATCTGATGATAACAGACATCATTTGGGTAAATTGCTGATCAGGAAGCAATTCTACGAGAATGGAAGTCAGAAGACTGTTTTGATGAAACTACGTTTCAATTCAGTGTTGAAATATTTTTGATCAGAAGGCAAAAGTTAATAAAATTGTATACTGTCTAATAGCTATAGTCAATAAAATTGATGATACTACAGAATGTTCTTTTCTATAACTGAAAACAATGCAGAATATTAAATATTCTATTGTAATAAAATATGGCTTAAAACTTATATTTGCCGTATTTTTATGTCTGGGTTTTTTGTTACAGTTGAACAGTAGCATGAGAGTGATAAATAAATAAATAAACAAATACATAAAATGATATTCCACAATCAATTCTTGAGAATTTTTTACAAATATGGAGAAATATCTCCAATCTTAACTGTTCAATCTGTCCTGAACTATTTGGGAAGCACCCTGTATTCGTGGCCAAGTTTCCACACTTGTCCAAGTGGCCTCAAACATAGCATTTTTCCAGGGTATCACAAATGAGGAGAAACACACCACCGAGGGTCATCTGTACACATGTCACTATTAAACCTTTCTTCGTGAACTTCAGAGTTGTCTATTTTCAAGGAAAATAACAATAAATGAATAATACCTGCATTTGAATGAAATGATGGAGGACAATTTCTAGAGGAAGAAGTCTGCAAAGCTAAGAAACCAATTTTAAGTATCTGAGAAAGTGAGACAGAGGAAACCTAGGAAATAGAGGCATCAAAACTGCGTGTAATATCTGGGGGAAAATTCCAGCAGTTAATCCATGCGGATGAACTTCTCCCTTTCAGCCCAGCCTCTGGGGCTTGCCCTCACCTGGAGGTTTCGGGCCACATCAGAGAGAAATTCTATTCCGGTAGCCATTATTCTCCATCTTTCAGTAAATGCTTTGCACTACTGTGAAGCAAAACTGAAATCAGCCCAGTGCCAAGTGGACAGGGAATGGGGTCGGCCTGGAACAGAGGGTGATGAACACAGTGATTGGCTTCTCAGGCCGAGGATTGTGTTGGTTCAGAGACTGGGTGGTATTCTCTGGGACTTTCATGACACTGAAAACGGGCGATATTGTGAATATGGGGAAAAGGGGAACATAACGTGATGGAACCTTACGTCACCACAAATGCTCTAAGCTACAGATGTGTGCATGCAGTTCGTTTACTGCACCTCTTTTAGAGTAGGTGGAGTGAAAGAGAAAAACAGTGATAATAAAATAAACCTGAATGCAGACAAGAGTAACCTGTCCAAGTGAAGCAGTCTTTCCTATTGCATTTAGTGACACAGGGACATATTCTATTTCTGAAAATCACTCTGTCCTCGTAGTTTAAAAATCTGATTTGACAAGCCATGACTAGTCGGTGAATTCAAGCATACATCACTGAATTATGCACAAAACTTTATGCTCAATCTTCTTTGTAAAAAGTATGCATTTTATAAGCTCTTGAAACAAAATGTGAGTTTCTTAGAAGTGGAAAACCAACTAAGCTGTATAATTTATGCCATCTGAGGAAACATGAGGCCTGGGGGAAAATCAACTAAAACATGTATTTGCATGCCTAGGAAGGACCTCACGCAAAGAAAACCTTACTGTAAATTCCTCCTACCCAAACTTAGAAAAAGCATTTCCATCTCTCTAGCTCTGTTTCTGGTATCTGTTTATTTTAGGAAAACCCTGGCAGAGGACAGTCCTGAGAGCTGCTGAGTCTGGGAGACTGGCAGCTGGAAGGCTAAAGGCAGGTTGCTGTGTCAGGTGAGGCTGGGAGATGAGAAATGTGACCTGGAAAGACAAAGACGTGGCCAACTGGCATTTGTAAGTTGTGCACAGTGGGGAGGTTTGATATAAAAGCACAGCTCCATTTTCCCCTTGAAATATTCAGTAAGTCCTGCATGGCTTACTAATTTTGGTGTGAGTGAGTTATTTTGAGGGAACTAAAAGGCGGGTTGAATTCTATACTGAAACACACAAGAAAAATAGACTATCTGTGGAAATAGCAGGCATAAATGTAAGACAATTACAAATAGTAGTATATTGACAAGACGTTGTCAACCACCAAGTTTAACACAGACACATTCAGTCGTGTGCACAGACACAGCAGAGAGGCAGAGGGTAGTGTAGACAGTTTTCATAAATGAGGATGTGCCTCAGAGTAAACAGGAAAGGAGAAAAGAATACTTGCTCTGCCTTTGCTGGTCTCTGTGGCCACATGGCTTGCTTCTTGTGTTGATTCCAGGGTTAACAAGGTTGATTCTAGTATTAAAAGGTGTGTATTTTGGGCCAGAAAAAGTTGCTAAGTGCAACATAACTACTTCACAGAATAGATCTAAGGGACTTTAATGAGAGTGGGTTTCGTGTACCAAGAGGATGCTGGGCTTTTCTCCAGCCCTGGCAGGTGTCACGGCGGTGGTCCTTGACGGCCACTAGTTGGTAGGCCAGACTGCAATGACCACAATAGCCATGAGCAGCAATAAAATCACCGTTATCATCCCACTGAGAACCCAAACTCACATTCTCGACTTTATTCACCATCCTAGAGACAGCTCCTCTGGACAGTGTTGGAAAGGGGACCCCCACCGGGGGTGTGGAGAGATGGTGCTGAACTTAAGAAATAGTAGGTGAGTCTCCAACACGGTGGGTTTCTGAGGACTATTTGATTTTTATATTTGCATTGACCTAGAAGACCTTGACATTAGGGGTAGTATATTTTCTATGGAGTGACAAAGAGCATTAAAACCTGTAGAACCACATTTACTGATGGCAGGTTCTGCCAGTCTCTTGGTCCCAGAGCTTAGGAAGAGGAGGGGCAGCTATGGGAATCCCCACCATGGACATTCAGGGAGTTCCAGGGTGCTAGCGAGTGGGGATGGACGGGGGGTTTCTCCTGGATGCATGAAAGGAAATCTAAAACATTCTGAACACGTTCATGTTTAAAGGCAAGCACTGTACTCCTCTTAAGTATTCAAGGGAGATGTTACAGTGTCCAGAAGTGACTGTTAGAATGATTACAGGGACTCTCGCTCCAGAAGGACGCACTGTGGTGTGAAGGGTCACCCCATTAGCCTTCTTGGGTGCCCACGTGTCCTCATGCACCCTCTTACCTCCCTCACTTCTCAATGTACCCTTCTACTCCAAAGCAGCATGGAAAGCAAACAAGCAAATACAACCCAGCAGAGACATAAAAGTTACAATACTTGGTAAAAAAAAGCCTCTATACTTCCATTTCTTCACCAGATCAGAGGGGCAGCAACATTCTCACCACCACCGTCTCCGTGTTGTTCACCAGGGCGACGCGGAGGGTCAGGAGCTGCCTGGGTCGCGTACTACGGCTTTTTGTACCTGACACCTGCACTCATTCTCCACCGAAGTCTGACCAGCTCTTTACAACAGAACTGTCTGTGAACAAGGGTTACACAGCCCACAGCCATGCAAGTCAGAAAGTCCCTGCGCAATTTTAAGCTTTAATAACTTATGGAGGAATGGAGTCGTACGTGGTATGTGAAAGCACTATTCAGAAAGTTTTTACACAATAGAGTTCAAATAATTTCTAGGCTTCCACTAAACTACTATCTTTCGGAAGGCCATGTTCAATTTAACTTCTGAGATGTTCTGAAAACTTTCCCAGGTGCTCCTGAGTGATTTATAAATTGCATTCATGATTCTAGTTCTTTAGATCTGAAGGATTTGGCTTTGATAAAAAGACATCCATTTTTGCATACACTCACTGTAGGAACAAAGCAAGATAAGGAGATATATTGGAACTTCAGAAGAAATACTGAGTATGTTAGAGACATATTCTTAAGTTAGGAGAAATACTGAGTATGTTAGAGACATATTCTTAAGTGCAAGGGAAATACATTCCTTCTATAAATGATTTCCTCTTCTTTTCACTTTTATGTATGTTATACATTTTGATGATAATATGTTGCTTAAAAACAAGAAATATAATTTTAAAAATCATGACTTCTGAAGTCTAACATGTGCAAATAGGACAGACATAGGGTCGTGTGCTTCAGATATTTTATTTGATAATCTGATCAATTTTCTAATCTTCATCAAACATTAAAGGAAGTCCCTGATTGAGGCAGACAATGCCAGGAACTTGAATTTTTCCAGGACAAAAACTGTACTTAAACCAATCGGTCCAGTTTCCTTAGAGGTCACGCCAACTTACTTTGGTTTGTGAATCTGCTTCTGCAAAGTAACACAGAATTTATTTAAAGAAAATTAGAAGTGGGTGAGCGGGGAGTCACCTAAACTGGACCCTCTCCTATAAAGTTCATTTAAAAAAATACTGGTTTAATTATTTATATTTTAACAAAGGTTTAATTAGAACAATGTAACACATTTTAATGTAATAGCATCATCACGCAAGCAATTGCTCCTTAAACTAGATTAGAGATATTTTTCCTCCTACCTGCCCATCAAACATCATTCTCCCCCTTTCCGTAACTTTTAAATCATCTTATTGCCGAACACTGAAGGGGTTTTATCGTGAAATATTTTTAGGCCATGCATTTCACAGTGTGCGATTATCAAACATCATTTATGGATGATATGACAGATTGTTACTCTCTATAATTGTATGGAGAACACGATGTTGCCAAGCATGTTTTCTGGGCGAGTCTTTATTAAAGGAAAGAAACCATTGCCAGGAAGTGATTCCCCTCCACTTCTGGAGAAAACGTTCAAAAGCGGCCTGTAATCTATCCAGCCTCCAGCAAAACTGAGACCTAGAAAAGCTAAGCATTCTTAGTTAGTTTATCGCTGAAGATGACAACCTCTTTCCCATCTCAGCTGTACAGTCATCGCAAGTCAGATCCAGAGTCAGGCTCTGTGCCTCTGAAAGTGTATGGACAGTCCATAGGGTGTTTTCTCAAATTCATTGTAATGGATATGCAAACTGAAGGTGGACTAGAAACAGGAAAAAAAACTGCATTGTTCAGAAACTGTGCAATCCCAAGCATTTTGAATAAGCTCCAAATTCAAAAATAATTATAAAGGGGTGAAAGTGCCTAAAGTTAATAGAATACAAGCAAAATAAAATAGGTATTTCAAGGGATAGAAACATGGATGGTATTCTGGGTTTAGTTTGGTTTTGTTACCTTTCCTTGACAATTAGTTCTTAGAGTAAGATTTGAAATTGTACCATGCGTTTTAAGTGTATTTCATTAAGACAGTTACTAAAATCTATTATGAAATATTTTACTTAATTTTAACTAGGTTAGGCGAAATATTATAATACATTTGAAATCATTTTGCAAATTGTGCTGCGCTATACTAAGGTAATCTAATCGATATTTGTTTCGTCATCATGACAGATAATCGAAGCATTATTGTATCTTGGTCTTAGAAGTATCACATTTAATTGCCAAAAGAAAAAACTTTAATATTTTTATTAAATAATTTCATTCTAAATACACGGATACCCTCAAATTCTTAAATATTAAGAAAAAGTGCGACTCAGATGTTTTGGTGCTGAAAGCAGTGGTACAAGCAGTGTGTGCAGCCGGCCGGAGGTGGCAGGGACTCACCTTGATAGACGAAGTGGAAACCCCGTGCAGCCGCCCCACTCTTCGCACTGAATCGGAGCAGAATCTGATTGGATGTGGCCAAAGGCAACGTTTCACCTGGAGGGAAAAACAGACAGAGATAACACGCAGGATCCATTCAGTGCACGGCCTGTGGTGGACAATGTTTGGGAAAGTAATCATTAACTTGGAATTGCACTTTTACTTTTTGAACTTTCATAAAACTTTGCTTTGGCGTGTAGAACCCAAACACATTGTTTCTACAAAGATTTAAAAACTCTGTTCTTGCCTTGACATTCCATTAAAATGTTGTTTTCATCGTGATCTCCTTTATGCTTCTTTTGAAGAAAGCACTGATATAGGCCAATTAGCTGATAATGTGGGAAACAGAAGCGGGTGAATCATTGATTCAGAAACAACTTTGACAGTTACTTGCTAGGATTTTACTCAGAATTAAGATAAAGAACTCAGAAAAAAAAAAAAAAACCTGTGAAATGTATTTTTTAGCTCTTAATGTGCAGTAATGGTCTCAAGTACTCTGAGGGGTGTGTGAATCGCTTAAGCTTTTCAGAGGTGAATTTGTCAGGATGTATCAGTATTTTAAATGTGTATCTTCCGATGCATTTCTGGACATTACATCATTGGACATTGGTCTTAACAGGACATAGGTCTTAAGACCTGTGGTTAGTAATACTGAGAAACTGGAAATAACCGAATCTTAGCCTTGGTTGATCACAGGCTGTGACACAGGAGTACGGCTTGATGTTGTGTTGGTAAATGATGACAATGTAGCAGTGGTACGAACGAGGGCCATGACATCCATGAGGGGTTGGGGTAAATAACTCCTTCATTAACCCATCTGAATACTATTCAGCAAATGGTGTTTGGTGTATATTCATGTTTGTTGATAGGAAAGACCTCTACATGTGATTTTAAATGAATGTATGGGATAAAAATTAAATTGTGAAAAATATCCCATGTTTTATGAAGTTCCACGTATGTTTACATGCATATATAGGGGGCACACATGAATGCATATATGTGTATACACATCTGCACCTTTATAGACGTGTGACTGTGGTGCATCTCCACATGCATGCATTTAAAAGTTTGGAATGAGTCAGACCAAAATGTCAATAGTGTTTCTCTTCAGGAAGATTACGACACTTAGAATAGAAAGCAAAGTAACAAGATAGTTTATTACCCCTTTTTTCTGATTTTTTTTTTTTTTTTTTTTTTTGTGGTACGCGGGCCTCTCACTGTTGTGGCCTCTCCCTTTGCGGAGCACAGGCTCCGGACGCGCAGGCTCAGCAGCCATGGCTCACGGGCCCAGCCACTCCGCGGCATGTGGGATCTTCCCAGACCGGGGCACGAACCCGTGTCCCCTGCATCGGCAGGCGGACTCTCAACCACTGCGCCACCAGGGAAGCCCCTGATATTTTTATTTTTCACTGAGATGGATATTATATTTTCCACAATCTTAGTAAGCAAAATGATAAAGACAGGTGATTTTATATGTGGGAAAGAAATACATTTGAAATTTTACATTGAAAATAAGATTTTACTGAACAAGCAAGTTCAAAGATGATTAAATTTCTCCTTCACAAATGAAAATAAAAATAGACGAGTTTAAAGTTAATTACCCTGGCTGTGTAACTAGAATTAAAGACAAAATTCATTGAAAGTTTACCTGAATGAGACCCAGAGAGTGAACTGAGAAGTCTGGCCTGAGGGTGCGTTCCATCAAACAGTTCTGTCAGGTCATTCAGTGCTGTCTGGAAATAGGCAAACTGCCCAAATACCACTGAAAATAGAGGGGGTGGGTCGGCACCAAATGCTTTTTTAAATGAAAGAAATGAAAATGGTGATCATACTGTTTATTGATACCTCCCAAATACCATGATCCTAAGAATTCTGTAAAAAAAATTAGCTTATTTTCTCTGCTTTCTAGAAGTTTTCTGTTGCTTAAACAATTTTATTTTCCTTCTTGATCTTTTGGTACTTAATAAAAGGAATAAAATTACTGTTCCATGTACAGTTTGAACATTAAATGAAGACTGTTTTTTTCTTATAATACTATGCTAGGATAGTAGCAGAATAGCCATAAGGTGGTCCTATTTCTTTTTTTTTTTTTTTTTTTTTTTTTTTTTTTTGCGGTACGCAGGCCTCTCACTGCTGTGGCCTCTCCGGTTGCGGAGCACAGGCTCCAGACGCGCAGGCTCCGCGTCATGTGGGATCTTCCCGGACCAGGGCATGAACCTGTGTCCCCTGCATCGGCAGGCGGACTCTCAACCACTGCGCCACCAGGGAAGCCCGGTCCGATTTCTTTAAGAGTAATTAACGACATTCTATTCAGTGAACAGTAGGTATGGAATCAAGACACCCGTTGGTTTTTAAAGCATGCAATTAGTTGGGGAATTTAAAATTCTTCACCTATGATTATGGCAGTGCCAAATTCATATGAACTCACTACAATTCATACACGATTCAGCAACATATTATAGCAATTTCTGACTTGTTTTACTCTACAGTTTATATGTCTTACAGGTTACGTAAATTTCGAGAACACACTTCCTTCAAGTACAACATTGCAAGTATTTTACTACTTCAAATTTCATCATTTTTCTATTCAAATGGATGATATTCAAGGGCCCTCACAGTATTTAGAAAAACTTGTGACTTAGTCGCCATTTACAAGCAACGATCAACAATTATCTATGTGTAAGGTTTAAACTAAAATCATTCTTAATCATTCTGAACAAGAAATGGAGGTGTGTGTATCAGTTATACATGAAAGAATTAATCTAAAATCTATGTGTTGGCAAAATGGAGGAAGATCTAACTATAGCAGCTGGTGTGTATTTATATTGTATTACATTATATCATATCATATATGTGGCATATATTCTATTACATATATGTATTACATACAGTGCACATATACATTCATGTATAATATATTACACATATGTGTAAGAGAATATATGCATATATAGTACTTTAAGATTTTATAATCTCCTAGAGAAGCACAATTAAAGGAAGCATGTGAGCAAGGTGAATTTCCCAGTGGCTGAAGTGCTCTGAACACAGGCGCTAGAAAGAGGGACAGAACTTTCTTCTGGATCCCATGAGGGAGGCTCCTGCATGCACAGCCCTCCCTTCACTGTCCCCTCACCTCAACATTCAGTCTTCATCTTGCTTGAGTCTCGTTTGTAGGAGAAACGTGAATCTCACACACGTAATTCCTACCTTCTTTTCAAGAAATGCTTAGAAAGCATAAGCTTTATAGTGGACACTAAGAATGAAGGGCCGATCAAGATAGAAACTTTGTCCCAGGCACATCACATGCTAAGGTCTGCGGTAGTTGCCACAACAAATACAGAGGCAGAGTGTGGGTGTCGGGAAGGAAGAAGGGCCTGAACAGCAGACGTCTGCCAAGGGCCCTAGCTGGTCAAGGAAGGCTGTTCCTGCAGCTGGAAGACAGGGGATGAGAAAGTGCAGGCGAAGGGCGTGGGCGGTGTAGGGAGGGAGGGGTGGTTTCCAGCTGTGGAGACAATGTTTCATGGGGGAGAGAGCATTCCAGCTTCAGCCTTTAAGGAATGGGAAAGGAAACCCTTTTTGTGTAAGAATGGGACACAAGGGGTTACTTCAGCAAGCGAACAAAAGGAGCAGTATTTGGCAGGTGAACGTCTGTTTTGCTAACACTCAGTGGATAAAGGGGGTGGGGGAGGGACGGGTGGGGGGGAGCAAGGCCACACAGCCTGAGACTTCAGAGCCCCGAAGGCCAGGAAACACGTGGATTTTGCTCTGGGGGCAAGAGGAGTGAGTGAAAACGTTTATCAAGGTGTTTTCATGATCAGATTTTTGTTTTAGAAAGGATACTCTGGTGATGCTTTTGGATGAAAATAGGGAGGAAATTAGGATAACTGATGACCTGTCTTCCATGACACTTCCCATTGGGAACTTGTGTAAGAAGCCCCTTCCCACAATAGGGACAGTCACCCCATCCCATAATATTTGCTGGGCATCTCAGGCATCCAAACAGTATTTTACTCATCTTAGCACTTATCACAATCACTGAATTAATTGTTAACTGTTCTCAGAAAACAGTAAGGAAGAGGGGAAAAAAATAATAGATAAGGTAGTATACGTTTTTATTAACGATTCTTTATAACTATTTTATTCCAGGCTGAAGTTTTCTGCCCAGATAGAATATGCCATTAAACCTTTCATATTGGGAAATTATTATCAATATTTAGGATAGGAGTGTAACTTTTTTCTGCTGAAAAGTCATAATTGTGTTGTGACAACTCAATAAAATTTTAAAATAAACTAAAATCATAAACTCTGGCTGCTACATTCTATTGTGATAATTATATTTTGTCAAGTATCCATGAATAAAAATAAAAGGAATATTCATGGGAAAGTAACTGGAGGAACGTTGTTGGGAATTTAGGTGAAAAAATGTATTAACTGAGGCTAAATAAGGGACTTTAGAGGCATTGGTCCAGCATAAAGAGTGAAAGTCTAGGACTTATTCTAAGTTTTACTGCCCATTTTTTAATAACAAAATAAATATTTTGAAGCTCAGTCTTTCAGTTTTTAAATGAGATTGATATTTTCCATTTGCTCATAAGGTGGACCCACTCTCTGCCTTTTGGGAAGCTGGTCCCTCTGCCTCTGCCTTGGTTTCCGTGTTCACATCCATCACTCTCCAAGTCCCAGGCACATGCTCTTCTTATCATGGCAAGATGATACAAGGAAAGCCTTGCCTGAAAACTCAACCATCCTTGAGAACTGGCGGAAAGCAGAAGCTAAACGATTTGGCTTAAGAGACTAAGCAAGTTGCGTCGCACAGTTCATGAAGAGCCCGTGATCTAAAATACCAAATGCTGAAATAAGGGCTTGGGGGGAGCTTTTCATTTGATTTTAAGAAGCCTGTGATTAATATAACAGAAGTTCATAGAAATCATTTGTCTCCCATATGCAAGTTTCTTAAGCAGAAATTAACTTTCTTGTCATACAACTGTATTTTTAAAATGTTTTCCCTCAAACAGAATCTAACCTTAGAATTTTTATCTGTTTTATTTCTATGAGTGGATGGCTGCTATTTTGAGTATATAGAAAAAAAACCTTGACTATGTTGGGTTCTAAATTTTACTGTTGGGAAAAAGGAACTATTCCATAAAATCATAAAAGCTACTATCCAGGAAAGACTCCAACACAAAAATATTTTCCTGGTCAAGAGTGAGAGGGAAGATGTGGGGATCCGGTGTTGAGTAAACCACCAGGAAACCACCAGAGAAGGATCTTCTAGAAATGAAGCCATCCCAGAAAACTGGCTCAGGTTGGAAGCAAAGTTTAGGAGGGAAACCAGGATGCCAGGTTTGGAGGGGTCAGATAGGACTCTGCCTGCTTTTACATCTCCTGTCACTCAAAGGTGTGTTCACTGATCCAGTGATTTCCAGCATAATCAATAACCAAATATATGTGCCGATACCCCACAGGCTGATCAGTGTTCCCCTGGCTCACGTGTGAGGCTGCAATCCTCCTCTACACACTAAACAACCAAAGGAGAAATGATTTATTCTAACAAAAATAAGAACAAAGGCACATTTATTCTCTCTGATTATTCTGGATCAGAATCCGAGAAGGAAATTGAAGAATTTTATATCACACTGATAAAAGAACTGTAGTGGATCTTGTATAAGACATGTTTGGAAAACCTGTTACTTTAAGTCATCTTCTTTTATATTATTTTATTATACCAAGAGCTGGGATATTTGTTTATAAAATTATGGAAATATTAACACCGAAAGAGATATGACGGTGAATTAAAAATAAGAAGAAAATCTTACCAAATTCCTTTGGTACCGTTATGGAATAGAGGCAGATCTGACCAGCTGTATAATTGTGAGGGTAGTTGGGTGACAAGACCACCCCTTCTGATCCAGTGTACTGGCCTCCACAGGGGGCTGAAACAGACCACCGGAGAATTACATGCTATGCATAACCACATGACAAGTGACAAGTGACCTAAAAATGAAAGCACTGAACAAATGAGCATGATTATTCAAAAACTTAACAAAATATCACAGTTAAAATCTGATCTTACATTGCTATCAAAAGTAAAATAAAAAGAAAAACAAAGACTGACCAGGTGAGAATAAAAGTAATTCAACTTAAGAGGAAGACCTAATATTATTTTTAAGGACGTTCTCAGACATGCTAAAATAATAATGAAAACAGTTGTCATGCTAATAAAAACAGGTCCGATAAAGAAAAATTCTTAAGTTATCAATACGTCAAAAGCCTACCAGAACTTTCTGGTTGATATCAACCATCATATTAACTTAAGAGATACAAAGATTATTTCAGTTTTCGATTGTCTTTATATTACTATGGGACTAAAAAAAGTAATGTTTACTTTTAGTTCTTGTTGTGTTTTCATCGTAGATTCAGCTCAAGAGTGACATGTATAGTTACTAGTGGGTGTGGGGTCTCTTCCTATAAGTTCCATTGAAAGCTGAAGGAACCCCAAACTACAAAGTCAGGGCAGGTACATTGATGAGGTGTTATATGCACAGTCCAGAGAGCGAGCGAGTATGTGTGTGTGTGTATTTTCCCTCTGATCATCTTGTTACTCTCAGCATTGCTCTTGCTGAGAAAATAGAAAAGTACTGTAGCTTGGATATTCAGAATACTATTGTTAAACATCTTAAAATAGACGTTCAACTAAATCCCAGTTTCGGGATTAAATTGCGAATACTTCAATTCCTCATATTTTTACTTAAAAAGAGGTCCATGTCTGCTCATCTGCTTAGGACACTATTTATCCACTGAAGTGTTGCCAACTGCACCTCAGCTGTGCCCTCTATGGCCTGACTGCATGCCTTCTTATCCTAGATACACCTTCTCTGATCTGAATTCAGAATTATTTTTCAGTATTTGAGAAAGTTTATATTTCTATAGCTTACTTCTTAATGTGACAGTTTTCAAGCATTAAAAAGGATAGAAATGGGGGATAACGTGTGAAATCTTTTGAATGTTAAGTAGCACATTGTTAAGTCCTAATTGATGGATGGGACTTTCTCCAGGATTAATAAAGCTGCTCAGAATGCTGATGCTAGCGTCAAAGCACCTCATTGATGATTTGGCAGGAGACTTCCCAGGTCCAGCTTTACGCAGCTGGAAAACTGAAGTCATACTCTAAAAGTCAAAGGAAGACAGCTTAAATACCTGACAGTTATAATCTATTTATGATCAACTAGTAGAGATTTCCCTTAACTAAGCTAAGAGCAGCCTTCATGCTGATGTCTTAACTCATAATAATTTTATCACCCTAAAACACTTACCATGGCTTTTTTTACAATCTTAAATAGAAAAAAAAATTTTTCACTTTTAGATAGAGGAAATTTCTGTAAGTTAAATTTCAAAGCTCAAGGTTTTCAGTCAAATGCTGGGAGCCTCATTCCACCAGTTTAGATATATCACTTAATTTTAAGAAAATTAGCCATATAAATTCAACCAGGTTATTACAGAACTATAATTTTTCTTAAACACTCAAAAGTTCAAATTTTTAAAAATAAGTACAAATGAAGAATGGAAATCTATTTTCTTTTAGACATATAAAATTTAAGCGTATCATTTTGCAAATATCCCTTTTCCATTAAAAAGTTTATCTATTTCAAAGTTTAAACAACAAGCATAAATGAAAAGTGGAAATAAATCTTCACTGAGCTAATATTTTGATGCCCAAATAAATGATCAAACAGAAATCTTATATCTTCTAATATATTTGTTCAAGTATAACTACAAAAATTTATTTTGTTAATGGGTAGGATGGAAGATCATTACTTTATGATAATAGAAAACACTAAAAAAAGAAAAGGATAAAATGAAAGAAAACAAACATGGCATTTTAGGTCCTCTGCTACCTTGATAAACTGTGCTATGCTTATACATTTTTCCCCAGATTTAAAGATAAGCACGCAAACTGCATAACATACTTCAAACACAACCAAACGTGTGAAATTGAGAAAAATACGTAGAGAATTTTCATTTAATTCTTAACAATTACTCTGTCCATGTTACTGTGTTAGCCTGAGAAACAGGCATGGTCTTTCTCATGTTAGAAATTCTTTTATATTAATGTGGTAAGAGAAGGAAAACAAATATGCTGTTACTCTTTGGTAATTAATGAGTTAAACAGATTATTTCCTAAATGAAAAAAGATTTGCAACAGTATTCATTGCAATTGGTAACAAGAAACTGACTCATCCATTTGGTTAATTGGAGTATATGTCTCATATATAAAGGCAACAAAATACAATCAAATTTGAATGTAAACCAAAACCAACATAAGTAAATAAAAGCCATTCTGACCCATGAAAGAGACTCCAGGCTGTTTCCATTTCTGTTCTAATTCAACAGGAAAACTCAATGACCAAAAAAATGTAAGCAATAGAAAGAAAAATTATATCATGAATTTAAAACAAACTAGCCCAAAATACATCCCTTAATATATGAACTATCAAAATGTTTAAAATATAACAACATTCGCTTAGTTTAACTGGTGATCTGAGTGATCCACAGGCATTAATTCAGCACAAAATGTGCTGTTCTCCTTGAGATATACAAAATAAACTATGGGAGAGGACATTTCTGTTGAATGATTTGGAATTTTTAGTTTTATTTAAATTGAAATAAATAACTTAAGGAAAAATCAGTGTTGTATGTTTTATGCACATAAATGTGATGACTGGTTAACAGAAACTATGCTTGAGTTCACGGGTCTTCAGATACGGAAAAAAAATCTCTAAAATTAGATTATTCATCTGTTGCCTAAATGTGACCTCATTTTTCTCGTTTAGCCTATGGCTAAAGAACTTATCATCATCCCCCATAAGCTCAAAGTATGTTTGAATTTAGTACAGTGTGCACTTTTAAGGATGCCATTTTGAGGTGACTCTAGTGAACATATGAGGACGTCTAACCCCATGAGAGGAGCGCTGTGAAGCTGCTGACTCAAAGCTTACTGTAGCGTTTACACAGACATTAAAGTCATCATCTGGATGCCCCACACAGCTACGTGGGCCCTTCACCATTCTCCCCTCGCACAAACCTCCTGGAATCCGAGAAGCAGAGATAATTATTTCTCTGAGTTTATTGCTAGAGGATAAAATATGTAAGACTAGGAAGATTTCAATTTTCACTGGAAATTGTTTTGGCTATTCCCTGATTTATTCATTTCCTCTGAAAACATGTGTGAAGTTCCCTGTCTGCGCCAACCTTGAGTACTGCAGGGCTGGGGGACTGGGTTCCTGAACGGAAAAGCTCTCAGGGTCATAAGACAAACCCAGAAACACAGACATGCCAGAGCAACCCAGGGCGTCAGGTCTGTTCGCCTGTGTTGTTTGCTCGGATTTTTCATGTACTAATTTTCTGAAACACCACTTTGGTCGGAAGTTACAAGCATCAGAGCCATCCTAAGGAAAAGATGTTTATTTCATCAGTTCAGTGTATCTAACTAAACTGGTCCTTGAGTTCATCCTAAAGTAACCTTGGGATCAATTTTTCTGTCACAAAACACAGGATTTTACTGTCTCCTTTTTAAGGTGTATCACACAGTCCGGAGTTTTGTCTGTGGAGGGTCCCACGAAGCTACCCACCAGACACAGAACCTTCTGGGCAAGGCCCAGAAGTCTGTGTTCAGAACCCCTCCTCTCAGCACACACCCCCCCAAGGGCAAATGCAACCTGACTTCTGTCACTTCAGGATGGCACTGCCTGTTCTTGAAGGTTGACCTTACCCTCTAATAGGTGCTTTTATTAATTTAATATACATGAGGAATTACAAACTGTTGGTATTTGTGGGGAAATGACACATCCTTATATATGTAATATATGTATATGTATGTGTATATATGTAGAGAGAGAGAGGCAGAGACAGAGAGACAGAGACACAGACAGAGGGAGATACACACACACACACACACACACACACACACACACACACAGAAAGGCAGAGAAATAGAGAAAGACAGAGAGCAAGAGGGAGACAGACAGAGACAGAGACAGAAGCAGAGAGACAGAGGCCACCTAGAGACTGGTAATTCGCATCTCTCATACACAAAAACAGCAGTTAGAAATGCCAAACGATCTAAGTGAGAGAAAAATATCTCCCTTTCCAGAAAGCTCTGAGAATGGCTAATCCACTGGGTAAATTAAACGACCAAGGAAGGTCAAGTTCTTATCCCACGTTGCTCTGCGGGGTTTCCCCACCAGTGAGGAGGGGATACAGGACTGAAGTGCAAACTGTCTCCAAAATGAGAGTCCAAATTCCAGAGGGAAGTTATCCCTGAAGGAAACACCGGTTCCATACGTACCATTGCAGGAGGGCAAGACCCGGTTCCAGGCGGGTTTCCCATCCGCTCCAATCACACATGTGATGGAAGATGGGTCAGCGATCTTGTAGCCAGAGTCACACTGGTATGTGACAGTTGAGCCAAGTTTGAAGTCCGTCCCAATCCTTGTCCCATTCATTATGTTTCCAGGGTCAAAACAGGCTTCCCGTGGTTTCTCTGGGGAAGACATGAATGTAAACTCCATGATGGCAGGAATTTTATTTTATTTTTTTGTTGTCGGTTGTTTATATTTTTAATACCTAGAACAGTGTCCAGCATATAAAATATGCTCAAAAAAATTGACTAATTGACCAAGTTGTCAATTAATGTTCAAGTTAATAATTATCATAGAAAAATAGAAAAAACTCCTTTCAATAAAATTATTTCTTATTTTTCAAATGACAATTCACTACAGAATTGCTGTTGAGGCTGATTTCCTGACTTTTGTACTTAATTCATGAAATCACAGCACATTTTAGGAAGAGATGGGAGAATTGGGCTTCTCAAAAGGAAATTGATTTAATTTATGTAAATTAAGAGTGATTTCTCATGCTGGTGAGATAATCATGGAAAGAAGTTCTGATCTTTTACCACTCTCACTAAGTCAATGAAGCCACACTTAGCTGGAAAGCACATTTCCTGATCCATAAGGGTCAAGCCCTGTGTCTGGGATGTAATAATTGCTCAACACAGTTCTATTCTAATTCTAATAACTGCTCAAAGGAATTGAGGGCATGTTATGTATCAGGCGCTGAGCTGGGTACACTGCATGTTTTTCATTCAAATCTTCACTCCACCTCTGCAACGTGAGGAGGCCCCATTCTACATTTTGAGAATCTGAAGCTCAAGAGCAGTTAAATAACTTTCACAAAAACACACTGCAGAGATGTGTCCAGCTCTGGGGGCCACTAAAGGAGGCATTTGCTAAAAGCCTCTTTTTTCCCAGATATAAATACAAAGCTCTCTTCTTTCTTTCTCACAGTCCTGTAGCTGTGTGGGTAGTGCCACTTATGTCCTGGTAGCATTAACACTGTAAATGTCATATTTCAGCAGACCTTTCAAATGTCTCTAAATCACGTATCTACATCTCCTTCTGCTGTGTGCAATTCCATCATCTGAACTGCTTTCTGTTTGTGCTTGTCAACGTCCTTCACTCCATCAGCAAAGCCCCTTGTAACGTCAGAAGGCTCTGAATTGAATTTTACAGATCTTCAAGGGATCAATATAGATGTTATACTGAAATGTTTTTCTTCATGTTTTTGGCCTAAAGTTAAGAAAATGCTATTTGTCATGAATGTGCTATTCATGAATGGGGTTATTAATATCAATATAGGCTCAAGGATAACTTGAATGGATAAAATAAATATGTTTCAGTTCTTTCTATTTGGGTTGACAATCTTTGCCCCAGGGTTAAGCAAACACATAAAAAATCTCTGGAAAGTATAAATGGAAGCCTGCATTTTACCATTTTGGGGGTTGTGATCAATGTGGATTATGTTCCTTTTTAAGCATTTTCCCTTCCTGAGTGTCTACTTATGGCCAATGAGCAAATCCACACAGTGGTGTTAGGAACAAGATGCTCCTGGGAGATTGTGGCAGGTGAGCCGGTAAAGAGTAAAGATGCAATGAGCTCTGAAAACTACATCCTACATCCTCTTAGGAACAGATAACAAACAGTGGAAGAGGGAAAAGCACGAACTTTGTGACGTCCTGCAGGACGGAGAAGAGGTCTGTTTAACTGTATTTATTCAATATCTCTCATTATATTTTTAATGACCTATGTGTCAACATCAGCCAAGCAGAGATCTCTCTGGCAACTGTTGGACTAATTATTATAGCCAGCTATTAGAATATTTTATTTACATACTTTGGTTAAAGTGCAACATAAATATATAAACATTACACTATCACGTGTATCGGACATGCTATATTACCATATATATCATATATCATCCATCATATATTATCATATGTATCATATACCATGTGTAATATATATTATCATACATCATATGTATCATATGCCATGTATAATATATTAATTATCATATATATCATGAATATATTATATCATATATATCAATTGTGGAAACCCCTCCGGGTCCTCTATTTTTGCTCTGGTTAGAGACTCACAGCAATAGTTGTGTACTGTGCTGGGACCAACACTCTAGACTAAACACTTTACTGAAAACCAATTTGGATATTTCAAGGAGTAGGGGACATTCTGATAATTCTTTAACGCTGCCTTAGATTGTTTATTTTAAGCAAATAAGGGACGAATAAATAAAACTGTGGGCATGAGAACAGTCCTTCCATCGGATGTCGTTTACTCTGTCATCCAACAGAATGTATCGAGTGTCTAATAAATACAAGCACTGGTCTAGGGCATATATTTTTCTCCTATAAAATGATGGAGAAAGGGCTACCCTGGTGGCGCAGAGGTTAAGAATCCGCCTGCCAATGCAGGGGACACGGGTTCGAGCCCTGGTCCAGGAAGATCCCACAGGCTGCAGAGCAACTAAGCCCGTGTGCCACAACTACTGAGCCTGTGCTCTAGAGCCTGCAAGCCACAACTACTGAGCCCACGAGCCAGAACTATTGAAGCCTGTGTGCCTAGAACCCATGCTCTGCAACGAGAAGCCACTGCAGTGAGAAGCCTGCGCACTGCAATGAAGAGTAGCCCCCCGCTCGCCACAACTAGAGAAAGCCCATGCACAGCAATGAAGACCCAACACAGCCAAAAATAAAAAATAAAATAACTAAAATTATATTTTAAAAAATGATGGAGAAAAAAATACATGCCTGTTGCCTGGTCAGCCTTTTTAATCACTTTTTGTTGTAAGTGTCTGTTGGTTTAGTGTACTGTTTGGTTAAATACCACTCCCACGATTTTCTGCTCTGTGTTGCAAATTGAGACCTTTGATGGCCAGTTTTTCTTCATTTCTCCAAATGCACTGCATCGAAGCTTTTACTTGCATTTACTCAGTTGTCAGTTCAGGATGTTTGGTGATAACTCATGGCACACTTTTTGCTTACAAGTTGTCACATTTCCCAATGAGATGACTTCATTACGTGGTGTGCTCTGCCCTGGCTCCTGTCGGGTCTGCTTATGGATGCCTCCCAACGCCTGTGCCAAAGCTGCCAGGCCCCTGGGGTCACTCGGCAGGACTGCCCCGTGGCTCCTTCTGGTCAAGCCCAAGAGCTGGGTCCGCTCCCTGCTTCCCTCACCATATGGGGCCTTTTACTTGCTGGATGCTGTTTCATTGCTGTGTCCTTCCTTGTTTTCTGATGATTTTTTTTCCACAGGCTCCACTGGAGAACTTTTAAAGCGTGAGAGCTCTAGCGCCCATTTAGAAGGCTCTGCTGGTCCCCAAAGAACCAGACCAAAGAGGCAGCCCTGTACCCCTATCATGAGGGACACAAGTTCTACTGCATTTACTCACTCATCTGCAGATTCTCTTACCCTAGGATGCCCTGGGGAATACAAGGTGATGACAGATGTACAGTCTTTTTTTTTCATTGAAGTATAACTGATTTACAATATTAGTCATTTACTATATATGTCACAGTTGTACAGCATAGTGATTTAGTATTTTTAAAGATTATACTCCATTGTAAGTTATTACAAGATAATGGCTGCAATTTCCTGTTCTGTAGAAAATATCCTTGTTGTTGTCTATTTTATACATAGTAGTTTGTATCTGTTAATCCCATACCCCTAATTTGTCCCTCCCCCTCTTCCTTCTCCCCTTTGGTAACTATAAGTTTGTTTTCTATAAGTTTGTCTGTGAGTCTGTTTTGGTTTTGCATATACATTCACTTGCATTATTTTTAGATTCCACATACAAGTGATATTATACAATATCTGTCTTTCACTGTCTGACTTATTTCACTAAGCATAATTTTTCTAGGTCCATTCATGTTTCTGCAAATGGCAGAATTTAATTCTTTTTTTATGGTTGAGTAGTAGTCCATCGCTGGCTCATATGGCAACTCTAGTTTTAGCTTTTTGAGGACCCTCCATACTGTTCTCCATAGTGGCTGCACCAATTTACATTCCCACCAACAGTGTAGGAGGGTTCCCTTTTCTCTACACCCTCGCCAACATTTGTTATTTGTAGACTTTTTCATGATGGCCATTCTGACCAGAGTGACATTATACCTCATTGTTGTTTGGATTTGCATTTCTCTAACAATTAACAATGCTGAAAATCTTCTCATGTGCCTGTTAGACATCTGTATGTCTTTCTTTTTGGAAAAATGTCTCTTCAGGTCTTCTGTCCATTTTTTATTGCATTGTTTGCTTTCTTGGTATTGAGTTGTATGAGCTGTTTATATATTTTAGATATTAACCCCATGTTGGTCTCATCATTTGCAAATATTCTCTCCCATTCCTTACAGTTTTATATTTAGATGAAACATGTGATTTTTTACTCATTACAGAATGGGCGTTGTCATGGTGACATGCACTTCAATGAGTTCTTATTAATACAGAAACTGTCTAATGATATGGCAAATACTTAAAAGTACTGCTGTTAATTATTCATGAACATTAATGGATCCCATCCAAAAAGCACAGCAACTCCTTCAATTACTGAATTGTTTAAATTTTTTAAAATTGTATATTGTACTAAAGATCAGTAAATTTTTAGATTTTGGTGTTTTTGAGGAAGTAAGTTAATTTCCTACTTAAAAACAATATCAAGAAATACAAGTCCATTAAAGGGTTAACACAGATGAAACATACCCTAAATTTTATTTTATAATTCTAGTAACTAATAACTAACTCAAAAGTTTAAATAAATGTATATATTTTCATTATTTTTTTATAAAGCACTCACTACTGTCAATTAATATTTTGATAAATCCTTTTCTCTGATTCTTTGTAATATACCCCGTGTTTTCCTTGTTCACATGAGAAACAGATTTGAAAAATATATATATACATTTTTTTTTTTTTTTCTTTTTTTTCTTTTTTTTTTTTTTTTCTTTTTTCTCTTTTTTTTTTTTTGTGCAGTACGTGGGCCTCTCACTGTTGTGGCCTCTCCCGTTGCAGAGCATAGGCTCCAGACGCGCAGGCTCAGCGGCCATGGCTCATGGGCCCAGCCGCTCCGCGGCATGTGGAATCTTCCCGGACCAGGGCATGAACCCGTGTCCCCTGCATCGGCAGGCGGACTCTCAACCACTGCGCCACCAGGGAAGCTCTGAAAAAAATATATATTTATTTTCATGAACCCAACAGCAAAATGCTTAGGTTGGGGTGATCTTTGTGAGTCTGTTTGCTTTCTCTGGATGCTAGTGACAGGGGGTGGTGGATCCCAAAGAAGTGGGAGTCACTCATGAGGTGACCAAAGAAGAAAGCGCCCACCAGGATCAGTGCTTGCTCCCCATCAAACCAACCACCATGGGTGGTCAGGACAGGGAATGGCAATCGATATTTTACATCTTGAAAAATACTGAGATAAAACTAAGCTATTTATCGGGAATTCCTTGGCAGTCCAGTGGTTAGGACTCCATGCTTTCACTGTTGAGGGCTCGGATTCATTCCTTGGTTGGGGACCTAAGATCCTGCAAGCCAGAAAAACCCCAAAAAACAAAAACCAAACTAAGCTATTTATGTACTTAAATTGAGTCATCCTGAAGAAACAAATTAAGATAGTAAAACACATATTAAAATAATAATTTATCTTTAAATGACTATGAATTTGGAAAAAGAAATCTCCCTCCCCCATTTTCTTTTCTTTCAGCTAAGGTAGAAATGCATGTTGGAAATTTCTTCTCCACTGGCGAGATCTACCCTGTTCCCCAGATGATTGAGAGAGATGTCAGAATTTTATGCATTGAACAGATAGGCAAGACTTTATAAATAAATGCTTATGATTAAAGAAATCTCAGTACAAGTCACTTTCCTCACAAGTTAAGCTGGTCACAGTACCTTTAAATTCAATGGCGAACCCCGACAAGCCCACAGAAGCATCACTTCGAAATGCCAGAAAGAGACTATTTCCACTACTCTCAATTCTTTCTGGGGCTTGAGAGCCCTGGAAACTTCCAATGAGAGGGCTGTTGGAATCCTCTCCTTCATAGATATGTAGGAAATCATAGCTGGGCTCCATGTTGAAACTAAAAGGAAAGAATATTAATTAGATTATGCACCTAATATATGTGTCTCTTATCTTCCAGACTATAAAGTCTCTGAGAGCACGCAGTGATTTTATTTGCCTTTGTAAAATAATTTTTAAAAATTAGGACAATCCAAAAGTTAAATATAATAATAATAAAAATGGCAATAAATAACAATTATCACAAATACTATTAGTATTTTATACGATCACAAACATCTTCAATACAGTATGATTTTGAAGATAATCTGAAAGAAAATGAATCCTTGTAACATAGATATAGTATCTCTTCCCTATAACTATGATATTTCTAATGAAATTCAGTTTGAAAGAATAGGGTTCAGAAGGGATGCATTCCCACTGGTATTTGATTTTTATGTGAATACTTTTAGTTTTAATAACATATATCCTTGATGTTACTGATAATTCTTAAAGTTAAAAAATATTTTTGTTTGATTTTACTTTTAAAATTGTAATTGCTTCTATTTGCTTAGATAATTTGGCCAATAATAGCAGTCCCTACAGTGGTACAAAGTATGGAAGTCAACAGTTTCACATCATTTCACCTTGACTGGATATTCCAATTTTCTCTTCCCCTCTCCCTCCTGCTCTTTCCCACTCTCTCTACTTCTCTCTCTGTCTCTGTCTCTCCTTATGTAAATACCCTAATAATTTCCAAAGTCTAACAATTAAAGCCCAAAGCTCTCAAGTGGGATGCAGCTTTAAGTGTCTCTGCCATTTATGATGAGAAGGATGATGATGGTCTGGGAACTTTAAAAATATACCTCCTCTCAAGTGACAGAATGAACTTCGTTTACATGTCCAAGATCTCAGTGGGATCAGAATAAACAAACACACTAGACAGAGGTATTGACGTAATCCATTCTGACTTGCCTTCCTCTGTCCCTTCATCTCTAAATCAGGGCCTTTGGGGTCTTTAACGTGGACCGATCCATGCGGCTTCCACTCTCTTTCCTTTCCCTTGACAGCATATTTGTATACAGGGATGGAGAGAGTCAGGAGGTTTTATAATCATGAACATGTGCTGTTGTTTAAGTGGCTTTAGTTTATATGGATATTCAAGGGATAAAACGTGAACCCAAGGTCTTTCCAGAAGCTGCCCACTGCATTCTGAAGGATGTAGCACGGGGGACCACCAAGGATCCGACGTTAGTATGACATCTGGACCCACATCGCGCCGTCCCATTTCCTGTCAAGCTGCCCTCGCTCCCATGTGAGGTCCTGAACACATTTATTCAAGGAATTTGTCGGAGGTTTCAGAGTCTGTTTATCTGACAAGTTCCCTGAAGTCGGAAATGAAGAAAAAGTAAAAGACTGGAGTGATTAAAGAGTGAGAAAAGAGGCCAAGAGGAACTGCATCAACCAAACAGAATTTGGTTTGAATAACAATTTTTTTGGAATAGTTTGCAAGGATGTTATTAGACTCTGGTCATGCTGTACCCATGATAATTGGCATAACTAATTATTACGATAGATTATTTTTGAACATGGAAGTACGGTCAGGCACAAACAAACATATTCTAACTACCCTCTCCTTTTGGATGTGCTGTCACACACACATAGAAGTCTGAAGTGATATTTACAATTAATGACAGTTCCTTTGGTTAAACCCTGTCTTATTTCTACCTGTACCAGATGCACAGATCTACAAGCCCCAATAATAGGCCAAAGTCTGGCCATGCTTTTAAACCAAATTTAATTTGAATTCCAATGTGTGAGTCGCATCAGCCCCACAGTCTATAGAAGCCTGTGATAAAACACTCCTCCCCGAAGACCCCCCAGGTACCAGGGTGAGCCTTGAAGCTCATATGTGCTCCAGGTCATGTCATTCTTTGCCTTCCTTGTTAGTAATGCCAGGGTCCCCGCCCCTCTCCACACCTGACTGCAGTCACACTCTTTAAACAGTACATCCTGGGAAGGCTGTATCAACACCAGCTTCTTTGACTAGGTCCTTGAGCATCCTTGTTCCCGTCTGGTACTTCTGGCTTCCTCCTTCTTTCTACTAAGTAGATCTAGGAGCTGAGGTCCCAGGAAAACTCCCACCTGAGCACACACAACTTGTCCATTCCTTAGAACATGTCACAGGTATGTGATTTTCTGTGACACCGGGTCAGCTAATGATTCCAAACTCTTAGAGTCAGAAGAAAACTTGACGATTTTCTAGGTCAACCTTTTTCCAGGGAAGTGCACAAAATTAAGTGAGAAAACTTCTTGTGTAAAACTGCCTTATATATTATATACTATTATGAATTGCACTTTGGGAACCTTGATAATGAGTCACCGTGACCCAAGGGAAGGTAGGAAACTCCTACAAAAAGGCTCTGTGTTCTCTAAAAGGCTTTTAATTGTTAATTTACTTTTAATCTCCTGGTAGCAGAGGTGTCTCCTGGTTTTAAGAAAGGCGCTACTAGAATTTAGCATTAATGAAACCCATAAAGATATTCAAAAATATAACCAGCAAATGTTCACAGCTTTTGTATAATAGCTGAGTGGCATAATAAGGTATTCATCATTTGGTAAATTTATAGCAGCTTGAGTAAATTCAGGAAATGATGGCTTATTAAACTACTTAAAATTCAGAATCACAGAGGTTTAAAATTATACTGACTCACATCTCATCAGGAGGAGAAAGTGAAGGAAGATAAGCAAAACCAGGCATGAAATATTGATGCAAAGATCTCAAGAAAAGAAACTTGTTCAATTGACAGATAAATAAATCTAATCAGACCACTTTGCCTTGGGGAGCTAAGAGACCAATAGGACAGTATATAGAACCACTTCTCTTTTAAAATACCACTTCATTTAGTTCAAAAATCAAAATGTGAATTTGGAAAAGATCAAGGGATTTAGAAAAATTCAATTATTTATACCATATATTTATAATGTGAGAGTTCTATGGAATTTATAATATAATCATATTATATTATGATTTGAACTTTTACCATTTAGTGTAGCAGAAAGAAGTTAGCTTTTTTTTTTAAAGAACTAACGTTTATTAAATCAGACTTTACAGTAATGAAATTTGGGGAACTTTTGTTTTCAGAGTTCTACCAAGTCTTGACTATCTTAATGATAATAACAATACTACCTTTGGGAATGGCAGACAGGATGTACTATGGAAATGAATTAGCACTCACGCATTAAGAGAAATATAAGACATCAATGAGAAATTATACTAAGTATATCTATATCACTTTATTATTGCTTTTCTTTGAAAATTCTGTAAATTAAGCCCTCTCATGTGGAACACACTGTGTGCAAGACAGTATTTAAAAGCAATTCTTGCCACGTCATGTGTATTCTAACGCAAGTAGAATGCTGAAAAGCAAAATAATCTATTTCCGTTTTTGTCATGCAGCTTGATGTAGTACCTGTTAGAAACAAGACCTCACGCTTTGCTAGATGTAAAACTGAAGACCCCTGAAGGGATAAATGAAGTAATCTTTAGGTATGACATTTAAAGTCTTATTAGGGACTTCCCTGGTGGTGCAGTAGTAAAGAATCTGCCTGCCAGTGCAGGGGGCACAGGTTCGAGCCCTGGTCCGGGAAGATCCCACATGTCACGGAACAACAAAGCCCGTGCACCACACTACTGAGCCCATGCACCTAGAGCATACAAGCCACAACTACTGAGCCCCCATGCCTAGAGCCTGTGCTCTGCAACAAGAAAAGCCACCACAATGAGAAGCCCATGCACCGCAACGAAGAGTAGCCCCCGCTCGCCACAACGAGAGAAAGCCCGCGTGCAGCAACAAAGACCCAACGCAGCCAAAAATAAATAAATAAATAAGTAAGTCCAGAGGAGCTTCACAGGGGAATTCTATCAAACAGTTAGAGAAGAGCTAACACCTATCCTTCTCAAACTCTTCCTCATTCTACGAGGCCACCATCACCCTGATACCAAAACCAGACAAAGATGTCACAAAGAAAGAAAACTAAAGGCCAATATCACTAATAAACATAGATGCAAAAATCCTCAACAAAATATTAGCAAACAAAATCCAACAGCACATTAAAAGGATCATAAACCATGATCAAGTGGGGTTTATCCCAGGAATGCAAGGATTCTTCAATATATGCAAATCAATCAATGTGATAAACCATATTAACAAATTGAAGAAAAACCATATGATCATCTCAACAGATGCAGAGAAAGCTTTCAACAAAGTTCAACACCCATTTATGATAAAAACCCTCCAGAAGGTAGGCATAGAAGGAACTTATCTCAACATAATAAAGGCCATATATGACAAACCCACAGCCAACATCATCCTCAACGGTGAAAAACTGAAACCATTTCCACTAAGATCAGGAACAAGACAAGGTTGCCCACTCTCACCACTATTATTTAACATAGTTTTGGAAGTTTTAGCCACAGCAATCAGAGAAGAAAAAGAAATAAAAGGAATCCAAATTGGAAAAGAAGAAGTAAAGCTGCCACTGTTTGCAGATGACATGATACTATACATAGAGAATCCTAAAGATGCCACCAGAAAACTACCAGAGCTAGTCAATGAATTTGGTAAAGTTTCAGGAAACAAAATTAAAGCACAGAAATCTCTTGCACTCTTATACACTATGATGAAAAATCTGAAAGTGAAATTAAGAAAACACTCCCATTTACCATTGCAACAAAAAGAATAAAATACCTAGGAATAAACCTGCCTAAGGAGACAAAAGACCTGTATGCAGAAAATTATGACACTGATGAAAGAAATTAAAGATGATACAAATAGATGGAGAGATATACCGTGTTCTTGGACTGGAAGAATCAACACTGTGAAAATGACTACACTACCCAAAGCAATCTACAGATTCAATGTAATCCCTATCAAAGTACCACTGGCATTTTTCACAGAACTAGAACAAAAAATTTCACAATCTGTATGGAAACACAAGACCCCGAAAATAGCCAAAGCAATCTTGAGAACAAAAAATGGAGCTGGAGGAATCAGGCTGCCTGACTTCAGACTATACTACAAAGCTACAGTAATCAAGACAGTATGGTACTGGCACAAAAACAGAAAGATAGATCAATGGAATAGGATAGAAAGCCCAGAGATAAACCCATGCACATATGGTCACCTTATCTTTGATAAAGGTGGCAGGAATATACAGTGGAGAAAGGACAGCCTCTTCAATAAGTGGTGCTGGGAAAATTGGACAGGTACATGTAAAAGTATGAGATTAGATCACTCCCTAACACCATACACAAAAATAAGCTCAAAATGGATTAAAGACCTAAATGTAAGGCCAGAAACTATCAAACTCTTAGAGGAAAACATAGGCAGAACACTCTATGACATAAATCACAGCAAGATCCTTTTTGACCCATCTCCTAGAGTAATGGAGATAAAAACAAAAATAAACAAATGGGACCTAATGAAACTTCAAAGCTTTTGCACAGCAAAGGAAACCATAAACAAGACCAAAAGACAACCCTCAGAATGGGAGAAAATATTTGCAAATGAATCAACTGACAAAGGATTAATCTCTAAAATTTACAGGCAGCTCATGCAGCTCAATAACAAAAAAACAAACAACCCAATCCAAAAATGGGCAGAAGACCTAAATAGACATTTCTCCAAAGAAGATATACAGATTGCCAACAAACACATGAAAGAATGCTCAACATCATTAATCATTAGAGAAATGCAAATCGAAACTACAATGAGATATCATCTCACACCAGTCAGAATGGCCATCATCAAAAATCTACAAACAATAAATGCTGGACAGGGTGTGGAGAAAAGGGAACCCTCTTGCACTGTTGGTGGGAATGTAAATTGATATTGCCACTATGGAGAACAGTATGGAGATTCCTTAAAAAATTAAAAATAGGGCTTCCCTGGTGGCGCAGTGGTTGAGAGTCTGCCTGCTGATGCAAGGGACACAGGTTCGTGCCCCGGTCCGGGAAGATCCCACATGCCACGGAGCGGCTGGGCCCATGAGCCATGGCCGCTGAGCCTGCACGTCTGGAGCCTTTGCTCCGCAACAGGAGAGGCCACAACAGTGAGAGGCCCACGTACCGCAAAAAAAAAAAAAAATTAAAAACAGAACTACCATACGACCCAGCAATCCCACTACTGGGCAGATACCCTGAGAAAATCATAATTCAAAGAGTCATGTACCAAAATGTCCACTGCAGCTCTATTTACAATAGCCAGGACATGGAAGCAACCTAAGTGTCCATCAATAGATGAATGGATAAAGAAGACACGGCACATATATACAATAGAATATTACTCAGCCATAAAAAGAAACGTAATTGAGTGATTTGTAGTGAGGTGGATGGACCTAGAGTCTGTCATATAGAGTGAAGTAAGTCAGAAAGAGAAAAACAAATACCATATGTTAACAAATATATATGGAATCTTAAAAAAAAAAAAAGGTCATGAAAAACCTAGGGGCAAGACGGGAATAAAGACGCAGACCTACTAGAGGACGGACTTGAGGATACGGGGAGGGGGAAGGGTAAGCTGGGACAAAGTGAGAGAGTGGCATGGACATATATACACTACCAAATGTAAAATAGATGGCTAGTGGGAAGCAGCCGCGTAGCACAGGGAGATCAGCTCAGTGCTTTGGGACCACCTAGAGGGGTGGGATAGGGAGGGTGGGAGGGAGGGAGACGCAAGAGGGAAGACATATGGGGACACATGTATATGTATAATGGATTCACTTTGTTATAAAGCAGAAATTAACACACCATTGTAAAGTAATTATACTCCAATAAAGATGTAAAAAAAAATATGTAAGTCCTACTTAAAGGAGGTATCCCATAAGAGACGGTACCTTTTGAATATCAAGGCGATGACGAAGTCTGGGTTCACCTTTATTCTCCAGTCACCCTCTTTCCCGGGAGGATAGGGCTGCGGGTAGTTGGGGGACAGGATGACACCGGCCGGGCCAGTCAGATTCCCCCCACAGGCCGCTGTCACAGGAGAGGAAGGTTCAGGGGAGAGAAGGGTGCTGGTCAGTGTGAAAGGTCAGGGTTCATCGAAGACACTGCGTACTGGCTTATTAAACAACTACCCAGAGGAAATTTTAAGACCCAGAAGGTCTGTACATGTTTTTATGTGATTGTTACCAAATTTTATATAATATTCCACTCCATTTTTAAGGAGGATTTTCAATGCTGACAAATGAAATTTACTTCCTATAATTTTAAACTTTACCCAGTTAAACTGAACAGATTACCTGAATCCTCCACACTATAAATATGAAAACAAACTGCACAGGAAACAAAAAATCCCCATGAATATCATTTTATGGTTATGTCAATTCTTTGGTCATTTCTTATGGTTTACAAAGTCATTGCTTACTTACTCTAAAAAGTTTGCTTCCAGTGGCAATAATGATCATCCATCTTCTGTTCACTCTTGTAACTCTAAGCCTAGCACAGTTTTTGATCATAATAATATATATGCAGGAAATATTTGTTGAATGAATGACTATGTGTTATTTCGTATATTTCTCACAGTCCTCTGCTATACGTAGGGCTCGGATATCTTCCCCACATTTCAAAATAACAAAACTAACAGGTAAAGTTTCGGTGATATCTGGGGATAGATGACCAAGAGGAGGCTGGGCAGGAACTTAAACCCCTAAAAATATTATTTCATCACACTATTTAGAAGGTTACTATCAGGAAGAAGCACTTCAGATGACAGTAATAAATTTAGTTTGTTTCTGCAGTCATTAATTTTTAATTACATGTGTTTACATTTGTATTAGTTAAGGCAATGATTATGTAGTTTATTGTTGTTAACAGGCAAGACAGTCTTCATTCTTGAACCTGAAAATGTTTAGGACTGCTTTATTTAGTAGATAACGTTTCTGTTAGAGCTTCCATGCTGTGGAAGGTACTAAAACAATGCAAAATTCACATTAATATGCTAGGTTTGAGGTTCTTCATAGCAAATATTGTGAATTGTCTCCAAGTTGTTCTTAAAAAAAATCACCCTGATTAAATTATACTGTTCCCTCTAAACTGTATACCTTATTTCACTTCATTGATCATGTATATATTCAGGGAAAAAAATAAGTAGAGAAGGAAATATGCTAATTGCTGATATTTTCCACACACATACACAAGGACTTGTTTGAAAATAAGATGAAGATTACACACTTTATAATTTTCTGATATGGATGTGTCTTTAAATACTCACTTAACATTCCTGAAAACTTAACTTTTCATAAGAAAGAACATAACAAATCCCAAGACTCTTTGTTATAACTTCCATCTCATCTAAGGCAAACTCTGAGTAATATCACAGGAAATATTTATAATAAATTCTTACAGATATACTCTCAAGAGCAATAGGATATAACTTTCTTCAAAATGATTAAAACCACATTTTCCATAGTATGCAGTTTTATTTTAATAAACGATGTGGAGACAATCGGCTAAGTGGCTCTCACAGGACGTGGCCTCCCCCGGAACTGCGTAGGTGCTGACAGCCTGGAGTATGAGAAGCCTGGACAAGCAGCAGAGGCGGCGCTGAGGTGGGGACAGAGGTACCTGAGGGCCGCAGGTTATGCTACTCCGCTCAGGTTTTAAAAGAAGAAACATGACAGATTCAGGACACCGGGTACAAGGGTACCACCAGCAGGAAGAGTTCAGGGATGAGACTCAAATATTAATTGAAAAGAAACAAAGGGCAGATCCTGTCTTATTCATAATGGTCCCAGGTGGGATTTTCAAATGAGGTTATTTAAAGGCTTAAAGTGGAATTAAGGAGGACCGTCTTGCTGGGTTTGTTCTCTCTTTGGTGGGGAATTCTTCATTTTAGCTTCATCAGGTTTTCATTAGAAAGCTTGCAAACTGTTTTGGATAGGATTACATTTAGTACAAAATGCAATTCAGAGACTCTAGAAATTCTCCAGAGGGAATGGACATAGAGACAAAATCCACAAACTCCTACCAATCCACAGTTGCTTATTCGAAACCCTTAGGGTGGACCCTCCTGACATACATGGTAGCACGTTCATCCACTAAGGTTTGCAGCGGTACTGTTTAACTAGACAAATTACTATTTCCACACCAGAACATTTCAATGTTCACACCATTAAGTGGGATAAATAGCCACAAAATAGTTACCCTGTAGATCGGGGCAGGATGGTGCCACCAAATAAGTTTTTGCAAACTTGGAATGCATTTTTGCTTTGCAGAGCTCTTTAGAATTTGAACTTGGACAAAAGGTATTGTGGGCTATATGAGAAAACTGAAACTGTGAAGATGTTCAAGGGACACTTTACTCAGAATCAGAAAGTACTGAGTGTCTTCTGGTCCAGAGAATCAGTCTTTTAAGACTCAGTTCCAGAAGGAGGTGCCTCCATCGCTGGAGTCCTTTGTGAAGTGAAAGAAGTGAGGCATCCAAGCAAATCACAAGGCAGATTAGCAGCAAATCACAGGGCAGATTAGCAGCAAATGACTAGCTGGTGAGAATATGAGTAATATATTAACAGGTGAGTGGTTCAGAGATTTTATAAAAGGGAGAGAATGGGAAAGAACAGCAAATAGGAGGAAAAAATACACTAAGAATAAAATGGAAAAAAGAAATTAGCCAGTCAACAGGAAAGAGCAAATTCAAGTGGCCAATAAGAATGTGAAATTAAAAACAGTTCATCCTCATTTTTAATATAAAATGCCAATTAAAACTCCAAGGAATCTTCACTTCCTGCCCATATTATAAGATGAAGAAATATCACATAAAGTGCCTTTTCTGAGTCGGGGAAAATAAACAATCATGCTGACGGTGACGTAAATTCGTGCAACCTTTCTGAAAAAGTTTTGAAAACTCTAGAAATACCTAAGTTTGTGGAAATATGTCATTCATAAACAATCATGGATGTGTTTTGCAACAAGTGTTCATATCAGCAATTTTCGTGAAAGGGAAAAGGCTGAAACACCTAACCGTACATTGAGGAGGGATTAGTGGAATCAATATTGGTCAATACTGATGCAAACAGAGAAAGACTGTGCAGGCATAAAACTTAATTAGTAAAAAATACATAATAACACAAAAGATACTCATCATGTACCAGTAAGTAAAAGTGTAATTTACAAAATAATCATTCAGGGTGCTTTCATTTAAAAACATTTAAAAAATAGATTATATATACATAAAATAATTATGAAGCTTACTTATGCATGTTTATGCTAATAGTAGTTGCCTTCGGGTAAAAAGGTGACAGTGTTTTTTTCCTCTTTTTTCTTAACTGTAGCTTATAAAACTTCTGCAAAAACGTGTTATGTTTAATAAGAAAAAAGCAAAAAAATTAAAAATAAAAAATGTCCGTATCACCAGAACAGAATGTAGACGAGTGCTAATACATGACCATGCTCTAAGGGATGACTATCGTACAGAGGCATCATCTCATTGCTGGGGCAAAATATGTTTACAATATGATAAAAAGATATTGTTCACTTATTCCCAAATACATATTTTCCACGTTTGTGTTATGTGATATCTGTATGTGGGTGGTTCTGTTGCCCACAGAACTGATATCCAATGGCCTGGGAGTGATTTTGGCTTATTTTTGGAGCTGATATTCAAGACAGATAAAGTGTTACCTATTTTCATTGCTGAGAACTGGTTTATCTAGTCGCTGATTAAAATTAGGTAACTAAGAGATGACCCAAAAAAACTATAGATTATTTGGAAAGGTGGTCAAATTTTACAATGAATGGTTTACATGAATGTCAACCAAGAAATTACCTTCAAGAGATTGACTGGTAGTTGTATTGCTTTTTAATGTACTCCTTCATAAGCTTAAATTCATGCAAACTGGAAAAAAAATGATTTAAAAATAGAAGAATGGTTTAAAATGATGGTTGCATTTATAGGTAATTACTCCACTTTAAAAAAGGAACACGTAGATATCTGGCACATCTCCTGATGACTCAGCTTGAGGTAAAATGCGACTGTGCTCACAAAAGTCACGAAATGTACGTGCAGCACAGAACATTGCATAAACAAGGTAGCTCTCTGACAGGGCTGAGCATGCTAATAAGAAGAGCTATCAATTCTCATCTGTCTTCAGAATCCTGCAAACACTCTGTAATAAGTTAAGAGTTGCATATTATAGCTCCACAGGACCACTGAGAATCCCTTATGACAATAAAAATCATTTTAAGTCACAAAATTCCCTCAAGGTCACCTGATGCAAAATGGCCCATTAACTATGTGCATATCACTTCATTATCACCTCCTCTCTTTGCAGATTAATTTTATATTTTTCAAACAGATTATAAGGAAGTACAAATTATACTGTGACAGTTCATTAAAATTAAGTTTCCTTTAAAAATTAAGATGGGATACCATACAGAGGTATTTATGGTAAAATATTTAATTGACTGAAGGGACAATCTACATGTAATTACTATTTTATATATAAATATGTCTTGCCCTAAAGCCATATTTGTGATAGACCATCTTGGATATTGGTTATTCAAACTAAAGTCTGCACGCGAATTGTTTTCTCTTTCATAAGGCCAAATTGTAAAATTCTAGTAAATTTTAGAAAGAAGTCTCTCCTTTTATCTTTATATTGACGTAAACAGTGTGATTTCTAGTTTTTAGGATTCTATTAAAAATGTACTGCTATTACAGAAAAATCTTCTAAAAAAGAGAACACACCTTTTTATTGAGTAGGTTTTGCTTAAGGGCACGTTTCTGTATTAAAAATGAGAATGACAATGGTAGAGCTATGAATTTTCAGCCACACAGAATTTTAAATTACAGTAATTTGATTGATCCATATTTTTATGAGATTTCTTAAGGATAGGAAATGTTAGATAAATGTCAATTACCATACATTAAGTAAATTACTTCCTTTACCTCACCTAATAAAATAAAGTTTAAAGGTTTGTAATAAAATTTCAATATAATCTCGGGGAACCAGAGGGCATGTAAGAAACTCTTGAGAAATACTCCTGAAGAATAATACATACACAGAGCAATTTTAGTGATAACATGCATTCCTTCCGAAATACAAAATTTCTATTTTCTGTTGCACAATACCTATGCATGTAGGAGGGTCTGGTTGCCAAAAGAATCGGTTATTCAGCTGCACACAAGTGATTTTAGCTTGTCCTCGGAGCTGGTACCCAGGGTCACACTGGAAAGTGATGGTATCTCCTGGCTCTCTGCTGTCCCCATAGCGGGTGCCATTTTGAGGTATACCTGGGTCGTTGCAGGTGGACGCGATGGATGCTAGAAAGAAGGGACAACATCACATCAATGACTGGAAACACTATCCCAGCACTCTTATAGAGCCCTTGTGGGCTGAAGCGCTCTTGATCCCCGTTAATGAATCACTTGTCCACATATGAACGTAAGAAAAGAAGCTTTTTTTTCCCTCAAGAATACATTCAATAGCATGCATCTTGATTATGCTTCCTTTGAACAGATTCTAGCAAAATCTTCATGAAAATTCAACCAATTATGGAATATATTAAGGATTTCTGTATCATACTATGCACATACACACACATTCCCCTTTGATCGTCTCATTGACAATATTTTTAATGAAAATACATGCCACAATTTAAATAATTTAAGAATACCAATCTCAAGGAACCTTGAGGAAAACAAAATAGGATAAATTCCCTTTGGTCAGTGCCTTCCCACTTCACAACCAGCTAAGATGAACTAAACTCTCTTAAACTGTTTTGTCCAAAACCACCTTTAGTTCTTTAAAGATATTTTTAATTCTCCTTTAATCCTAAAGAATGTTTTTACCGAGTTTATAGTTTAGGATAGCTGTTGTTGTCCTTATTTTCCCCTAAATACTGTTAAGAAATTATCCCACTTTTTCTGCCTTCCAGTTTCCCTACTTAATCTCACAGTCTGAGACTAAGATCATATTTTTGTCTTTGATGTCCTAACATTTCACAATATGATGTCTATGTACGAATTTTCTTTACTTCTGAGGAAATAAAAGTTTTACAATATTATGTCTAGGTATAAACCTCCTTTTATTAACCCTGCTTGGAATCATTTGAAGTTTTGAATCTGAGGATTAAGCCACTATCTTGTCAAATATCAGTTCTCTCCTATTATCTCTGTTCCTCTCTTATGAATTAAAATTTGACAAATGTCTCTATCTTCTGTGTCTCAACTTTTCATTTTTAAATCATTTTTTATCTCTGTTCCATCTTCTGAGTAATTTTTTAGACTACCTTCCTATCACAATCTTCTCTCCATCTGCATCAAATTTATTATTTTATCATGTTGTTGAGTTTTAAACTTTCTTTCATTGTGCTTTTCTGTTAGTTAGCATTTTGTTCAAATATCTTTGGCCATTTATACAGCATATTGTTCCCTACTCATATTTTTATTCTCTTTTATTTTTTAAACTCTTACAGTCTGATCTGATAATAATTCCAATATCTCATGTAATCTAAAGTGCCTCTGAGTTTTGAATCTGCATTTCTGTTTTTGGAACTTCACTTGCAATAATTGTTTTGAAGGTGTGTTTATCCAGAGGGGATTCTCATTTGACTTTACCATGTGCCTGGAACACGAGAAGCCTTCTACCTCTTTAAAAAAAAAAAATCTCTGTTGAGGCATTTTGGGCCACAGAAATGGCATGAATTTATCTATAAGCTAGTTTGAAACCTGCTTGTGGTTATGAGTTGTCTATATCTGTGTCTGTTTCTATACCTATATCTATATCCATATTTGTCTCTCTCCTATCTATTATCTATCTATTATCTATCATCTATCATGTATCTATAATCTATTATCTATTATCTATCATCTATCTATTATCTATTATCTATCATCTATCTATTATCTATCTATCACCTATCTATTATCTATCTATCTATATCTATCTATTATCTATCTATCTCTACCATCTATCTATTCTCCCTTATAGTGAGAGTAGGACGTCCCCGCTCTGGAGTTCTAGCAGTATATGAGGGTCTCCAATTACATTTCCAGTATTGGAAAGATCTTAGACCTTGCTTCCTATTCTTTCAGCCTACAGACTCTCAAAATGGAAGCTCAGTGTCACCAGGGACCAACTGACAGATGCTCCCAGGGCAAAGCCAACTTCTGAACTTCATGACCTTTCTGCATTTCACATTATTTTGGTGACTCTCAGGATTCCTCATGTTCTTGCAGTTTCAGTGATACATTTTAAAAGCCTAAAAATAATTGTATCCAACATCTTTGACATATTTTCAGTGGATGTGTTTTCAGATAACATACTCTACTGTAATACTGGACACTGCAGACATTTCAGTTCTGTCTTAATCCCACAGCATGATGGCTGGCTTATCATACCTGCCATCCTCGTTGTTATTATTAGTGTTCCGAGTAGGGGAATTTTACTTGGAAGCAGAATTCTCAGTAGATATCAAAAAGAAAGGAAGCATTTGGGCTTCCGTGTAGTGTTGTCAATGGGAAGAGAGCAGGAAATGCCATATCAGAGTCATTGAGGAAAAGATCCTTTTAGTTTCCACTCTCCCCCCACCAGATGCAAAGATTAGCATGCAGGGTGGAAAGCAAGCACATTTTCCCAAAAGAAGACCAGGACAGCAGTAGAATGCAGAATGGACCCAAGGACACAAAGCTTCTAGCTAGAAACTCAGAAGTGTCACACCCATAAGTCACAAATTTTTATAATATAGAACAGCAATTATAGTATTCAATCACCAGAATCATAGCCCATCATGGCCATCACGTAGGCAACAAAATGCTGCTTCCACTGAACTAGTATTTTACAAACGATCTTGAGTTTACTATTTGAGTAATTAAAGAATCTAAGTTCTACCTGTGCTCTACCTTTGCTGAGATTTTTCTAGACTCCAGAAAAAAACATAAGTAAACCCTATTGCACATTTACAACCTTGTCCATTGGACTGAATTTCACATCCCCAAAATAAACTTAATTCTTTCCTCAAGCAAGTGGGCACATGGATGATTACATATTCATTTCCAAGTGAGAATTAATTTAATATAGCATTAAAATAATGAAAAAATAAATATATAGTATTAAAACAGTTGTCTATTATTAAACAGTGGTATTCTTAGTAAACACCCATAGAAATATTTATATGATAAATAAGTATGTAGTATTAAAATAATTTAAAAATAAACCTTTAGACGAAAAGCCAAGGAGATCATAGATAAGTCTCATTGTAATTTTTAAAACAAAGATATGTTTTATTACTTCTCTTTCCGAATTTTTATTCAATATTCATTAAAAGCAAAAACACACATTACTCAATAAAGAAGCTTTACACAAAGATGCACAGATTTTGTACATGAATAAGAATTTCAACAGACATATGAGCCTTGCAAAAACAAGTGTTCTGTAGAACACTTTTCTATAGGTTATTAAAGGTGTTTGGTCAAACAAGATGGGCAAATACTGTATACTCTGGCTCCCTCTTGTAGATCCCCGCTGTACATCAGGGATTAAAGGCTCAGAGAAGCCCTACAGTAAAGAAACAAAACAAACAAACAAAAAAAGTTTAATCCAGTGTATTCTAAATGTCTTATCATAGAGCATGTTTTTCTCAACAAATTTCTTCAAACCCTTCCAAATAAAGATCCACAGAATATCAGTATATAAAACACAGGCTTGTACTAAGGGTTATATGTCCTTTAATGGTATGAGGTTTAATTCAGTTTTGAAAGAAGTTTCTACTTCTAAAGCAAATTTCCATTTGGCATATCTGTAATAATAATAATAGAGCATGCCATTAAAAAGTTATAAAATAAAAATAAAAAGTTCTTAGGGTAATCTAGATTGGATTAAAAATACAAAAACAATAAGACAACTTTAGGGAAGACAAAACCATTTTAAACAGTGCAGTGGGAAATACATTGGTTGGGTCTTTGAAATAAATGCCATTTTATTTTCCCCTAGTTACAAACTGTGTAAAGATGTTTTCTGGTAAAGGCAATAAAGCTTATTTGGAGACTAATATGAAAGCCCCCAACCAAAGACATTTCTTTGGGGTCAGAAATTGCTTTTTCACCTTCGGGGCCATACAAAGTTATGGATGAGGCATACACTCATTTCCTTTTCAAGATTGTTTTCTTTTATATGCCACATGTTTCTTGCACTCAATTTTCTCTTAAACGTTTTTTTCTTCAAATGGGATTTTGGTGACTGAATCATTCCAGTTTATTGCTATAAAAAGGAAAACAATATTTTTAGTTGCATCAGTCTTATCCCTCTATCACCTTAGAAAAAGAAACTATTCTTGAGGTGATGGGTATTGTATTTTTCAATTTCCCCAGGGGTTCCCTGGACTATTTCAAGTCATAAAGAACCTTCCACAGGCCCAGTGGCATCTAAGGGACATCACTACTCCTTGTCTCTGAATCCAGAGCGATGGACTTGAGCGATCTGAACCTGTGCTCCACTTAGCGTGAGAGCCACGGACCTGATGTTTTTGTTTGCAAGAGGCAGCAATGGTGGTGGAGAACCATTGTATCCTAAGAATTGCAATGTACACAAATTTATTTCCAACGGGATAAAGTCATTTTTGACACTGGAGACTTTATGGAATATATACATATTAAAATAACATGCAGAGTTGTGTTCTTTTTCTATTCTAAAAAATTGTGCATTTGGGACATGTCCTATTAAATGTGTCATGTCCCCCTTGCATGTTTTTTATTTTTATTTTTTAAAATAAATTTATTTATTTGTTTATTTTCAATTGTGTTGGGTCTTCGTTGCTGTGCGCGGGCTTTCTCTGGTTGCAGCGAGCGTGGGCTACTCTTTGTTGCGGTGCGTGGGCGTCTCACTGCTGTGGCTTCTCTTGTTGCGGAGCATGGGCTCTAGGCGCGGGGGCTTCGGGAGTTGTGGCACACAGGCTTAGTTGCTCCGCAGCATGTGGGATCTTCCTGGACTGGGGCACGAACCCGCATCCCCTGCATCAGCAGGTGGACTCTCAACCACTGTGCCACCAGGGAAGCCCCCCTGCATGTTTTTAAACATCATTTAAAAGTATATTTATCAAGAGCCGGATGTTGAGCAGCCGGGCAGCAACTCAGCAGTATTCAAGCCCTGGAAGGGAGATGGATACCACATTGCCTTTTATGGATGAGTTGTGGAGTGGACAATACATTTCAGGGTCAAAGTGAGTAAAGATAAAGAAGTGTGCATTTATGTGGTAAGTCCCTTTAAAAAAAAAAAAGTATATTTATCAACTGCGTTATAAGTTCATAGAAGTAAAGTTTGCTTAGTGTACATTTATTATCTTAAAACACCCTTTCATAACATAACCTCCACAGAGAGAATGCTTACCACGTATATGGAAAAACATATAAAGCGACACCAATACGCTCCATATCAGAAGCAGAGATATCTAACAGTCAGATCTTAACCTGCATATTAAGTTCTCATGTTCTTGAGTTAAGAAAATTGAATTAACTCTTTATGCACGTGGTCAGGTTATCATTTTCTCTAAAAAGTTGCTCTTTTGGGTTAGATCATAGCACTGAATAGGGAAATCGCCTTCTGGAGGGTCACTGACTGTATTTGACAGGATAGACCTGAACTGGCTGTCAGAACTCTGTCACGTGTGCATCAGTGCTTTGGTGGCTGGAAAAGGTTTAGGAAACACACAGAAAAGAGGAACCTCAAGTCATCCAATGGGTGCTTCCACTCAATCCCAGACTCCAAATTAAAGAAAGTAGGTATGAATTCTACCAAGTTCCGCTTAATTCAGTCGACATTCCTCCTCTCCTTTCTGACAATGACAAAGTGCTTCAGGAAATGGAGACACGGAGTTTTCTGAGATCTTCCGAGACCAAGAGCAGAGCTGCTGGCTGCTCAAATGCACATTGCACAAATCCCTCTCCTGGGCTTCAAAAGTAACACACAGTGCTGGGGAAAGAGCCTTGGCACAAGTCTCATACCTTACACAAAAGTTCTTACACAAAAGTTCTTTCACGGTTGATCACATTTAAATACAAGAGGTAAAACTATAAAACTTTTAGAAAAACTTTTAGGAGAAAATCTTTGGGATTTAAGGCTAGGCAAGGACATGACAACAAGAGCATGTTCTATAAAAAGCAAAAATTAATAAACTTCATCAAAATTAAAAAAATTTTCTCCAAGAAAGACTTTGTTAATAGGATGAACAGACAAGCTAAAGACCAAGAGAAAAAGTTTAAAAGCCACATATCTGACAAAGGACTAGTATCTAAAATATATTGAGAATGCTGAAGATGCAAAAAAATAAAATAAAATAAAAATGTGAAAATACCCAACCAGAAAACAGGCAAAAGGCATGAAAAAGCATGTCACTAAAGAGAATGTACAGATGGCAAATAAGTACGTGAAAAGATGTTCAAAATCATTAGCCATTAGGGAAATGCAAAGAGATATCACTACATACCTATTAGTGCAGCTAATAATATCACATATATAGACAACATCAAATGATGGTGAGGATGCAGAGAAAAGGAATCACTTAGGCATTGTTGGTGGTAATGTAAGATGGTACGGCCACTCTGGAAAATTATTTGGCCATTAAAATCTAAACATTCAATTGCCATTCAACCCAGAAATTATACTTCTGGGCATTTATCCCAGATAAATGAAAACTTATGTTCACACAAAAACTTGTACATGAATGTTTATGGCAGCTTTATTGATAATGGTCCCAAACTAGAAATAACCTAGATGTCCTTCAGTGGGTGAATGACTAAACAAGCTGGTATATCCAGTCTATGGAATACTACTCCGCAACACAAAGGAATAAACTGAGGGGACACACAACAGCCCCAGTGAATCTCCACAGAACTACTCTGAGTGAAAAAAGGGAGACTACACCTTACAGGATTCTTTTCATATAACATTGTTGGAATGGCAAAGTCATATAAATAGAGAACAGATTAGAGGTTGCCAGGGTTAAGGATGGGGTGGTGGCAGGAGGGAAGTGGGTGTGCCTATAAAAGGACAACCTGAGGGACCCTTTTGGTGATGCATGTTCTGCATATTGACTGATCATTGTCGATATTCTGGCTGTGATTTGTGCTCTAGTTTTGCAAGATGTTACCCCTGGGGGGGGACTTCCTAAGGGTTCACAGGATCTCTCTGTTTCATTTTACAGTACTTTTTATTTTTATTTGTTTTATTTCACAGTACTTACAGCACAGCATGTGAATTTACAAGTACTTCTAAAGAAAAAGTTTAATTATGAAGGTTTATATATAGATGCACAAATATATGTCTGAGTTGCAGTATTCACTTGAATTGCATACAATGAATACAAATCATTTTAGATTTAAAATTATTTTTTATTATATGAATGTATGTGTATACACGTGTTTAATTTCAAAATTCAAAGGAATGAAACAATATCAGGATTCAACACAGGAATCGTGTTATTTCTGCATGTTCCTTCATGACAGAAAGCAACACGGGCTTCAGGATTGTGGAATTATGGATATATACTGGCAAATCTGAAGATGCACACTATATATTGTCACTCATTCCTGGGGAAAATGACTCTTTCGGAATAAAAAAAATACTAAATCAAACGAGAAGTCCTTTCTCATGAACACAATTACTATTTACCAAGAGGCTTCATTAATGCTATTACTGTGGGCCAGAGGGAACAAATTAGAGGCCAAGATTCCTCAGACAGGAACGCTGAAGCCTCGGAAGGCGTGAAAGATTTTAGTTTGTCAGCGGGACCACAGGCAGTAAAACACTTGTGCAGACAGAGAGAGTGATGTTAGTATACGAAGATATTAAATACCCTTTATGATCTGTTACTCAAGCATCCTCTGTAACAATGTTTCAAAAGTGGAACATTTGCTTTCATGGTCTTTGTACTGAAGAAACACTTAATAGCTATGAAAATATGTCATTACAGTAGACTATCAAACATAAGCATAAATTGAGTTCTACAATTTAAAAAAAACTTCAATATGCAACAGAAATAAATCACTTTGATTCTGCACAATAGGGAATGTAAATTCCACTAAAGCAAAAAAAGTTGAGTCCCATATTTCATGCTAATTAAATCAAAATATAATAATTCAAGAGCTATTTATATTGCATCTATTAAACTAGATAATAAATCCGCTCATCCTACAGATTTTCATTTTCAAATTCAGGAGTCACTTATTTTTTTATAATAATCGTCCTTATACTTGTTCTGCTGCTTATAGTAAGATCTGAGTCCTCTGTCTGTATAACATTGGATTTTTTAAATTAACTTGTTTAAATTGTTTTAAATTAACTTTTTAAATGATTTCAAAGATCCTCATAATCAATTACTGGAAAGAGAACATTAGTGGTATATAATACATGTCCAATTGAGGCAATTTCTGTAAGTCAAATAATTTTTCTATTTCTTGTAAATAAATGTTCTAATATTTGTTTGCTAGTTATAAAACTATATTTTTGAGATCTGCATACCACATAGTTGTAAAAATTAGAGCATGTAAGAGAATGCACTTGGAAAATTTTAAAAGACATAAAAATATAACAGACTACTAGTGTTCACAACAGTACTTTAGTCACTTGTGTCAGTTAAGTTCCAAAGACTGCACTGGGAACTAAGCTAACTTCCTCCCTTATAAAGGAATTGCAAATACTCTGAGAAAAAATACTAATTAGCACTTCCATTTTCATCAAGCCAAATATAGAATCTATGGGAAACCAAGTATGTCTGAAGATCTAAAAATACTTTAGAGTTACTTTCAAAACACTTTATATCTATTTAGTAACACAGATATTTACACTTTGAATGCATCATAAAATCCTATGTTTTGCATCCTCATAACAGTGAAGAATCTTTCATTCAGTTATTCAAAGAGATATTAGTTTCTTTATATCTAAAGTCACAATCAAAGGAAAACCTCACCCTCCATAGATCCTGTTCTAAACGTCTACCACATTAATCATCACTGTTAAATTGATTCTCAGCTTTTAATAAGTACGAAAGATAAAAATCTGTGTACTGGGGCTTCCCTGGTGGCGCAGTGGTTGAGAGTCCGCCTGCCGATGCAGGGGACACGGGTTCGTGCCCCGGCCCGGGAAGATCCCACATGCCGCGGAGCGGCTGGGCCCGTGAGCCATGGCCGCTGAGCCTGTGCTTCCGGAGCCTGTGCTCTGCAGCGGGAGAGGCCACAGCAGTGAGAGGCCCGCGTACCGCTAAAAAAAAAAAAAAAAAAAAAATCTGTGTACTGACACAAGACAGACTTGAGGGGAGAAAAAGATGACTATCACATTTTAAACTAAACATTCTGCAAATCCACCTATTCTTTACTGATAATAAGTACACGATTAACAATTTCAACATGTTACAGAAACCTCAGGTGGTTGCAGCCATCCAAGTATCTGGTATCATAACGTTAGTGTGGTCAAGTGATAGTTAACCTGTTTACTATCTTTTCCTGCCTCTAAATCAAAACTGCACTATCTGCACGCCTTCCTGCCAAGCAAGTGTCAGGAGAATCTTACTTTTGTCAGTTTGAATTGAGTAGTGTGAAACAGGAGGCCAAAGAGTTGGGGAAATCTAATTTGAGAGCTGCAGACTGTGTCATTTATCACATAATACTTCCCTGGAGTCAATATATCTCTGGAACTGAGAATAAATAATAGCAGTCCCTTATATTTGGGAAAATTGATAAATCAAAGTGCTTTTGTGTTCCTTATCTTTGAGAGCAGTCCTCATCAAAAATGTGGGTGGTAAAAAGAACACGGTGCCCTAATTTAACCTAAGTCCATGAAAATTGTGCGCATGCCTGTTTATAGAGCTGTTAAGATGGGGCTTAGCCCCAAGTCATGTTTTCTTTCATGGGTAGAAAAACAGTGCCTCTGTGATGCCTGTTCTAAAAATTATATAATATTACATGTGTGTGCATATGTGCATATACTTTTGAGAGTTTTCTGTTACAGGATTATGCAGTTTACTATAGTTTAAGTGAGTCTTATAATGCTTAAAATTATATACATAAAAACATAATATACATTTATATATAATACAATATATAATATATATACTATACATATGTTGTATATTATAATATAATATATTATACTATATATATGTATTTTTTCCACTTCCACTCTGATAGGATTGCTAAATCTGGACAGTTTATATTCTCTTTAATACTGCTAAATGCTTCCAAGCATATTACTCAAATATGCACCTAAAATTTCTTTTTTAATCACCTTAATGAGAACGTGAGTTATCTGGAGAGGACAAGTTTTTTCTTTTTTTAAATTTATTTATTTTATTTATTTTTGGTTGCGTCGGGTCCTCGTTGCTGCTCTCAGGGTTTCTCTAGTTAAGGCAAGCGGGGGCTGCTCTTCATTGTGGTGTGCCGGCTTCTCACTGCGGTGGCTTCTCTTGTTGTGGAGCACGGGCTCTAGGCGCACGGGCTTCAGTAGTTGTGGCACATGGGCTCAGCAGTTGTGGCTCACGGGCTGTAGAGTGCAGGCTCAGTAGTTGTGGCACACGGGCTTAGCTGCTCCGCGGCATGTGGGATCTTCCCGGACCAGGGCTTGAACCCGTGTCCCCTGCATTGGCACGTGAATTCTTAACCACTGTGCCACCAGGGAAGTCCAAAGACAAGTTGTTTTTTTTTTGTTTTTTACGTTTTTTCTTGCGGTACGCGGGCCTCTCACTGTTGTGGCCTCTCCCGTTGCAGAGCACAGGCTCCAGACGCGCAGGCTCAGCAGCCACGGCTCACGGGCCCAGCCGCTCCACGGCATGTGGGATCTTCCCGGACCGGGGCACGAACCCGTGTCCCCTGCATCAGCAGGCAGACTCTCAACCACTGCGCCACCAGGGAAGCCCCCTTTGAGACAAGTTTTAAGTCACTTTTAAAATTCAGTTCAACACATATCTACTGGGTGGTTGTTCTTGTAATTTGAACCATCCTAAAGACTGAATATTAGAGCAGAAATATAAAAAAATCATAATAATTTAGGAAATTCAGTCTCACTAGAACCAATAACCAAAAAAAAAAAAAAAAAAGAAATAAGCAGAAAATATAGACACATACACAAGAAACAAGAAAACAAAAGACAAAATACTTTTAAGTGTCAAAAGTGAGGCAGAGATAAATGCAGTAACTAGTGTAAAATATCTGACTTCTGAATACCAGGATATCCAGTAACAGTCAAAAAGTTATAAAAATAACTAGTGGTGAACATTATACGGGGGAAGTGTAAAAATGATATAAAATGGGTTCTTATTTATTCTTTGGGCTCAGAGAATCCTCCTACAAGGAGTGGTGTTTAACTGCCACTCGCGAAACGGACAGGAACAGCAGGCAGTGAACAGGGGGACAGAGTCCTGGGCAGAAGGCACTTTGCAAGCGAAGGTCTGAAAACAGGAGAAAAAAATCCTTAGAAGCCAGGTGGAAGGAGTGGGTGAGGATAGGCAGATACACGGGAGCCCCACGTCAATCAGTCGGGGGTCACATAACAGGATTTTATCCTCCAGTGAGGAACTGGAGAAGGACTTTTTAAGTGGGGGGCTTAGCTTGAGATTAGATTTGCTCTTGGCCAGCGTGGCTATTCTCAAACGCAGGTTCAATACAATCGCCCTCCTCTGAGCAGCCCTTTAGACAGAGTCTGGTGTGGGTGAGACCCAGCAGATGTGGGCTTGTGTGATGAAAGGGAAATGCAAGATAAGCGCAGCAATGCGGGGTCTTGTTGGAGGCTGGGTCTGGATTCGATTGGATGTGGTGACGGGACAGATCCGGACATGCCAATTTTGACATGTCTGCAAGATGTCCAAACGAATTTATGTATTTGGCCCCTTAGAGCTTCACAAGACAGGTGTGAGCTCCAAATAGAGAGTTTTGAAGTGATGACCTTCTGGATCTTTGTCCACACCCAGGGAAGGAAGAACATTGCTCAGAGAGACAGTGAATAGAGAAAGCAGATGACTTAAGATCAGGTCCCAAGGAAACCAGGAAGAGGAAGGTGAGACTGCAGGAGACAACAGAGGGACTGGCAAGGCAGGAAGGATCGGAGGGACAGTTGTGAAAATCCAGGGAAAATAATATTTCAACAAGGTGGAAAGTGTCAGATGCACTGAACTTCTGCAGGAAGCCACTTACCAGAACCACGAAAAGGTGTGTGTTGATTGAGACTCATGGCTTATTTTTGACCATGACAAGAGCAGTGAAACCGAGGTGATGGGGGCAGAAACAAACCAGGGGGCTGCAGGATGATTTGGAGGTGAGGAAACGCACACAGCAGGCCCAAAACATGTTCTAGATGAAGGAGAAAAACAGGACGCTCAAACGTGGCAAAGGGTTGTTGTATGTATTTATCTTAAATTGTGATTTGAGCATCTGTGTACAAGGAATGAGGAGTCAGAGGAAAGGATGAAAATGAAAGAAGACGAGGACACACCGGGCAAGGTCCCAGCAGCCGGGGGCATATCCATGATAGGACCAGCCTTGCTTGGGAGAAGGCGTGACTATCCCAAGCTAACAGGAGTGAAGAAAACAGTATGATGTCTCCTGGAGGAAGTGGAAGGAAATCCTCTGACAGGTTTACCTTTGTGAATGAAGACTCCAGATCATCCACTGGCCCAAAGAGGAGACGAGGAAAGGGGCGAAGGTTTAAAATGAGGTGAATGGGACCCAGAGGTCCCTGACAAAGTAAGTGACTGTAGCTCAGCCACGTGAGGGTGGGGGTCCCACAGACACTGGAAAGAAGCTCTTGGTTTACGCGTCTCCTTCTCACCAGAGGATGCTGGGCAGACGCGATGCAGGAAGCGCATGGGCCTGGGAGCTTAGCACGTGGTAAGAGACTTGGTTTTAAGGATAAAATGGCTGAAGACAGAAAAGAAGTATCGGGAATTTGGGAGGAACCAATAGAAGGGAGAACAGCGACAGCCTAGACGCCCCAGTAAAGCACTAAGAACCGACACAGGCGGGGAAGTGGAGATGGAAAGATCAGCTGTGGGAACAGAGCAGCACGTTCCAGTTCAGCTTTGCCGACTGAAGGTGAAGCAGGATGCAGTGCACCTTCCCAAGAGTGGCTGGTGGAGTGGAGTGGAGACCGCAGGGCGTCAGGCAGGAGCTGAAGACCTCAGAGGTGGGCGCCACCCCAGGGAAAGTGGAGGACACATCCCGGAGCTGCAGGGAAGCAGACCAGGGTGCTCACCAGGTGGGCCGTCCAGAGGAGGCAGACAGAGACAAGGAGATTCTAGGTGAATGGCATATGTTTCCCCATAACTTTTATGAAGACCGGGCAACGTCTGCCTTATTAGCACTGGATCCCCAACACCAGCACTGATCAGGAGCACAGCAGGAAGGGGTTCAATATTGGTTGGTGAATAAATAAAGTAATACACGAATGAATGAATGAGTGGTTAGTTCATTAATTCCTCATTATTACACCAATGTGTTCACACACATTATGAGGACAAGGGTGACCTGGACAGGGTGTGGTCAGATGCTCATCTCAATATTTGTCACAGTGATTCAAATTTTCTGTGTTCTCCTCACCGATTCAACTTATTTCTGAATGACATGCTTTTAAAGACATTATGATAATTCAGTCTGTAAAATTTAGGAGCATTCCCTTCTCATTCAAGCAAGGTAGCATAACTCTGCCTACTGCACTGTGCTGACTGACAGTTACATCCGAGGTCCTGGGGGAGGGGGGCCATGCTGGGACTCCACACAGAAATCACTGCTGCCTGAGGAATGATTTATGAGCTTTCAGTAGGAGTAAGATTTAGATTAGCAGAAAGGTAGGTACAGATGATACTCCCACTAGTAGTTTTATAGAAAAGGGTTGAGATCTCTTTCACAGTATTAGATACATCCTCAAGGAAAGGGAACCCTTTGTGCACTGTTGGCGGGAATGCTAATTGGTGCAGCCACTGTGGAACACAGTGGGGAATTTCCTCAAAAAATTAAAAATAGAGCTACCATATGATCCAGCAATCCCACTTCTGCACATAAGATCAAAGGGAATGAAAACTGGATCTCAAAGAGATACCCGCACCCCCATGTCCACTGCACTATTCACAATAGCCAAGATATGGAAACAACGTAAGTGTCTATCTACAGATGAATGGCTAAAGAAGATGCAGTACATGCACACGCACACACACACACACACACACACACACACACACACACACACACTGGACTGTTATTCACCCATGAAAAAGAAGGAAATCCTGCCATTTGCTACAACATGGATGGACCTCAAGGGCATTATGCTATGTGGGATGTCAGGAAGAGAAAGACAAATACTGTATGATAGCACATATGTGGAATCTGCAAAAGCTGAATTCATAGAATCAGAGAGTAGAATGGTGATTATCAGGGGCTAGGGGGTGGGGGTGAATAGGGAGATGTTGGTCAAAGGGCACAAACCTCCAGTAACAAGATAAATAAGTCACGCACAGCATGGTGACTACAGTTAAGAACACTGCATTATATACCTGAAAGTTGCTAAGATAGTAGCTATTCAGTGTTCTCACCACCAAAAAGCAGTGGTAATTATGTGACGTGATGTGGTATGAACTACAGTGGTGATCATTTTTTAGTCTCTAAATGTATCAAATCAACATGCTGTACACCTTAAACTTACACATTTCTACGTATCAATTATTTTATTATTTTTTAAAATTGAGGTATAGTTGATTTACAGTAGTATTGAATATATTAGTTTCAGGTGTACAACACAGTGATTCAATATTTTTATAGATTATACTCCATTTAACGTTGTTACAAAACAATGGCTTTATTTCCCTGTGCTGTACATATCTTTGTGGCTTATCTGTGTTATATATAATTGTACCTCTTAACCCTCTACCCTCTCTTGCCCCTCCCCCCTTCCCTCTCCCCACTGGTAACCTAGTTTGTTCTCTCTACTGGTGAGTCTGTTCCTGTTTTTTTTTTTTTTTTTTATATTCACTAGTTTGCTTTGTTTCTTAGCTTCCACATATGCAATAAGTCAGTTATATTTCAATAAAACTGGAGGGGGAAAAAAGATACGTCCCCAAGAATAGGGAAGGTGCCATTATGTGTCCTGTTCTTCTCTGTTCCTCTTGTTAGCAATCTTGTTAGTACTAGACAAAGCCAACCACAGCTAAAAGCCCAACACTCTGTGGAATCCAGGATTTAGGATTTAAACTAAATTAAGCTATAGCATCTTAGTCTCAATAATTCAACACACACCAGTTCTACCCCTGTTATGAGCTGGGTGCGAGTAATCAAAGGTGGATAAAACTCTTTGGCCTCTCTGGGTGTGGGTGGCCAATGATAAGAACATACGATCAGTTTTCCACCAGCCCCACAAGGGGAGTCCCAAGAGAGCAGGGGGTGAGCAGTCTAGCTGCACCTGCTGTGTCCTGTCTCTGCACAGAAACTTGGTACAGGTGCCCGGGCTCTATGGCTGGTTCTCTCCTATAATCAATCCCACTCTGCTCAGCAACTGGCAGCCCCAAGGGTCTCTCTTGTTTTGAACAACAAATGAGTTTTTTTAATGAAAATGTACCTATTAAATTATCCTTCAATAAAGTAAATTAGGAAGGGATGTTATGTAGCCGCTAAGTTAGGCCCATTATTTACAGGGAAATCCATCTCATGGAATCTGAGGGTGCAAGATCGCCCTGGAGCCGTTCTCCCTAGAGTGGGAGAGCTGAGAGTTCCCACGACCACTAGAGGCTCAGCTGAAGTTTATTTAACCCCTAGAGTAAAGGTCAGTTTTGTGAGCCGAACTCCATTTTCTTACATTTTATGCATGATTAAATAGTAATTAAACTTTAATGAAAAGTGTTAGGCTGATTACAATTAACATAATTGCACTAGTCAGTTCTTATTCTCATGTTTTACATGCTGTGCGGAGCTGGCAGGACAATGGACCTTGAATGGGGTGTGAATATCCTGTGAGCACCAACAGTTCATTTTTCTAGTGGAGAAAATGTCTTACAGCAAAGGGAAGGTAAACACACACATAAGGAAGGGTGTGGTGTGCAGCTGCTCCCTCAGTGGCCATTAAGCCTGCACACAGACACATAGCACTGAGGCTAAGAATCAATATCCCCACATCCCAGTAAGCAGTTGTTCTTCTCCCAAGATTATTACAAAGCAGGGAAAAAATGATCTTTCTTTAATAAAATAAGGACATTTATCAAATAATAGATTAAACTATGTTCATTTAAATTAAAACATGGGTATTAATCTTTATAAAATGAAAATAGTCTGCTTGGTTTCCAACTGGTATCAAAACATTAAGGAAGGATAAAATAAATGTATAAAGAATTATAAAACTTAAAAGGTCAACAAAGATGCATACATGTTATTAAATCTGTCTAATGCATTTTTTTACCAGTGAAAACACAGTCTATACTGTCCACTACTTCTGATAATAAATGTCATATAAAGACCATTAACACTGGACAGAAACTAACTCAGAACTGAAAGAATCTTCATTATTAAAGGCTTTTCTATTAACATTTTTGAATGAAGCTGAAATCAGTAATGAAACATCCTTTTTGGTACATGACATAGTGTTTGTCACACAATCAAAATCATCCTAATATTTTCAAGATTCGCATCGTTGGAAAGTTTTCAAGCATATTTGATTAGAAAACAATTTTTAGCCACTGACTGTACGTCATGTTCTAGACATTCAGCCCTCCAGGAACTTAGTCCAGTAGACTGCAAGTAGGATGCTCACACGTGAAGGGATAAACACAGTATCAGAAACACGAGCACTGAATTTGGGCACTGTAAGTGACAATGTCGTTAATTCTGCTAAAGGGGTCTTAAAAGATGGTGTGCCCACATGTGGATTCATTAAGCAAGCAAAGAGGAAAAAGCCAAGAGCAGTGTGTAAAATGAACATATACCAAATACGTGCATACAAATACATACACGCCTCTTGCTGGTGTGTATGTTACAGGGGGGTTGACAGGGTGGAGGGCAGTAATTAAGGATGAAAACTGAAAATGGAGCGTTTTGCATAAGTTTGCATACAGGCTCTTATAGTCTTTATTTTGGCAATGGGGAGAATCAGAACTCTCTCTGGCTGAGATGGGAAGCCAGTGGAGAGTTCTGACCAGAGCAAGGTGCCTCATTAAGACCCATCCTGGTTCCTCTGGTCAGGTAAGATTGTAAATGGACAAGAGCGGGGAGACAAAGCCAGTCTGTAAGCCATGGAAGCTCAGTCCAGTGTGGAAGGACCCAGATCAAGGTGGGAGGGGTACAGGTGGAGAGATGTGGGATTTTGAATATGGACCCTACTGAATTTGATGCTGGATTATATGTGGGGTGGAAGATAAAGGGGCGACTCAGAATGCAGCTGACATTCACCAAGATGGGAAAGCTTGAAGGAAACCAGGTTTGAGAAAGGAGAGGATTGGAAATGTGGTCACGTTTCACATGGTATGTCCTCTGCTTTCTATCCCCACATCAAGTTGGAGGGAGACCTCGGGTACTCAGGGGAGAGGTCTTGGGAGGCTGACCGATGGAACCTGAGGAGTCAGTACTGATGGAGAGAAAGAGACATGAGGATGGGCCCTAGTGGAATCCAACCTTTACAGCTTGGGGAAGGAAAGATGAGAACCAGAAAAAAAGACTCTAATGGAGTGGCCACTGGAAGGAGGAGGACCAAGAGGGGATGGGGAGATGGAAGGCAGTTAAAGAAGGTGTTCTAATAATAGAGAAATTGTCAAAATTAAAAAGCCACAACCAGGTATGGATTATGTGACTGAGAGGGAGGGTGACATTGATGTTAACTCCTTACGCTTTAACTTTATTGAGAAAAGTCTGATCATTCGAGTGTCTCTAAGAAAACGAATGTTCAAATAAGGGCTTTTCCTCCAATAACTAAGTTACACCTACAATGCGAAGTTCACATAGTATTGGCAGACTATCAAGTTAAAATGGTTTACCAAGAAAACTAATTTAATACTATTGAATACATGTCATTTTTGCTTTGCAACAAAGGTCATGCTCAAAGTATCAATTATTTGAGGAAAATACTGAAGTTCCATTATTTTTTATTTTATTTTGAAATCATAGATAAGCGCTAATACTTCAAATTCTGACATTAGCTTGTCTTAGGGATGGCAGCGCAATCTAACTTACACATAAAGTACCTCTTCTTTTTAAGTCCTGGGATCACAAAGACAAATAAATGGGCTTTTCCTGACTTCCACCTACAGAAGAGCAGCAAGGCTTCTTGAGCTGGAGAGATAGGCTCTTTTGCATGTTTCAGGGAGATTCAAGCCTTTGGTTTAGAAAGACCCTAGCCTGATCTAGTTTCATGGCTGGATTCTCCAGTGGGGAAAGGATGGCTCAGAATTGCAGGAGTGGAGAGTGGCACATTGGTCATGGGTGTAGGGAGGTTGACCAGATATCCCAGCCTGCCATTGCTGAAGGGGGTTCCTGGGACATAGGAATGTTAGTTTCACGGGCTTGAAAATGTTCCTTTGCGAACTGTATCATTTAGGATCCAACACAAAACATATGACACACTTCCCACAGATCATCTGAGAGGGTTTCTTTACAAATGTTGGGTTTGGGGAAGCCCAGGTAGAAGTGTGGTCACTGGGAGTTGGTTACAGAAACCTGGCAAGGGACATGTATGGATACAGCTTCTTGAGAAAGATAGTGAGCTTTGGTTGAGGGAATCTGATAGGGAGGCATCACACTGCGACACCGCTCTCCTTCCTGCACCTCCCACCTCCTGCCCGGGCCCCCCGCTGGAGGAACCCAGGCGGAGGGCACAGAGCATAGTCCACACATGTGCACCACTAGGATCAGAGTAGATTGAGAAATGGTGGAGAGTAGATCTAAAAAGGCAAAGGGAAAATACATGATGCAAGTGGAAAGGTGCTTAGAATTTGGTGCACTATCTTCAGTTCACAAATAAAGCAATAAAGAAAGAGATAGGTCAGTTTCAAATCTCTAGAGATCAAGATAGGAACGCAAATTTTCAGCATCACAATTCAGGCCAAGTGTTTCTAAATTATGCCAAGCAAAGTTTTTATATCTTGTTTTTTCCTTCCCATAAAGTTTTAAAGACCATGCAGAAACCCATTCATACAAAAGCCTCAGAGTCAACATTTAATTTTCAAATGGTATTTCCCAAAGTGTATACTAAATGCTATGTTAAACCATATGAAAATGCTAACATTCAACCATTTGTTATCTGCAAAAATGACAATTCCGTATGGTTCAAACTAGAACACTTGGAAAACCAAGTTAAAAAAATTAAGCAAGTTTCATTTCTGTAGGAACTTTAATGGGCGTGTTCATGTTTATTGCCTCCTAAGCATCAGTATGTCAGTTAAGTATATTATTTGTATAATTACAAATATAGAACATAAATGTCTATGCTCTCAAATAACTATAATAAAGGATTCTCCTTTGTCTTTAACCCAAACTAGGAAGATGTCTTTTCAAAGAGAAAATCATGAGGAATATAGAAAAATAAGTGGTTTCTTGGTTCCACATGAATTTTTAAAAAGGGAAGATTTTAAAAGGCCAGGAACGAAACAACATACTCTTACCATATAATATAGCAATCACACTCTTTGGTATTTACGCAAAGAAATTAAAAACTTATGTCCACACAAAAACCTACATGCAAATGTTTATAGCAGCTTTATTCATAATTGCCAAAAGTTGGAAGCAACCAAGATGTCCTTCAGTAGGTGATGGATAAATAAACAGTGATACATCCAGACAATAGAATACTATTCAGCACTAACAAGAAATGAGCTATCAAGCTGTGAAAAGACATGGAGGAAACTTAAATGCATGTGATTTGCTGTGAACCTAAAACTGCTCTAATGAATAAATTCTATTAAAAAGAAAGAAAAAGAAAAAGAAACCAAGGCAAGGAGAGTATAGAATGGGTAGGAAAGGAAAACAAACATAACCTCAAAATGGTACCAACTTTTTCATTTTGCTAAACAAGGACATTACATCACACATCTTTCACCTACTCTTACCACCCTTTCTAAAGATGAAGGCCATATTTATCTCACAAAAAAGAGCAAAAATGATATAACCTTGGAATAAAAAACATTTTTTCCCAAGGCAGGATAGCAGAAGCAAACTTGCCTTGATATTTTTGCCATAAACCAGTGAAAATTTTACCACGTAGAGATTCTATTCCATGAACACATATTCACAAACTACTGCCTCAAAGCACGGCGAACCAGAGGTTAAGAAACTGTGCAGACTTTAACCTTAATTTTATTACCAACCATTTTAAAGCATCAAATTGACCATCAAAAGTCCATTTACTCATGTAAATCCTAAATATGGCTCACCAGTGACCTGCCCAGAGATAAACTGAGCCAGAATATGTTTATGTGCAAATTCTGCTAGTTTTATGATGACGGCTGACCCTGGGTGCTACCACATTATATGACACCTCTACATGGTGCAATTTGAAGGGTTCTCAAAGACGGAACTGCCACAAAATATCTCCACCCCTTCCTTCTCAGGAAACTGTTCCTTAAAAATGGGCTAGACAGTGAAGGTGGGAACAATCTTCAAGAGGTAACAGCTTCAAAGTGCAAATGTGGTGCCCACTAAATCCTGCAGAGATTACTATCCTACATAAGCTACTTGAAACATCAGCCCTAAGGAGGGAAAAAATACAGAGCCCTTCTATTCAGGGAAGTTGAAAGCAGAAAACTGAAGCAGCCTGGAGACATCAAGACTTCCTGGCACCAACCAGACAGTGAGGGAGCCTGGTGCGGTGCTGGGTGTGGCGGGGGGCGCCAAAGATAAACTTGACCTCCCGGTAGAGACCCACATCTGTCCTGGGCCCAAGTTTAAATATTTACTGATTAACTCAAACCTTTAAAGTAAGTTGTTTCTCCCCCATAACTAAGGAGAGCCACTGTCTATCCCCATCCGAGAATGAACAGAATTTCCCAAGACAAACCGTTCTCTTGATAGGTGTTTTCAAAATTGTGTATTTTGCTCAACAAAAGGTACACCCTTGTCCGGGGAACCTTAAGACACAGATGCGGATCTGTCTCCCAGTGTCCAGATCGCGAAGAAGGGGGCCGTGCACCTACTTGAGAACTGGATGGAGAAGCCGGACTTGCTGATGAAGAAGTCGCTGTCGAACTGCAGAGTGAGCGAATTGAAGGTGCTGTGAATGTCCTCGGGCAGTGCTGAGCCGCTCCACTCCTTCAGCAGGCTGGCGCTGTCCACCGGGCCCGCCCAACACCTTAATGTG
>NW_006797999.1:120026-137905 GCF_000442215.2 Lipotes vexillifer | reverse complement strand
AGCAGGATGGCGCTGTCCACCGGCCCGTCCCACACCTTCAGGATGTCATGGGCCAGCTCCGTGTCAAACACGATGAAGTGGAGGCTGCAAGGAGAGCACAGCTGGTACGGTGACTGAAAGGCCCCTCCCGCCCAGTGAGGACACCCCAGCACAAAACTCGGGTACACACCAGCCCGTTTCACCCACACCAAACTCCACCCCAATGTGCCTTTCCTTGTCTGACAGTTACGGATGAGCCTGGTGCCTCACAGAAGTGGATTCACTCGTGCACATCAGAAAACAGAAGCACCTACTTCTGTCTGTGATGGATACAGTGAGACCACGGAGCTCTATGCTGAGCTGTGTGTTTAAGGATGAAACCAGGTCTTTTGAGACTGTCAGCTCTTTTTACAATTCAAAGCTTTCTCGGGTCTTTGATTTCAAAGACGGGTCTGATACAAAACAGCTTTGTTTTAAGCTAATAGACGTCGGATTTTAATGCGTGTGGTATCAGTGTTGTTCCTGAAATGTCCCACTAGGTGGTAGCATCCATGCCAGGACAGAAACGCTGGCAGAGATGATGTTTACAGCAGGAGGATATTGTGTACCTGTATCTGAATGATCTCAGCTTATGTTGTGTTTGTTTCTGTACATTTTATTTTCGGAAAAAAATACATTATTTGAAATACCAACACAAAGGCAGAAATGTGTAGCATAAACTCCTTTCTTCATAACATTTTAACATACTTCTATCACATTTACAGATATCAAAGCAACTTAAAATCTCTATGTCAGAGGAAGCTCTTTCAGTGACGGCAGCAGACCTGTAATTCTATTTATGGCAATTCAGACAGATAAAACAGTTTAATATCAACAAAAATCTTTATTTGCTGAATGCTTTCATTCATTGTTTTTCACTCACCGCTTACTGCACAAAATTGTAAGAGAGAAAAATCATAATAAATGACATACGAAAAACGGTACACAAATCCCAATTATTTGCTTTGTGCATATTATAAATTCAAAGAAAATATCTCTCATCCTGCATAAATATAAAATGTAGTATATTTTTAAATGTTTGATTTAAAATATTTTTAATATAGAGGGAAGTACATAATATAGCAGACACTTAGATACCTATCACCACCAATGTTATTAACATTTTGCCTTATTTGCTTCAGATCTTTTTTAAAAATAAAATTTTATAGACACAGTCCTACTCCCCTGCCTCTCCACTTATGCATTTGTTTTTCCTCTCACCCCACATTCTGAAATCGTGATGGCCTCTTCTCATTTATATTTTTATAATTTTCATATGCTCATGTAGTATACCTATCTCCAAACAATATACAGTACTATTTTGTGCATTTAACAGTAATTACATACTAGATGTCATTTTGGCATGTATGTGCTTGTATCATTTTCAAGTTGCTTTTTATATTCAGCATGAGGTGAAATTCCTCTAAACTGAAAGATGTAGATTTTGTTAACTCGCTTTAGAAGCATGAGGAAATGCTTCATTTGTCTGGTCCTCTAACAAAAGATAGTTTCTGCATTTTATTATGACAAATGGCGCTCAGCCTACGGTCCCTCTAGGCTCGAGAAGAGAAATGGCCAAGTTGTTCTAGCATGTGACTGTAACTTCTTACAGTCTCACAATAAAGTACAAATGGCTCTGTGTTGTCACATCTTCACCAATACCTGATAACATCAGACTTAAATAGTTGTAAAAAAAGAAAACTTGATGGTTGTGGAACGGTATCATGTTTAATTTACATCTCCCTGAATATTCATGAGGTTGAACATCCTTTTGTGAGTCTAAGGCAACCCCCTTTCAATACAGTTCAACCATTCAACAAACACTTATTGAGCACCGACTGTGTACCAGGCACTCTTCTAGGAATTCTGGATACATCAGTGAACTAAATGAAGAACCCTGCCTTCATGGAGCTTACATGGTTGGTAATGGGGGAGATGAGCGAAAAACAGCAACCATAAAAAATAAGTAAAGAAGACTGCATTTTAGTAAGTGGTAAATGCCACTGAGGAAAGAAAAAAGCAGAGCAGAATAAGCAGCACTGGTCATGCCAGGACCAGAGGATGGGGGGAGATTTAGGTATTATATGGGGTTGTTGGTTAACCCATGTTGGTGAGGAGAGGTTTGAGCAGACTTGAAGGAGATGGAGGGGTTGTTATACTTGGTGTGAGGGGAGAGTGAAGCCCAGCAAAAGCCCGACACAGACGGCATGGTTTCAGCATTTGAGACCATCCAGGCACCAATTTAACCAGAGCAGAGAGAGGGCCTGATAAGGAAACTGAGGCCAGAGAAATAACAGGTGTAATGGATGGGGAGGGGGAAGCGGGGGGCTGGTGGGCAACACACAGGGTTTTGTAGATTGTTCTGAAGATTCTGGCTTCCACCCTGGGTGACAGACCAATGTGGTGTTTTTGGTAAAGAAGTTATCTCACCTGTGATTTAAAAATAATTGCTCTGCACTTGTGTTGGCAACAGGCTATACAGGGCAAGGCAGAATCAAGAATCAGATGGCTGTTGCTCAGAGGAGCTGGACAGGGGAGGTATTGAGAGGTTGTCAGATTCTGGGCACGGTTTGAAGGTGGGGAAAACAGGACTGGGTGAGCCATGTATGATTAAGAGAGGATGCAAGGTCACTCGAAGGTTTTTGCTTGAGAGATGAGAAAGGCGGAGAGGTCACAGGCTGAGGTGAGAAAGGGTGCAGGTGGAAAGGTTTGTGGGGTGGGAAGACCAGGGATTATGGTTTGGGCCTGTAAATTCAAGATGCCTACCGGACATTGAGTAGACTTGAGCAGACAGCTGTTCATGTGAACCTGGAGCTTCAGAGAGAACTCTGAAAGGAAATAATAAACCTGTGTCTTCGGAAATAAATGGTCTTAAGTCATGGGACTACATGAGATCATCAAAGGTCTTAGGTGGAGAATAGGACCATGGACTCTGAATTATCTGATCACATATGATTGCCCACTTTTGTAATGCATTCTTCATCTCTTTTATTACTGTTTATATATTATATTATATTCTCGTGGATGGATTTTGTTACATACCCTTTATCATTTTAAGAAAAAACCCCTGCTACTTACTATGCTAGGAAGGTTTTTGTTTTATCTCTTTATGTTGTTGATCATGAACATGTATTCAATTCTATTAAACTACTTTTTCTATACCTATTTAGATGATCATACAGGTCATTTTTCTTAATATATAAAATGGGAGTAATTACAGAGTTCAGCTCTTAATTTTTATTTCCTGTTCTTTACTTGTTCTTGTGATATGAAGGTTATTTTAGCCTCATTAAATGAATCAGATCATTTCCATTTTTTTCTTTTGGATGGAAGGTTTTTCCTATATATTGGTATAATATCTATTATTTTCTTAAATTTTCTAAAAGCAATCCTTATTGTAGGGGTATATTTCAATTCCATTTCTAATGTCAATTATTTGGGCCTCCTGTATTTTATCAGAATATGTCAGTTACTTTTCTACCAATGATACCTTTTCAAGAATCAGTTTGTGGGTTTGGTAATTCTCTATATTATTTCTTCCATTAATTTCTTTTACTATATTTGTTGTTTTTCAACTATACTTCTTTGAATTTACTCTGATAGCATTTTTCAAATTCCATTAGCTGGAGCTTAACTTGATTTTCAAGCGATCTTCTTTTTCCAATATGTGCATTTAAGGCTATAAATTTCACAGTAAGCTGTTAATCATGTGTCTTTTATTTTCAAAATTGAGCATGTGTTTTCCTTCTTTCTACAGATTTCTATTTCTATTCCATTTTGGTCATGGTGTGGAGTATAAAAGTGATTCTCTGCTTTATTGTTTTCACTGATTAGTTTGTTCCTAGTTTGCCATCATGTTTGCACATGTTCCATGTTTACTTGAACAGAATGTGCACTTTCTAGTTGAAGGCTGTATGTCTTTTTAAAATAAGCTTAGTAATTGCATGGTTTAAATCCTCTGTAAACTTACTAATTTGTTACCTGTTTGATTTATGAGTTATAAAGAGTTAAAGGAGGCATGCTGTGCAATTTCCAATGTCTCCATATAATTTATTTATTTTGTTTGTATTAAGCTATATTCTTAGCTGGATGAAAGTTCCTCTTAACTATCACATATGTCTGGTGAATATATATCCCTAAACCAATAGTAGTATTTTGTGTGTTAACAGTAATTGCATAATAGGTACACTTACAAGGGAATGACAGGTTGTTTGAATACAGATTCCAGGTTGGCAGTTATTTTCCTTTAAGTACTTCAAATACCTCTTTCTTTTGGTCTGTATTGTTAAGAAGTCTTCTATCAGGCTAGCGAATATATATCTTCCTTTTTTTAGCTGTTTCTCGGATCTTTACTCCACCTTTGGTGTCCTTGGGCTTACTAGAATGTGTCTAGGCATGCACTGACCTTTACTAATGCTACTCGAGACACATTAGGCTTTTATTAAACGCAAAATTCACATAATCCAGCAATTCTAGAGATTTAGGGGATGTAGAGAACTACTGCTTTCTGTAACCATCACTGCAGAATTATTTTACTTTTATACTGTGTGCATGGAGTAGTTGATAAAAATATAAACTAGTGAAGAAAGAAAGAAAAAAGGAAATGAATCTAAGTGATAACTATGCATATAAATCTATGGCAATATATTTTATATTATGCATAAGATGGTTTTCTAGAAAATAGAAATTACTAAAATTGACTCAAGGAAACCAATATAGATAAACATACAGAAATATACATCTTATATTTATCAAAATATTTTGAAATTGGTAATAAACTGAAAACAGGACAAATGTCCAACAACAAAAGAATTGAAAGTTCAGTAAATATTGATATGTAGAAAGTCCATAAAAGTACTGCTAAGTGAAAAAAATGTAGAAAACACTATGTTTTTTACTTGTCTTGCATAAATAATTTCATTTATCAATTCCAATAATTTCCTATAGTTGTTTTTGAATTCTATATCTTTAGGTGGTAGAACTTAATATTTTTTCCATTATGGAGTTTTAAAATATAATTCACATATATTTATTGAAATAAATAAATAATTAAAAGTTTAGTCTCTGAGATTGGGACCAGGACAATAAGATTCATTTCAAATCATTATTCTGGTGACTGTAGCCAGTGCAACAAGGCAAGACAAAGCCAAAAGATCTGACAAAAAAGGAAACCAATCTTTTATTAATGTAGATAACATGATTGTTCACAAAGAAAAAAACTTAAAACCTAAGAACTCAGAATTAATAAGTGAATTTATTTATACAAGAGAAATATAAAAATATAATTTATTTTCACAAAACAGTCACAACTAGAAAGTGAAAAAAAAATACTATTTACATTATCATCAAAAAGTGTGCTATAGCTAGGGACAATTCTAGCAAAAGACGTACAAAAGCTCCTCACAGAAAACTATCATTATTGAGACAAATTATATAAGATCTACATAAATGAGACAATATACTATATCAGAGATCAGAAAATTCAGAATTGGAAATGATGTCAGCTGATCTTCCCCTAAGCTGATCTATTGATATAATGTGATTCCAGCTGAAACCCTAGCAATTTCCTTGTAGAAAGTAACAAGTGTTTCTAAAACTCATATGGAAATGCAAAGGGTCAACAATAGCCATGGCAATCTACATGAAAAAGAACAAAGCTGGAGGAATACAGTACCAGATAGCAGTACTAATTAAGTAATTCAGTGATTAAGATAGAAAGATATTGAACTAGATGGACAAATAGATCAATGTAATGAAGTTCAGAAACAGGCCTATAATTATATAATCATATAATTATAATTATCTGGTTTATAACAAAGGTTGCACTTCAGTTAATGGAGAAAGACTGACTTTCCAACAAATGGTCAATTGAACTGCATTATGGACAAAAGATTCCTTGCATCATCCTAATACCTTACACAAAAGTTAATTCCAGATGAAATGAAAACATAAATGTGGAAGATAAAATAGATCTCCTACAAAAAAAACTTAAGATAATATTTTTTATAACTTTGGAGAGGCAGGATTTCTTAAGCTGGACACAAAAACACTAAGGAAACCCCCCAAAAAATATCTGATATAACTTAATTAAAGAATAAGAAATATACTAACCATAAAAGAAAAATAAGCCAAAATGAACTTGACTCACTGAAATCGAAAACCTGTCTTTACCAAAAGACATTATTATGAAACCAAAAGACCACTGAGTATAAGAATATAGCTGGTGAATATATAACCAACAAAAGATTGCATTCAGATGTATAAAAGCTATATACTAATCAAAAGGAAAAGATAGGCATTCCAGTGCAAAAAGAAATGAGCAAAAATCTTCAACTGACATTTACAAAAGAGGATAGTTCAAGAGACCGATAAACATATAAAAAAGTGATGGCCTTGATCAGTCACCAAGGAAAAGCAAATTAAAACAACTACACACTAGAATGGCTAAAAGGAAAGACAGTCAATGCTTAGTGCAGGGGAAGGTGAGGTACCTGGGAGTGACCTGCACTGTGATGGAAATGGTGTTGGTTTAACCACTTTGGGCAATCATTTGACAGTATCTACCATAGCTGAGTGCAGGTGTACACCTGAGAGAAAAACATGCACACATCCACCAAATAATACATGAAAGCATATCCAACACGACGTCATTTGCAATAACCTCAAACTGTGTAAAAACAATTCACACGTCCACCAACACTCGGAATAAATAAGTAAATCATTGTGTATTCATGCAATGGAATAATTTACCTGTATCAGTGGCAGTGAAGGTTGAGGAAATCGAGACACAAAACTAATCACACTGTATAATTCGATTTTTATAAAGTTCAAATTAGGATAGCGATTATCTATCTGAAGTTAGGATAGTGATTATCCTTAAGAATGGATCGTTTAAATGGAGCTCAAAGGGCACAATGTGGGTCTTGATCTGGTTGCTGGTAACAAGGGGTATTTTTATAAACAAGCTGTATACTTATCATTTGGATAGTCTTATGTGCCTATGTTATAATGTTAATGAGAAGCTTACACAGACAAACAAAAAAAGATTCACCCTGATGCTGTAAGTTTTGCCATTTGGGAAATACCTTGTAAATTCAACAACAACAAAAATGATATAACAAAATTTAAACAGATAAAGAAATGGCCATATTTCATTCTAAAAAAATTAATTAAAGTCAATATGCAGACACCATACCACTAGGTAGGGAAAGTTTAAAAATTGATTTTTAAAAGTATCATCCTGAAGGAACTGTCAGTCATTTCAGACACGGTCATGGAAGAGAAAAAAAACAAAAACATACACTTTGCAATGCACAGTGTCACAAGCTTTAAGAGATGTGAACAAAGCATCAGGTGTGTTTAATTCTGCCTCAAGGTGTCTGGGAAGGGCTTTGTCAGGCAGAGAGAAATAGGAAGGATAATTCAATAAAGAGGATGAGACAAAAAGCGACTGAACAAATACATTCATTAATATGCTAAAAATGTAAAGATACAAAAGTTACAAATATAACAAAAAATGATGCTAAGATTTTTTTCCTACCAGATTGGCAAAGATTATAAACACTTTATCCAGTTTCAGTGACATTGTGGAGACCCTACCTTTTCATATGCTGTTGAAGCCATATCTACTCTTCATAAAAGCAATTTGGTAATAACTATACAAATTTAAATGTGCATACACAGCAAGTCCAGCTTTAGAAATTCATTGTAGAAAGTACACTCGAGGTGATATATTGGGAGGATGGTAGCATGGCTGATAATAGTGAAAAACTGAAAACAACGCAAATATCCCAATAGGGTATAGTTTAAATAAATTATGGTGCATTCAGGCAATAGAATCTTCTTCCATGACTAAACAGAATGAGGTGGAATTACAAGTAAGGATATAAAACTTTGACCATGTTTACTGACTGAAGGAAATCTTCAGAATAATATTAAGGCATGATACTATTTTTCAAAAATAATTAAACAAGTAGATAAACAGATAAATCAAGCTGTATGTAGATGTATGTATATTATATATATATATATATATATGGGTGTGTGTGTGTGTTTGCATCAGAAATTATAAAAATATACCAAATTTTAAACTGTAGTTATATTTTGTGTCTAGGATTATAGCAAACTACTTTTCAGGCTTTTTATGTTTCTGCAACACTTTTCTACTATTTCAAAAATTGGGAAAATAAATAACTTTGAACGTCATGACAATGAACTTGAATTGATTCCGCACATAATGAGCAGACAAAATATGTACTTTTTTTAAAGGGGGTAAGTGATATGATCAGCTTTATTTGATAGAAATATTTGTATTAAGACACACAAAAATGTCTCAACCATGTGACCCAGAAAGAATTTTCCTGGGAATTTATTCTAAGGTATTAATTATAAAAAGAAGCAAAGCTTTACTTGCAATACTATTTGCCATATTATTATGTATAATATTGAAAATTAGAAATAATGTAAATAACCAAGAGAGACAATAATTAATTATAGACACCCACACTGTAGACTATGCAAAGGTCCACGTAAGACATATGTGAACACGGCAACAATGATGTCTAGTATGGGGATAATGCATGCCTTTCTTTTTTATACTTTTGAAGATGTCTAGATATACATTTATTTTTCAGCCATATAAGATTAATATTTTAAATGAAAAAAAATAAAACATGTTCCTTAGAGTGGGAGCAGTGGTTGAGAGGCAGCCCTGGCAGGATGGTCAGGGAAGAGGCCCGGTGAGTCATGCTGGTCTGGACTAGGGAAGTAGCAGCAGTACTGGTGGGAGAGCAGACCTGGGGCTCCACGTAGAATTACTGAGATGTGTGATCACAGGAGTGTGGGAAGGAGGGAGGAGCTCGTGACACTAAGAGGCTTGCCTGGATGTCTTGCTATGTAGTGATGACCCTACTTCAGAAGGAAGGAACTTCAGGGCAACACTGAGTCCAGAGAAGAACACAGATTATTTTCAGATGAGATAACTAGAATGAAATTCTTGTTGAGGGGTTGACCTTTTAACTGGGGCCCCAAAGATGGGAAGAATCTGGAGGTGAGGCAACAAGGAGAAACTGGGGGGAGCACAGGTCGAGAGAGCTGTGATGACAAGGTTGGGATGGGAGACTCATACACGCTTCATCTGTGCTGAAATGTAACGTGCATATGAGCCGTTGGAGGTAAACCTGTAGGGGACCAGAGGGTGTTACAGTTCTGGTTAAGGAGCTTATGTTCGCTGATTAGCAAAGGGGGGGCTCAGAGATGGAGAGGGTGGAGGACGGATTTGGAAGGCTCACTGGGAGAAGATTAAAGTAAGAGCCTGGGAAGTAGGAACTGGGAATCACAGATAAGAAGAAAGACAAACAAGGGTAGAGCTGACAAGGATTTGGCTTGCATGCAACTAATTTTTTCTCAGAGCCTATTACGAAGAAATTTAATGTAGTTCACTAAAAGAATGCTGTGAGACATATATTAATACCTGTTTTTGTTTTTTTCAGTTGGGAAAATATTGGAGACTGGTGAGGGAGAAACAAGGAAGAGCAGAAGATAATACTGAAAATTAAAACCTCCAGCCATTCTGAGGAAGACAGGCATTAACAGAAATAGAGAATAAAGAAGTAGAAAGAGGCCCGGGGGCGGGGGGGATGATGATAATCCTGAAATTGGCGTGCCTGCCTTGTGCCTGTGAGGCGTTCATCCCTGGAACGGCAGCCATACCAACGTCCCCACCACCAACTGCTTCTCCTAAAGCTCCATTTATGTGTGATTGGAATTTCACTTCCAGTGTTACCACTTTTCAATTCTTTCTACACTTTCATCTTCAATGGCCAGTTCCCTTTTTGATTATCCGTGTTTGTAAAACGCCAAGTGGGTTTATCACTGGGAGAGAAGGAAACGACACAAGGACACACTCCGCTGTCTGTGGCTGAGCTGAGCGCAGCAATCCCCCTTGGGAAGGCGTGTGACGCGATCAGGAACTGGCTGTGACGTGCCTCTGTTGTTTATGCAGAGATCTGGGAGCTGAAGGGCTAAAAGAGAAGTCTGTCCTTCATGCAATTCTTCACAGTAAGTCTGCACAGGCAACTGAAATCTGAATCCTGTTTTGGGGCACTGGCGTTGTTTAGCTGAAGCGGGGTAACTGAAATCGCCTGCATGAGGATCTTGTGTCATGGCGGGTGCCTGCAGGGTTCTCCCTCTCTCTCACTCTGCAAGCAGCTGGTCGGGTTCCCTAAACCCAGCAGCTGCTCCCACAGCCCCAGCTAAGAAGGGCCGGAGTCCAGCCTCAGACACTGGGCAGACTTTGAAGAGCTGCTGCTCTCTTTTCTTTGGATGGCTGGAATTCTCTTGACTGGTTATTTCCTCACATTACCCACAAAGATATACGGGATACCCCGCTGTGGTCCTGACAGGAAAGGGGTGTTTGAGGTGCTTGGGTTCCGGGCCCCACGCCTATCTGTCTTGTCAGCAAAAGACTCCCGACTCATGTCCCCAGCACGTTTACTACATGCCGACCTCACGTTTGGAGACAAATGTCCAGTGAAGTGGAATCATTTGCCTGTCATTCTCCTGCTTATTCTGTGTCTCCCAGCGATCTTGAAGGTTGGTCAAAAATAAATTAAAACATTCCTAGATCTCCAAACCACACCTCCCCCGATCTTTCTACAGCCCATCCGGCCAGATGCGGTGAGATCAGGATCACATCCCACATTTCACTTTCTTTAAAAGTCTGCACGTGGACAGTTTTGACAATCTTGATACATTTTTGATAGGCCTCTAATGTTTTCAATACTGCATAAGCTTTTCTAATAAAATCCCCCTCAACTACACCTCCAAATGCAATTTCCTGGGAACAATTAGGAACAGAAATACTTTCAAAGTGAGTTTTCCAGACAATTACACTTGCAGAAAAGCAATTAAAGCCAGGGAACAATATACACATACGATTATGAAAAACATTGCCTGGATGCTGCTTGCTGAAGATGTTTGTAATGCTGTTCCCTTTATTGTATAAATTACAGCTGTGCTCAGCAGTGAAACACACTGGGTCTCTTAGACACATGCTTACATATAACTCTTAATGTAGCTAAATTTACTGCAGTGTCTTGTGATTAGACTTTTAATTAAATTTAATTCTGGTAACTGCTTTATAGTATGCGTGTTAAAATTACACTTCAAGACCCAAGTGCCCTATAACAAAAACTATTTTGGGGTCTTCTATTACCACGAACAAAAAGTTACAGCAATATGCAATCAGAAATTGCTTTGGACCTCAAAGAAATCAAAATAGGCCCAGTAATAATTGGCCTGAAGTGTTGAAACCAGACCTTTTAAAACTTCCGAGATCTTGCTGCTTATTTATTCTTTGACAGTGAAAAACACTGACATTTAAAGAAATCATAATAGAATGTATAGTAATGAATTCCATTTATATTAAGAATTTTTAATACTTAAATTAAACCCTGGGCTCATGTTTATATGACGGATGTATTCCTCATTTTCAAGCAAACGATGTAGATAAAATACTGGCTATGATACCAATGAAATAATTCAGTAAACTAAGCTAAAGAATATCCAAACTAAGACCAAGCCCTATTTTTCTTAGCATCAGTACCATTTTAAGCCTAAAATTGTATATTATGTACTTTTAAGTATGTTATTTTCCAAATGGCCATACTAAAAATAGTACATATTTTCTTAATGAAGAGAAATCACCAGAAACATTTTGGGATGAGGTTGAATACTGATGGAGTAAATTAATTACAAGTACTGATGTTTGCTTCTTAACTTCCTTATTACGAAGGACTTTATGCCTTAAATGAAAAAGATCTGTTTACAAATTGAGTAACTTGAAAGATATGTACAAAAAGAAAAAAATTCCCCAAACAATAAAGTGGTATAGGCAATGTCTTTTTTTTTTTTCTAGATCATTAACGGTTAAATGACAAAGTCAGTTCATGATACAAAAGCTGTACATTTTTTATTACTTCAACTCATTCTTTATTAATTTCCTTTCTCTGTTCTTACTAAAATGTTAATGAAGTATTAGATTCACCTGCAAAGAGTGAATTCGTCACTTGGTTTGCATTAGGGGAACAAGCGCTCTTTCTAATTCTTGGGAAACAAATCACAAGGAGATGTGTAAGAAATAGAAAATTTTGAAATCAGCCTAAAAGGAAATATATCCTGTTTATGTAAAGTCATCTTATGAATCACAGATGATTCCTAGGATTTTTCACAATCAAATGCAGTGTAATGGCTTTTGGATTATTCAGATCAAGCGTTCAGGAATTCAAAGTTAAGAAGGAGTATTTAATTCTATTTGGTTCACTGGATAAGTGACTATGTTGATTTTTATGAAGAATACACTCTTAAATTCTGTTCCTCAAACATGCCTTATTTGTGTCCCAATGGATCCATAACTACCTAATTAATCATTTTTCTTAATGACACAAGTTAATTTTTAAATGAGTTATTATAAAATAATGTTTTTTGCAATATTTACATGCTTTAAATTCCTTCCCTTGCTCCTTGTACATAGTAAGAATATTTCTTTTGGAGGGTTTGAAAGTGGTAATAGTTTGTGCCATGTCAGTTTAACTCACTCCCAAGATGTAAATGTGATCAAACTTCAAGAAAGTGGTGAATTTCAGGGAGGATGGAAGTCACCTGATGAGAAACAGCAACACTGAATGGAATCAGCAGGTTGCCTCACTGCTCGTTGTCCCATTTCACTTTTCTACTAAGTTATAAAGTTGCAGTATGATAAATTTACTAAGTTTGCTGGGCAAACCTTTTGTGAATAAGGACAAAACCCACTAGTTCATAAATGTTTTCATGTATCCACTTGCCCCAGAAAGAGGTTTCTGCTTTGCACCTGTCTCTTTCAGCTTCTTCACATATTTAAGAGTTGAGTTGCCTGGATTCTTTTAGTCTTTGGTCAGTGCAATAACACAGGGAAGAGGAAAGGATCAGAGGCACGTGGATCAAGGCTGTTGGGAGGTGGGGTACAGAGTTTTTTAAAAAATTAACTTTCCGGGGAGATTTCAAAAGAATACAGTGAAAGAGGAGAGTTAATGGGAGGAGAAAAGGGATTTTATGAGGCGTGACTAAAGGATGTACATTCTCTCCCTGTTCATCAAGATCTATAATTAAAGAACAGCTTAGTTTGAAATTACTTTTTGCTTTACGTACTGTGGTTTTGACACAGCCTTTTGACTGGCACATGGAGAATTTTACTTTTTGTTGGTTTACTTGTTAATTAAAAAAATTACCATCATTTAGGACTATTGATTGAAATAGAGTAATACTTGCTGTTGAAATGTTTGCACAATTATCTGAGATTTTTCATGATTTTCTGTTATACGTGTAACTTTAGATTGGAATACTTTCTTGGTCTCCTTCAAACTTACTTTGGAATATCATAAAATAATCACACACCTCTTGCACCTCTATATGCAGAACCTGTTCAATATAACGGATTCTCTTCCCATTAAGGGGTGGATTATATTTCTTCAAACTTTATCTTGCCCCTGAGACCTGCTTTGGCAGATGGCACGTCAGCAAATGTGACGCAAGCAAAAGTTTGAAAAGTCTCCATCTCTTGCTTCTAGGAACCTTCTACCATCATTAGTTTCCTGAAGGAACAGAACCTGGAGTGGAGAGACCCCAGCCTTTAACCATCCAGCTGAGCCCCCCAAACCTGCATGAGGCCCTCCTAGACCACCCACCCCAACCAACCAGAACTGCCTGGGCAACTCACAAAGACATGAGCACATAAATCATCGTTTGCAGCAACTAAGTTTCGGGGGCCCACTTGTTACGCAGCCAAAGCTAACTGAGGTACTTACTTTTTTTATCTTTACTACGGATGGCTTAACACAAGTTTTCAAAGGAATACCAAAGTGAGCGTGCAAACCAACAAAAACCTTGGCCATGTGTTTACATTTTCTTCTTTAACTCAGAAACTTAAATCTAATAGTGGGTAATAATGGATGCACCACTATCTCCACTACAAGAATAGGAGCCATGCTTCTATTCTCAAATCACTGAAACCCAATAAAACAAGTACCTGATGGTCTTTCCTGGGTCCGCCTCTACAACCCAGGTGCAGTGGAGGTTGTTGTCGTATGGAGCGGGGTAGCCAGGAGACAAGATGCGTCCTGAAGTGGCAGCGTGGATCTGACCGCCACATTCCGCTGAGAGGGATACAGAAACACAGGAAAGTTTACTCCAGGCTCCATTAGAGGCTTCCTGTAACTACCTTTAAAAGCCCAAACCATCACGTCTGTGTTGTACACACAGGAAAACAATCACAGCCATCTGTTTGTCCCTGTCATTGCTTTCCTTTACTTGTTCCCTAGCATTATCTTTATGGAAAGGCAGTATCCTCTGTGCAAAGTCAAGAGAATAAAACAGTGAAACACTGTGTTATATTTCTAATAATAATTCTGCGCAGATAGCCTCAATAAAATAATACTACGAGATCTGTCTTTCCTACCTAAAAAAAGGAAAAAAAACAAACACACACACTCACACAAATATTAGGAATACATAAAAACCCACACTGGAGAGAGAGCAGTGGAAATCCTTCCCCCTTCCTCTGTAAGAACTAAGTCAGAGCACACGCGTGGGCCTCCAGCTCTCATTGTGCACTTGTAGGTAACTCACCTACACAGGAGGGCAGTGGTCTGTCCCACACTCTCCGGTCACCACTCAGACAGGTCAGAGTGTTGCCGCCGTGCATGGCGTAGCCTGGGTTACAGCTGTACAGAACCACCGTGTCCGTGAAGTGGCCTTCATCCCGGATCCTGTAGCCATAGTTAGGGATCCCCGGATCCTCACATTTCACTAGGTCAAAACCTATGAGAAAGGAAGGAAGGAATTAGTAGAAAAACGTAACAGTGGCATCTATACTGGCGTTAAAATATCGATGAAATAGACCAGGTTGTCAAATGTCCCTTGAAGTGTAGAAAGAAAAAGAAGACTCAATTTAAAAATGGGGAAATACATGTGAGTCTTGATTGGGTTTATCTGTTAACCATTGGTTGTTTCTTGGGGTTCGATCACTTTATTTGTTCCTATCTATTGATATACTTACAAGTGAAACTGAGCAGGACCATGGCCTCCACCTGCCTTTTGTCTGTAGAAAACTTTAGCCAAAGAAAAAGTTTAATCGGAGAAGTGAGAAAATGCAGAAGGAAAGGAAAGAATTCAAACAGGACAAAATAATAACAGTTTAGTCATTAAGCAAAGTCAAGGACCTTTAGTTCCTCCTCAAGGGCTATAGATAATATTCAGAGTCATATCCTTTGAGCTGTTATGTAGATACTGAAACCCCTACCAGGTGGAAGAAGTTACCTCCATCATGACCAGACTGCAGCCACGACACAAGCTGCCACAATTCTGAGAACTGGCCTCAAAGAAATGTTAACAAACTGACCCTGGAACTGAAGACTAACTGTACTTAAAACAGTCAAGATGACGCTGAGCATGACCAAGTTCAAGATGGCCGTCGGAGCTGACTGTGCTGTTTCTGCACATAGCTCCCTCCCTCCGCCATAAAAGCTCTTGCCCGCTGGTTGTCAGGGGGCAGTCAGCCTTTGGAAACAAGTCCACCTTCTCCCCCAGTTACCAGCCTCTGGAATAAAGCAAACTTTCCTTTCCACCAATCTTGCCTCTCGAGGATTAGCCTTCAAGTGGCGAGCAGCTAGACCCCATTTTCAGTAACACAAGGAGAACCTTTATTCCGAAGAGTTCCAAACTGTCGTCAGGTAAAATCCATATGTCCAGCCAGCCTTCTGGATTCTCCAGTGAGCTTCATGTATGCCTTTCCTGCGTCCACATCCCCTCTTTGTCACACCTGGGACCTTCCAGGAGGGCCACCCCTCGCCGCCACCTGGTGCTTATCAGGGTCTTTACTGCCTGTGCTCACTCGAGCGCCCGCCTCCAGGCCCACTTCCTCTAAAACTCCCAGATCTCAAGCTTCTCGGGAAGTTAACAAGTCCTTTCTGCTCATGGGAGCCGGGCTCTCTGTCCCACCTGCTGTGATCCCAAGGGCCAGGGTGAGAGGCTCCTAAGTCCCTCCGTGTACAGCAGAAACCCCAGAATGAATCATGGTAATGACTTCATCAAGCTAAGCTCTGAGACTCAAAGAAACAGATGATAGAAATGAAGATTTAGCTTCTGCGTGACTGAGAACCGTACATTGCTTTGGCACGAGGTAATAATTTAAGGCCATCTGTGGAGACAGTTCTACACTAACAAATCTCTCTCCTCATATCACGATGGAGATTTTGACCATTTAAAAAAGTAGAGTTGGAAACTTGAGGGACCACATGGGATCACATCTATTTCCACCTAACTTTGACATTTTCCTTTTCACAAAAATAAATAAATAAAATTTTAAAAACTGAACGTGTGATTTTGCTAAGTCTGCCTGTCAAATTTGCATTCTGGGTGCTTTCCATTGAGGAAGATATACCTTTAAATTCACACTATCATTTACCCTCATAACATCTACATAATCAAGACTGAGTTCTTCACGTTTGTATATGGGAGGGAAATGAACACACATTTGGTAATTTACATACAGTTGCCAAGAAAAGTTTCCTTCTTCACAGTTTCCTTCTATAAGACGTCAGTCTTTACCTACTGTGCCTTTACAAGAACTCTCTGTTTATCTATTTAAGAAATGCAAACAGTTGTAATTCAAGATGCCCAGAAGGAGGGACTTCCCTGGTGGTGCAGTGGTTAAGAATCCGCCTGCCAATGCAGCAGACACGGGTTCAATCTCTGGTCTGGGAAGATCCCACATGCCGCAGACCACCTAAGCCCGTGAGCCACAACTACTGAGCCTGCACTCTAGAGCCTGCGAGCCACAATTACTGAGCCCACATGCCACAACTGCTGAAGCCCATGTGCCTAGAGCACGTGCTCCACGACAAGAGATGCCACCGCAATGAGAAGCCCTCGCACCGCTATGAAGAGCAGGCCCTGCTCGCCGCAACTACAGAAAGCCAGCGCACAGCAACGAAGACGCAATGCAGCCAAAAATAAATAATTATTTTAAAAATAATTTTTAAATATATTTTTTAAAAAAAGATGCCCAGAAGGAAAGTGCGTAACAGTATGTCAATTTCAGCACGAAACTGGGATATTTCAAATTACCACAAAGGGGATCGGAATTAAGGGGAAGGGCCCCAGTCACATAGGGTTTCGGGGCTCATGCAAATATCTGACAAGGCTAGTCTGACACATAGTCCCAGCACCACCGGGAAAGGAAGTGAGCTTCTGAACTCGCTTAGGACAAACAACCACCCTTGCTCACGTGCTGCAGACTGCAGGTTATTTAGCCCTAGCTTTTCTTTGTATAGAACGGAAAGAGGAAGCAAGTCTTTGTTGTTACTGCTTTACTTGGTTTGGGGCCTGGAAGAGACAGCATCAGAGCAGTGCTTTTGAAAGCACCACTGCCCATGGTGACAAGGACGGGAAGCCACCGCTGGCTGGAGCAGAATGACAAGCTGGAGTGATGGCTGGAGTAGGGCTCCACTAACAATGGTAATAATAACCAATGTTTCAAACTGTTTCACCATTTGGAAGTCAAATTAGGTATCTGAGTATCAAATGTCAGTGGTGCATAAAACTGGACATATGCAGGAGACAAAATCCATGTCTCAAAATTATGAACAGAAAGAGTCAAACATCTATTCCTTTTGTTTGTACCCCCTGTGACAGAAACCTGGGTGAAGTAAAACCTACATGAGAGGTGCCAAGCTCACGTGCTAATGGGGCCATGCAGGTCTTACCAACGCAGAGCGAGGCCATGCAGGACAGCAGCCCAGGAGACAGTGACGACCTGCTGTCCTGCT
>NW_006797999.1:109676-120001 GCF_000442215.2 Lipotes vexillifer | reverse complement strand
CCTGCTGAAATTCACACTCCCTCTGACCCAAGCTTCTGATTTTTCTAGGAGCACCTGAAACCTGGATTTTTTAAGTTTATAAAATGCTTGTTGAATAAATACCTATTTTGGAAATGGAGATGTTTAAAATCCAGGATTAGATTATGGAAGCTAGATGTAAATAACTTTAAAAGAAATTGATAATTTCTCAGTTTTTGGTGAAGGCTGAGACTCACTTCTGAAAAGTCGGCAATATTCCATCTAATTTTTTAAGACTAAGCTTTGAAACACACAGAACTTCTGAGCATGATTAAGGAGTGGACAAAGAAATGGTCCCAGCTGACTTGTCGGAGACCTTTTATTCTGACAGTGAATTATTTCCTGGTTACACAGAGGAGTTTGTTATGAAAGACTGTCCTCCCTGGAGATTGATGCCTATAAAAGATAAAGTAATGACATTGATTTTCCTGGTGATTTACGTGCTGTCTCATTAGCCATCCACTTCACAGATAAACACTCATGCTTAAAGGTTATACAGACTTCCCCTCTAAGTTCAGAGAGCATGGCTTTTAAAGTTTTCCATCAAACAAGTTATCAAAGTTCTAAAACTCCCAAATCTTATATTAAAATTAGCTTGAAGAAACGTTTTCCTCTGCCCCAAAACCTGCATTAAAACCTTTTTGGAGGAAGGAAGGAAGAAACATTGAAAAACAAACAAGTAAACAAAGATGTACTGATAAAAATGACTGCTAAACTTTGTGTTGAATTATTATAAAAATGTCTGTTTTATTGCTTTTTCTACCACTCAGTCTTGAAAGATTTTTTTTTTCTAAACCACACCTCATCATGCAGAGTTGAGCCAAGCTATTTTTTTTTTTAACATCTTTACTGGAGTATAATTGCTTTACAATGGTGTGTTAGTTTCTGCTTTATAGTAATATGAATCAGCTATACATATACATATATCCCCCCATATCTTCTCCCTCTTGCGTCTCCTTCCCACCCTCCCTATCCCACCCCTCTAGGTGGTCACAAAGCACTGAACTGATCTCCCTGTGCTATGAGCCAAGCTATTTTTGAAAGGGCAGTTACTCTTCCCACTACCAGCTGTCCTGTTTTTATTATGATTCCATTTATTGTTTTTCCAAAAGATCAGTTAAGTCCTTGACGATATCGTGAAATATGTTATTTTGTAAAAAGTCCTACACTTGATTCCTAAGTGCCTGAAGCTTCTAGACCTACCTAAAGTCATTATATGCAATATATTCCTCTTTTTTTTTTTTTTTTTTTTTTTTTGTGGTATGTGGGCCTCTCACTGCTGTGGCCTCTCCCATTGCGCAGCACAGGCTCCGGACGCGCAGGCTCAGCAGCCATGGCTCACGGGCCCAGCTGCTCTGCGGCATGTGGGACTCTCCCGGACCGGGGCATGAACCCGTGTCCCCTGAATCGGCAGGTGGACTCTCAACCACTGCACCACCAGGGAAGCGCAACATATTCCTCTTCTTGTCAGAAACTTGAAAAGTGTTTATTATCTTTATTTGTTATTTTGATATTCCCAAGTTTAGTTTTCCAACTCAGTGAAGGGAGCTTTGTTTGTTCAAAACTTCTGACAGGGTTTAATAATTCATGCACAGTTACAGGCAGAATCATAGACATTTATTCCTAGAGGAAGCATTCAATCAACATCTTGAAAGGATTAGAGAAGGAGCTCTAGAAACCCCAAATTTGTTTCTTGTTGCTTGTGCAGTGAACCAGTTTGATGCTTGGACTCAGTCCGTCCACACACAGTAGATACACAGCCCCTCTGCAGCCTCTCTCTTCACAAACTGAATGACAGTCATTTCAACTGAACTCTGCTTGCTATGTGGTTAGGGTGTAATATTATCATTGTCTCTTAAAATTTTCAACGCTGCTTTTAAACATTGGTGAAATAAGTTGAATCAATGTATAACAGCAGAGTTTTTCAATGACAATATAAAGTTTTGTGCTGTTGATTTTGTGTCCCTTTCAGGAAAAATATTTTTCTGTAGTTATTAAAAAATCTCAAAAATTATTTTCTTAGATTTATATTTACATCTACAATGATAGTCCTCCAAAGAAGAGATATTTCCATTTTAACTTAAATCTAAAAGACTTCAAATTTTAAAAAAAATCTTTTAAATTTATTTATTTAATTTATTTATTTTTGGCTGCATTGGGTCTTCGTTGCTGAGCGCAGGGTTTACTCTAGTTGTAGCAAGCGGGGGCTACTCTTCGTTGTGGTGCGCAGGCTTCTCATTGCAGTGGCTTCTCTTGTTGCAGAGCACGGCTCTAGGTGAGTGGGCTTCAGTAGTTGTGGCATGTGGGCTTCAGTAGCTGTGGCTCATGGGCTCTAGAGCACAGGCTCAGTAGTTGCGGCACATGGGCTTAGTTGCTCCGCAGCATGTGGGATCTTCCTGGACCAGGGATTGAAACCATTTCCCCTGCGTTGGCAGGCGGATTCTTAACCACAGCGCTACCAGGGAAGTCCCTGAATCTAAAAGACTTTAAAATGATCACTCTTAAGGCTGCTGTAGAATAATGGTTTTAAAAATATAGAGAAGTTATCCTTTTTTATCTTGAAGCCAGTAGCCTGCCATAAATCAGTGTACAAATACCGATTTTCTGTATTTTCTTTAAGCCATAGAAACGTTAAGAAGATTAAATCAAGTTATTTGTTTCAAAACATTACCTATTAAGAATTGCGGGCTTCCCTGGTGGCGCAGTGCTTGAGAGTCCGCCTGCCGATGCAGAAGACGCGGGTTCGTGCCCCGTTTCGGGAAGATCCCACATGCCGCGGAGCGGCTGGGCCCGTGAGCCATGGCCACTGAGCCTGCGCGTCCGGAGCCTGTGCTCCGCAAATGGGAGAGGCCACAACAGTGAGAGGCCCGCATAACGCAAGGAAAAAAAAAAAAAAAAAAAAAAGAATTGCAATTGTTGCTTGAAACGATTTAGTAATTCTAGTTCTTTCTGTTTTCCACTGATTTCTTCGTAGTCACATAAGCAGCAAAGATGCTCTGAACAAAAATGTTCTAGTCAAAACAAGCTCCCAGCATCAGGCAGATGAAAATTATTACTCCATCTCTTTTGCAGTAGTTACCCAGTCTTAATGTTTTTAAGGATTAAATCCTATATCTCTTTAAAGTCTAACAAGATATTAGTTTTATAAGAGACTTCCACTTAACTCTCAAGTGTTTGGACTAGTTCTTATCTTCAAAATCAAGCACTTACGTTTGAAAAGAAGCTGCTTCAGATTTAATCCACTTCATACACCCAAGATGAACCGTGAGGGTCGCAGTCATGTGAACTCTTCATCCTCCATCCGAGGGACTCTTGAGAAATTACCTTCATGCTCAGGTGAGCTTTGAGTACACGACTGACGAAGAATCCCTATCATTTAAGAATCTCTGATATCTTCTCCTATGAACCACTGATAAAGCCTTGCATGCTTATAGAAACATTATCTCATAACTTTACCTAAGACATAATGCAACTTGAATAATGTACTTCTTTGTAAAAAAATAAAAAGTTAGTAATCTAAGAAAGGCTGCCATATGTAAAAACAGCAACAACAGCTCACTTTCATTCAGTAAAAGGAGAACTGTACCTAATACTTAAAACTTCCTTTTTATTACCTTCCTTTATTTGCAGTTACCTAGAAAAAAGTTGTATTCGGGAGAAGAGCACTGCTAAAACTGATCTTTGTGGTTCACGTGAGAAGTTCATTAACAGGGAATTTCATGCAGTATTTCATTAACTCGTGTTTTTAAATGCAACTCTCATTATTTAAGAATGAAATTCTGGGTGAAGTGTGTGTGTGTGTGTGTGTGTGTGTGTGTGAGTGTTTGATTTCTAAATTATTATCTATTAAATTATATATCTGTGCTGTTCGTTTAGCCATGTCTGTTATTGATTTCAAAATTTTTGTTGTTGTTCAGCTACTTTGTTTTTTCATTTAACCCATTTCTTTTCCCCACATGCTACGTTTTATTACTGCTGCTATTATTTTGTGATTATGTCAGCCACCCCTGTGGAAAGACACTCTGAATTTTACCCAAATAGCATTAGTCATAAGGATGGTGGTAATTTTTCAACGGAAAAGCTTAAAAGAGCTCAGAACTTCTGAGCTTCAGAGTGAAAAACAAAACAAGACAAAACAGGGCTTCCCTGGTGGCGCAGTGGTTGAGAGTCCGCCTACCGATGCAGGGGAAACAGGTTCGTGCCCTGGTCCGGGAAGATCCCACGTGCCGCGGAGCGGCTGGGCCCGTGAGCCATGGCCGCTCGGCCTGTGCGTCCGGAGCCTGTGCTCCGCAAGGGGAGAGGCCACGACAGTGAGAGGCCCACATAACGCAAAAAAACAAAGAACAAAAAAACAAACAGAAAAAAAACAAGACAAAACCAAACCCTGTAAAAGTCCAGAATGAGAATCATATAACCAAAGAAATTACCTATTTTTTCTGGAAACATGTTAGTTTTTATCACACATGTCACTAAGATATCATAAAGCAAGGTAATCACAGCTAGGAATTCCAGGAGTCCATCTTGAAATGTTGTGTAATTCTGAATATATTATATAATTCCAAAACAAATCTTTAATGTTGACTATACTCTGAATTTGAGTAGAGCTACCCAGTGGTTCCAATTGTTAACACCAGTTCTGAGAAGCCTTCCTGGAAGAATTCGTAGTATTCACCTTCTCACAGATCTTTAACACTATACACACCTATTGGTCTGTGTAGAGGATATTTAAAGCTGATGGTTCAGGGAACTTGGAGCAAGATCAGGATGAGGCATCTGCACAAAAATGGATGGATGAAGGCATTTTACTCTGAATCAGTTTTTAAACACATCCAAAGGGTGAATATTATTCTAACACACACTATGGTAAGAGCATATAATCAGAGCATTGTCCAAATTTCCAGACACATTTAGTATCACTTCTGGGGCTTTATTAGATGCTGTGAGAAGTACTGAATGAAACATGACCCCTTATTTTCTATAGTCTAGTTAATTACACAGATAGGAAAATAAGTATTTTAAAAATAATAGATGTTACAATAGAGGTTCCTGTGAAGGTTGAGAGGGGCACCATAGGAAGCAGGAGTGTTGGGATAAGACCTGAGCTGGTCCAGAAGGCTAGTCGGTGTCGGGAGTGATAAAACTAGAGGGAGAAACTCCAGGTAAAGTCTTCACAGACGCATGGGAGTTCGGAAGAATGTGGTGTATCTTGGAGTGCAGAACAATTTCTGGGAGCATCTGTATTTGCTGAAGCTTCATTTTAAGCATGTGGAGGTGGAGTGGGAATAGGACTGAAGAGAAGACAAAGTGGATAAGGGCAAGAAGGGAAAGGAATGGATTGGGGCCCAGCTGAGACCGAGTCAGTATGTAACAGGGTCGTGGAGAAGCCAGGGCAGATGCACAGAAAGTCACGCAAATATATCTGCACTTCAGAGAGATAATCAGTAGCCCTATAGAGTATGGACTGGAGTGAGAAAAAAAGGCAGGAAAACAAAAAGATATTTAGTGCTGAAAGGTAGGTTGTAGCAGGGGATACATGGTAGTGGATGAGGTAAGATTATGTGTGTGTATGAAGCTTGCAAACACTTTATCAGGTGGAGGGAGCTTGAGAGGTGACTGGAGGCTGCAGAGAGATGGTCTGTGAAGAGAGAAGACAAGAGAGGGAACGAGCTAGTACGAGATGTAGGGCTTGCATGTCAGGCAGAAACCAGAAGCATCAACATCATCAACTCATAACATTGGTGTCGTCTCATTACAGATCCAGTGAATTTATCCAGGAAATCAAGAAAATCCTTCATCAACAACTTCTTCCATGAAATAATTAAAAACAAATAAGATTTGCAAAATTTGGGGACAAGAACAAGAAGGTACCAGGCCTTAAGAGAGCTTACTGTCCAAGACAGAAATCAGATATGATAACAAATAACAACAGATTGTGATGAGTATCCAAGCAATAGAAATACATAAAATATGAGTCAACATGGACATAATCATAACAAATGTGTATTTCAGTTCTCTGTTGTTCTGGGCCCCTATTCTTTATTAGTTTTTCTACTTTTTCTTAATCATTTCTGTTCTGTTGTATTCACTTCTTTTTATATTGGAGGTTAATAATAGTAGGACATGCACAGAATATTTTTTTAACAGGAACATCTGTAAAGTTTTATAAGAATGGCTCCTTTCACCAAGCAGAATGAGCCTCAAGTTATCTGATAAATACTAATGTTTGTCTGGCACAACTACTGAATCTCTTCAGATGATCCATGTCCTTTATACATTTTAGTTTTAAGTAAAAATGTTTTCATGTTGACATAAATACGCTACTCTGGTTGTAAATGTAAGCTATTAATACTCTTCTCCTAAAATGTATTTTTAATCATGATTTCTACCTGATGATGAAGGTAGTAAATTATAAAGAGTAGCTTAGTCTAGTAATATTACTTTTTTATGGATAAAATGTGTTGGAGAGTATAATTTCTCAATATAATTTTTAACCCACTAAGTTAATAGGCATAAAGTGAAAAAAATGCGATAATTTCACTAATATAGTTAGGAACATAAATCTGGAGCATCTTGTCTTCTGACCTACAACCTTAATTCATTAATTAAATCACCTAGTTGACATGCATATATAAAGTGCCTACGGTGTGTCATGCATTCTACTAGGTGCTGAAGACAAAACGTTAATTAACCTCAGTCCTGCCCCACCAGGAGCTCACAATCTGTTCAGGAAGAAAAACAACAGTTAATATCATACATCTTAAAGGGACATCCACTCATTAATTGAACACACGCTTGTTAAGCACTTACTATGTGGTAAGTCTCACACGACACTGCACTGCGGTTGCATGTGCAGGCAGAGCCTGGCCCTCAGGGCTCAGAGCTCCATCGGCAGCGATACTCTCACACCAACAAGTGCTTAAGGAGAACGGAATGGACAAACATCGACGTTTCAGGTGCGGAACTGCTCACAGAGCTGGAGTCTCCCGTGCTTCCTGAGGTTTCTGTGAAAGCAGGATGCCAGTACAGGGCAGCCCATTCACAGGCAGCCACCCACATAACATATGGCTGCTTCTAAATGAGCCACCTGTACTCTCCAAGGGACACCAGGTGACCACAAACAACATGTCACACTCAAAGGTGGACACTTCTTTCAGTTTTACTGACAAAAACAGACAGACATGCATACAGACATCCATTTACATAAAGGGACACCCTGAAGTACAATGAAATGAGTTCGGCCAACTGTACGTCACATTTAATTACAAAGAATGTAATTCAATTATTGTCGGAACATATTGCAAGACAGAGTGGTAGTTTTTCATTTTTCTTTTTTGCAGCAGAATTTAAAAAATAACTTCTCTTTAAAGGTCTGTGTTCTTTGTTTGTTTTTGTCCAGGGATAATATGTCTAAAAAATAAAACTCAACATGTTTTTATTCTAAACTTTGAAAATCACAAATTGCTTAAAGTACCTTAACTATTTTAAGCATTTGATTAACTACTGTTGATTCTTTAAACTTTAGTTTATAGTCCTGAAGGACCTTCAGGGCCAAATGCAAAGTTAAGAAGAACTGAAATCCTTTACAATATATAATTATATAATGTGATGTAACCTGATAGCAAAACAGGGTAGAAATTAAAACCAGATTGAATATAGGTTTTGATAGCTTATGAAATTAAATATCAATATAAGTAGAGCCAATAACTAGAACAAGGTGGGAAATGAGAAACTTCTACGTGTATCTATCATAAATACCATAATTGAAATATATTGTAATATATTTGCATATTTTTAACAATAAGATGCTTTCAATGATGATTTTTTTAAAAGAAACTTGAGCATTCCTGTCAAATTGATTTATATTATTATTTTACCCATAGAAGAACTTTCAGATTTTTTTCCATATCGCGTAAGAAAAACTAAATCCATTAAAGGAAACGATGGGAAAATTGGAGGAGGAAAATTAGGAACACATCAATAAATTATTTTTAAATCAGTCGTTTACTAGTAGTATAACATATAATTTTAATGTCCAGTGTCTCAAACTCTATGATGTCTATGTTTGCATTTACTTGTTTTTATATGGCAATATCCAGATCGACATCATACTTTTTTTTACTTTAATAGAGAAATACAAGCTGATGCTCATTTACTATTTTCGCCCGTGGATCTCAGCGTCTACTATTTGCTTAGGAACCAAATGAACGGACTGGGCCCTGACTTCAGATGTGTGTCTCCATGAAGATGGACATGAACCTGAAGGGGAGGGAAGCAGCACGTACAGAACACCTGCTCTGCACCACTCAGTGTGTCAGGCACTTTCATCTATGCTCTCTCTCTTAATCCTGGAAATAATCTTAGAAAATCACAAGATCCTAAGCAAGACAGACTGGAGAGTTTGTCACAGCCGAAATAAATGGTGGCAGCACAGAGAAAGTCAAGCACACACGTCAAGCAGTTGAATAAGCACAGAATCAAGATGACGATTCCCGCTACAGAGGGTGTTCCCTCTGCAGCTTTTGAAGCGGTCCCTCCCTCTCCCGCTACTCGCTCTCCGTTCTGGGAGGAACTCCCCCCAGCACCGGATGTGCCCACCCCGGGGTCCTCCAGCCGTTCTCACTGAGACAGGAATGGGGTAACTAAGACACACCCTGACAAACTATAGAAGACGAGGTACCTAGTCTCTTCTCATCCGCTAAGGGAGGGTCACTTGATTTAGCTGAAAGAGGAATGAAAATCATTTTGAAAAGTCCCATGGGGGGCTTCATGATTCTTCACTCATAAAATAACTGTTACATTTTATTTTCCGCAGAAAATTTTCCACATTGGATCAAGAAACATGTCAAGTTTACCCACACCAAATGAACCTCACGCTAATCCCCAAGAGATTATACTGGAGGCAACACTTGACAAGAGTCCTGATTCCCCAAGGACTGTTCTTTCCTCTCTTTAGTTTGTGTTTCTACTCATGGCACAAAAAAAAAAAGTCTGGGAGGAAGGCAAAGTCACCCCTACTGGCTGATGTCTAAAGACCCCAAGGGGAAGAAGGTGAGTGAGTGATGAATGAAAGGATCCCCACTGGAGAGAGGCTGAGAACATCGTAATCAGATGGCCAGGGGCCCGGGGCGTGAGGACCAGTTGGAGAGGATGGAGGATCAGGGGAAATACTTGCAAAATACTGCCCTAGACTCAGTCCATCCTCGGATTCACATCCCTTAGCCCGTCCTTTTCAGTTTCCAAGTGCTCACTATACAGAGTGATGCTTCTTTCTTTCTGCCCCCATATTGTGGAGATTTTTATAAGAAAAAGTAAAAGATTTATGAAAACACTTTGAGCCCTTCATAAGTACACTCTATAAATATAAAGGATTACCAATAGTACTTGGAATTATTGCTGCTGTTACTATTCACACGTTGTTACTTTTATTATTCTACAACAAATACAATGTAATTATCGAACCACATGCCAGAATGTTCCACCTCAAACAACGTGGTGAGGGCATCAATTCCTAATACGTGACAGCCACAACAAGACAGCTGCTGGCCCATCACAGCAGAAGGAGGTAAGAATGCTGTTCCTCGTTTTCTACAGCTCATTCTTTCAAGGACTGTCTGTGTGCGTGACTGCCGTCCATCAGCCTAACTGTGACTTGTCATTGCCAGCCCGTGCGCTCACCCAGCTCTCTCCTGGGACACTAGTAACACAAGCTACCTAACTTAGCTCCGGGGCAGCCCCGAGCCCGGCTGAGACAGAACGGGCTCCTTGGGACTTCGCCACAGGGGCTGTGAAGCTTCACCTGCGCTAAGCATCACAGAGAGTTCAGGAGCAAAGCCCAGATGCATAAGAAAGCCAAGTGTGCAGCCAGATGATTCTGTGAGCCCACAAAGCCCATGGATGCACTGTCTTCCCAATCAGCATCACTTTCTTACCTCCTCACTCTTCTCAAAGATGCTCACACTCCCCACTCCTGGAGATAATCTCTGACTCCATCTTTCCAATGCTCCCAAACCACTCACCCATGTCTTGCAAAAAACCTCCCTCCTGACCCTCACCTGCTGGTGCCCATCTTCCTCACCACCTGCTGAGGGTCTGCCTGGCCTTCTAAGAGACTTCCTGGCGGGATCGCCTACAAGACCCAGGAAATACCCATCAATACCCATCTTGTCACACCCATGACAAGATCGCTCTTGTCATGTCCTGTCACCCACCACTGCCTCAGCATGCAGGCTGACTGCCCAACTGTGCCCAAGTACTACTCATCCTCCAAACCATGCTCATTCTCGAGGGTCAAGTTCAGAGCATTCCTG
>NW_006797999.1:82227-108848 GCF_000442215.2 Lipotes vexillifer | reverse complement strand
TTCCTGCTGGGGCTTCTAGCTATTCCTCCTGAGTTCTCTTCTTCCTGCCTGGATTTGTTGTGAATCCTACCACCAAACTTCTGATGACTGGTGTGCTGCGAGTTTTTTAGTCTTCGATGTTTTCTTGTGCATATAGTTTATTTTTCCATCTAAAAACTCACCTCCTTGAAGACAGGGATAGAATAGTGAATTCTGTTTACTGCATCACCTAAGTAAGCACACAAGTTAAAATAGAAACAGTGAATATATTTATTTACTATGATCCATTGATGCTTATTTTAATTCTAATGTGTTAGTAAGTGCCTTTGATTCAAATAAACCATTAGGCTTCTAATGATTTCCAAGTATTATGAAAATACAAAACTCACTGCTTGTCCACATATAAAAATATCAGTGAACTGGCTTTCAAAATCATGAATATAAATGTATGCCTTTCGAATTTTAATACTTTTCTGATTTTTACAAAATTTGGGAGGATTTAAAAATAGCTTTCATTAAAAAAATATGCAGTTAGGAAAATTTCAGAATGTATTCAGCATTACTGAACAAACTTAGAATGGAGGGTAGACAGACACATTTCTCCATAAACGTTTTTTCCAAAGAGGGAATCCCATCAGTTCTCATTATACATCATTACCCTCTCTTAGGAAATGCTAGAATTTCCAGCTAAGTCCCAAACTGTTTTTATTACTGATCGCAACAGCACTGAAACCTCCCTCATCTGTTCAAACTCAACCCTCAGAGCCATCCTCATGCCTTTCTTCATCTCATTTACAATCCACTTCGTCACTGAGTCCTGGAAACTGAGGGTTTTAAAAAACATCTGTCATTTATAGTTTTACCTTTACCACCTTGTTCTTACAGTCATTGCATCAGACTTAGATCACACAACGTCCAATAAGTAAATTCTAACTTCACTTGCATCTACAATCAGTGCTATATATTGTAGCAAGATTAAAACCCTAACACCAAATATCAAGTGATGTCAAAGTCCCATTATCCATAAATAAAGTCTGCCTCTCTCCTACTATGAAATACCCCCTTCCCCATTCCCCCGGCTCATTAAACAATAGCCACCGCGTCCAGGAATGTTGGCGTGGCTCTCTGGTCCTCTTACACTTCATGCCGGAGCCCTCAGTTACCCAATTGTTAAGGGCGTTAAAGGGTAAACGTTCTTAAAATAATCACAAGAAAACTTTCACACCCCTTCCAACAGTTAAAATATCCTTTGATTTTTTTCATAGAATTTCAGAACTGAGTGTCCAAAAACAACTACTTATTTACAAAAGACAAATATGGTCTGTGATATGACAAATCCAACAGCTGGCTGGTGACAGAGTCGGGACTCGTGCTCCTGGTCTCCAGAGACTCAGGAAAGTGTATGTTTCACCACATCTCACTATCGGGTTAAAATAGTTGACAGTGCATGCATATTCCTGGAGTTTGTTACTGAATGGTGTTAAGTGTATCACTCTCAAGTCTTCGCAAATGTGAAGCTGAATATTCCAGATGCCTTAATATGTTTTCATATCCCCCAGGCTAACTGCCTAGTGTTGGAATTTGACAGACATAATTATTTCATAACAGTATTTTCTGGAATGTTTACTTAGTAAAAAACAAAAATAGCAACAAAATAACCTCTCATTTGATGATGCTGTGGAAATCTGAATAGCATTCAAATGTCCTTATGTCAAAATTCATGAAGTTGAGAAAACAATAATTTTGAATCTGAAGATTTCATGTGCCTTTTCCTTTTAAAGAGTCATTAAGGATGCTATAATGCATGCAAGAAAAATCAAAATCAGACATAAAGTGACCCACGATCCATTACCCAGCACTTCCCTCCTGACAAGACATTGAAGTCTCTCTGAGATTCCTATCTTCCCATGAATGACTCTTTGCAAAAACAATGTATCTATGACTTTGACTAATACAATAATTATTGCTTTTTATTTCCCCTAAAGAAGAAGGGAAAAAATTCTGTCATCACTCTTCCCGTAAAATGTTAAGATTTTATAGTATTTGGTGATATCATCTGTCAGCCTTCATCTTATTTCACACTCAAGTCATATGCTTTTAGTTTAATCCTTGTAATTAAATCATTTATGTCACTCTTCTCTGAGTCCTTTTGTCTTTCTCAAAGAATTGGTAACCAACAATATATTTAACTCTGAAAGAGGAAAATAGATAGCAGTGTGTATCAACTGTTAAATTGTCACAAAATATAAAGAATTATGAATTACAAAATTAAAAAAAAAAGCCCACAAAACTAAACTTCATAGAAAATGATGAAAAGCTATGTAGAAGCGGTTCCTAGACCCACTGGCATATGCAGGGGCTTTCACAGGGCTCAGAGGACCATGACGTGGTCACCAGGGTGACCTGTGATACCAGTTAGGCAACTCTCACATTGACACAGAAGCAAAGCATCTCATGGTTTCACTGGAATATTTTAAAAACACTGTAAACATTTATATTTTAGTCTTTGTGATGTTATACATGCTAAGAAGGGAGCAAGATGATAAAATACCCAGTTAGAAGGCAAGCAACCCAGCCTGTATGCCCATCTCTACCTTGAATTTGCTTTTGACACCGAGTAAGTCGATTAAGCACCACCTGTGTCACTTTCCTTTGTTAAAATGATCATAATAATATTTTTCCTTTTCCTCCCTGTGAAAAATGGATGCAGATTCATGTCCTGTGCTTACGGCAGCCTCCCCATGGGGTAGCCACAGGTAGGAGGGGTTTCAGTCTCCAGGTAAAGCAATGACTCAACCCTAAGCCTCACTTCTTAAAAATGCTATCAAGTTTGGCCTCAAGTATTTTCTTAATGATGTTTTACAAGAATTAAACATTTATTTGGATGTTTATCTAAAAATGTATCCATAAAAATAAAACTTTCTAAGGCAAACCATGAATTGTATGCTTGGATTGGGAACTGGGAACTGGTTTTTTATTCGCCATTCCCTGAGATGCTTTCCTCTTTCTAAAATGTCCACCTTGTTTTACAGTAAATACAGAGTTCTTTGTAGGGACTAACAGACTGCCTCTCTCTCTATTGGACTGCCTTTTCCACTGTGATATTTCCACTGAAAGCCATTCTATTTTGAAAAGTGTATTATATACAACATGATTCTATAGGCTTTCTTTTCTTGTAAAAGCAGAGTAAAAATGTGATTTTCAGAATTCTTACAAGAAGGTGTAAGCTTATAAAAAAATGTATGGCTATGGCTTGATATTTTGATAGGGGAGCTTTCCAATAATGCAATCACTTAAGCATATGGTCATATGCCAGTCACATAACTGACTTTAAACCGTTTTCTCTCTTTATTATACCATCCTTTTCATAGCACAATAAATTCTGAGTATACAGTTTAATTTTCACTTAATATATACACCTTTTAAAAATATCAGTTTGGGGCTTCCCTGGTGGCGCAGTGGTTGAGAGTCCGCCTGCCGATGCAGGGGACACGGGTTTGTGCCCCAGTCCGGGAAGATTCCACATGCCGCGGAGCGGCTGGGCCCGTGAGCCATGGCCACTGAGCCTGCGCGTCCACAGCCTGTGCTCCACAACGGGAGAGGCCACAACAGTGAGAGGCCCGCGTACCGCAAGTTTGAAGCCTATTAAAAAGTATCTTTTTTTTCTTCACAGGTGAGAGTTGCTATGTAGTACTTGATTCATGGGAGAAGTGTCCCGGTGATAACCCCCACACTAAAATAAATCTAACCTAGGTATAAGAAAGTTAGAAGTACACAACTCATTTTTTTCTGGGAATAGACTTATTCACAAAATAACTGCCTATTATTTTATAACACTTTTATAAAATTACCTACTAGTTAACTGTGGAAAAACAAATAATACTAATCACATTTTCCCAGCAGTTTTATCTGCTGAATTTAAGAACAATTTCTTGCTCCGTAAACCTTTATTTACAAATTACACATTAATACGCTAGTATCACACAAGCAGACACCAGAGCAGCAAGATATGTTTGCCACAATTTTCATCTTCATTGAAATGAAATAAAAATCTGTTGCGTGGACTCACGTGCAAGCCGGTTATTTTCTGGACCCTATTCCATACTTTCCCCTGATTTGCAGCATGATTTTAAATAAGTTTTAAAACTACTCATTGAACCAAACATTGTTTTGACATGACTTTCTAGAACATAAAGACTGAAAATGTGATAAATGCTATTCTTGGAATAACATGGTAGATTTTATTAGATAAACAGCAATGCTTGCACATATTACAACCACGGCTTTCTGAGAAATTAGTGTATGTCTTTGCTATTTATAAACCTGGATTCAAGAACTTGCTTTTATAACTGCCACCTAGCTTGTACAGAATTTCCAAAGTCTAGTTGTCAAACCAAAAAAATGCAGTTATGAAATGAACACATCATTGTGCACTTAAACCTCCTTCATAGTCGGGGAGGTAAAGGTATCAGAAGAATCTCTATTAGAAATAGGCAGATCTCACCGCACACACAAAAAAGTAATTACGTGAGGCGATGGTGGCATTAAACAAACCTTACGGTAATCATTTCACAATTTATACGTGTAGCAGATCATCACGCTGTACACCTAAAACTTATTATGTGCCATTTATATTTCAGTAAAGCGGGGGAAAAAAACCCCAAAGAAATATGGCGACTCCTGATGTAACTGGGTGGTGATGGGCAGGAGGACGGACACCCCCAAAATTACATCCACCCACTTAGGATGTCAACCAAGCCCGTAGATAACTAGCTCTTGTTACCAAGCCATGATTTCAAGGTCTTCCAATTTCAGCTTCTGACTTAACTCTATTCTTTACCGTCAGAAGCTCTGTTTCGCGTAATTGATGGCTCACCCTGCCCGTGTATACTTCATGCTTGCAATATTTGTGACTTGTTTTGAAGCACGAAGGTGACAGTGCTTAGTATTTCATTATTGGCCTTGAGGATATATTCATATCCAGAGTCGGTCACTCATTTATAATAGCGTGTTTAATGCTGGTGTCATTTTAATTCTATCAGCATGTTAATAAAATCGAGATGACAGCTGCATAACTGTGGCTCTGGGCTCTTATTTCCGCTTCCCAGAATATGTTGTGGGTGGTTCCGAATCAGTCAGTGCCAAATCACCCACCTCCGCCCCTTATCAGCTGGAGAAAACAGTGTGAACGGGGGGCGGGGATCCTTGAAGCTGGAAATGAGGGGCCATCCTGGGAAACAGACACATTCTTTTCTCTCAGATTCCAGTTGTAGGGGACTTGGAGGTTTCTCTAGTCTAGGGTGCTTATCTTAGATAATTCAGGGTCGGGTGCAGGGTGACCATTTCAAGAGACTGAAGAATGGAAATTAACCAGCCATTAGAGATCTGGCTGTGGGGAAAGCAAAGTCCTAGTTCTCCTGTCCCCAAACAGAACACCATCATCTGCAAATTATGCAGCCCAGGCGCTGGGCAGGTCTCTGGACTCCAGGCTGTGTGCTTTGCTGTTCGCAGAGCTGCCTAGTGCAGCTGCGGAGGGCGTGCCCCGAGGCCCTGACTTTCCAGGATAAGCACTTCCCCTCCTTTGTAAACAATAATACTCACAAAGGGGCCTTACGGACCAGTGGCGGCTCTGTCCTTCAGGTCTGCATGCTCACCTCCAGCCTCTTAGTAGTTCTTTGAAATGTTCTTCCTCGTCTATCCCCTCAAGCTTCTTTTCCTTCAGCGTTTTAGTGATGTCCCTGACCGTGGGTTCCCCACTCTACAGTCTATATTATAAGAGTCTGAAACAGAAAAATGAGGCTTGCAACAGCCAGGGGGGTTAAGTCACCCCAGGAAAGCTTGCAGGCTGCCTCCTGAAGGATGACTTTGTAGGATCAGACACCTAGTTCTGTACCCAAAAGAGATTCATCTCATGGGGGACTCTAGTGACTTAAGCACAACGCCAGAATTCCAATTCCCTAATTGAAAACAATAAATGGAGTCAGTCCATGTACTGGAATCCCTATGTCAACACAAATAAGTCACTCTCTTCCTACTGGCAGAGCCACACTGACACCCCAGTCACACTGAGAATATTGCCTGATAACCACAGAATTAGAGCAAGGGACTTTAGTTAAATAAAGCCAGTGGACCTGAAGGGAGGGCAGCCTAATTAATCCACCTCCACCACAGCACAGGTTTCCCAGGGGGATAAGACTCCAGCATCTACTTGCTTAGTCTTCTGTGCCAAATACATCTTGAGGGGTTACCAAAGAACTTCCATTTTTAAGGTCCGTCTATCTGTTCGTCTGTGACTACTGACTACCCCACACCACCCTCCCAAGGCATCCCTTCTTTTTCTTTTTGTTTTTAAAAGATATATAGTATTTCAATCTGACCACTCCATTTATAAGTAAAAATAAGTCCATATTTCTGCTCTGTCCCATTATGTGTTATTGTAAAAGTCAGCAAGTAGCTTTTCTCCTTTACTCTCAGGTCACTCGTGGGTGGCAAGAGCACAGACAGAGCTGTTTGGGGCTGTTATCATCCTCTTCTTTCAATCCCACACTTGCATTAATTTCATTCATCCAATATTATTCATGGCTCTGCCTTAATGTTGACCAATACCCCTGATCAGCTTTCAGCGGCTTCCATAATCAGGTTCCCGCAGCTCATTTGTCTTCCTTTTTCTCCTCATCATGCATCTTCCACTCTATTCAGACTTTCATATTCATTATCTCATGAGTTCCAAGATCATATTCTACTCTCCGCATGCATCTTTACTCAAATCTGCCTCCTTCCAGGCAAATCTAGGTCAACTCAATTATCATTTGTTAAGTGACTATGGAGGTGATACAAAAGTGATCAAGTTAAGATTCCTCCTCTTGAAAACCTCACCCCTTCTGTTGGTAAAAACAAAGGATTAGAGACAAAATGCATGGGGTAGGGAGCATGGGAGAGGCAGGTGATTCTGCTCCAGAAATCTGGAGCAGAGCAGCCTTTATACAGAAACGCATTTAACTGAAATCTTAAGGGATGAGTCAAAGGGCATCTAGCAGGAAGGAAAGAAAATTCTGGAGGCCTCTAGGGTGATTCCAGCTTTCAATGATCTCTCATTGCTCTGGAAAATTATATTTGCCATCATCACAAATAAATAAATATATATAATATGTGTCATATATATTTCTAACTCTTGGGGTACTAGGATCACATACTATCATCGAGGAGTTATAGTTTCTTTGGAGAAAAAGAGCGAACTCATATAAAAATGAAATGTATTAGGGGTCAAATACAATACATTAAGGGTCAAAATCAAAAGATTTTCATCTTTGCGTCAACGTAGTGCATCACGAGATGGATACATTACGGTCACACATATCAGTTTGGGCCCTGAACTGATTTCTATGGCACCCCCTGCTGACCCATCCCATAGATGAGAACATGAAGGTGCAGCCACATTTCCACGGACCAGTGTTTCACAAGTGCTGCACGTGACTATCCTAAGTCATTTATCTGTGAACGGGAACCGTGGCTTTTGCCTTCTCTGTTTCAATATAGTGCTAAGCATTCAGTACATAAATAATACACGGTACAGTCATTGATCAATCAGGAAACAGACACACCAAGATGGCCCAGAGAAGATGGTCTAAAGTACACTTCTTTTACGACACCCCCAAACAGCAAGAATTTTTGTTCAAGTATGACTGATGTTTTGCTTGCTCCTCTCTACTCTCTACTTAAATCAGTAAGAGTGACAACGAGAAAGTCCTGTGGGAAACTGTTTCTAAAGAGTGACTATTCTGGGTGCGTCCCTGTGGAACTCTAAAAGGGTCAATATATTTTTTAAAGAATTCTGAATTCAACAGGGAATTTTTTTTTTTAATTTCCAGAACTACTTTTCTGTAAAAATATTTGCTGAAATATTTAGAAGACATAGCAATCCACTGTCGATATGATTTTTCCTGATATTTAAGACCTTTACAATCACTGGGATAACAAAAAAAGAAAAGAAAGGCTTATGTTAAATAAGGTGAAACTCTTATTGGCCTGAGACAGCTCTGCAGAATCTTAGTGCTCCATGGAATACAGCTTGAATAACAATGAACCAATCTAAGCTTTTAATATTACAGATCAGACATCTGTGCGAGGCACAGAGGGGAATAAAAAATGAACACCCATTGTCCCTGATCTAAAAGAGCTTATGGGTTATGCTTCCACTTGACATAACTGTAGGCTCAGAAGACTATCATCTGTTATGAAAATGGACAAATCTGTAATGAAAAGCAGTGTTTTCCAATGGAGGTCAACTTTTCCAGTTGTACGTTGCTCTAACCTACTACTCAGAAATCAGCAGTTGCTTAATAAATGTTTACTAATATATTTATTCCTAGTTGTCCCAAAGATGCCTGGCTTTTCTTCCTTGCCAATGCCTTTACATATATAAATATCAGTCAATAAATATGGACCTCATCAAAGTGGGATCATCTGAAATATTTGAAAATAAGATCATCAACAGTTCTGGCCCTCGTTTAGAAGACCTGGATTGGCTCCCAGCTATAACACCCCATAGGTAAAAGCCTGAGCAAACCACTTACAGATTCGGAGACTGAGTTTCTAACTTACGAAGAAGAGTAAAAGGAGCTATTTACCGAGACACAGAATTGCCAAGATGGTAAAATCAGAAGGTATTGGGCAGTATGCTCTAAATATTAAAGGATATACAAATATGATTTGTACTCATTCGAAAAACTTCAAGATGTTTATTAAGCTATATATTTACTCTGTTGACTTTTTCTAATCCACTTGTGTGTAGATTAATTACGGATTTGAAACATTTAAATATGAATGTTTCCTTTAGTAATGCAATTAACGAGCACGAGGCAATTACAAAAGTCTTCTGAAAATAATTGAAAGTGCCTTCAAATAGGCTTAAGCTTTAATAATTGGCTGAAAACATTTTACAGCCATTCATTATTTCCAAACCATCTTTTAGAGATGAAGGTTTGATTCAGGTAAGCAACCACATAGTGGGAGCTTGGGATTTCTTAAACTTAATTACCGAGTGTTTAAACCTAAGAATTTAATGTGAAGTCAATAATATTTTGATTATAGCCATCAGCACCATCAGTGCTATATTACAAATATCTTTTTCCATCTGACAGTGTGTTCCAGCTCCAGGACAATCCTGGAAACAAGACTTGCACCTGGGTAGCATCTGTGTTATTGCAGGTGGAGGAAAGAGGAAAAAGAGGCAGAAAAGATAGTTACTCCCATCAAACTGATTATAGTAAGAGCTAAATAAATGGAAACCGTCACCAACATTTCTTTCTTCTACTTTTAGAAAGTCTGTGCTGCTATGTTATAAAAATAAAATCCATATAATTGGAAAGTGCCCATAAACAGATCCACAGCTTCAAGGTTTCTCAAAGTTACTCAGAGAAATGGGAGGAGCAGCAAAGGTCCTCACAGTCTGGAGGGTGCCACGGAGAAACAGTGACAACCGTCACATGCTGTCTAGTAGGGGCTGAGAATAGCGCATGGAAGCAACTTTTTTTTTTTTTTAAACATCTTTATTGGAGTATAATTGCTTTACAGTGTTGTGCTAGTTTCTGCTGTATAACAAAGTGAGTCAGCTCTGTGTATACATATATCCCCATATCTCCTCAATCTTGCGTCTCCCTCCCACCCTCCCTATCCCACCCCGCTAGGTAGTCACAAAGCACAGAGCTGATCTCCCCGTGCTATGCGGCTGCTTCCCACTAGCTATCTGTTTTCCATTTGGTAGTGTATATATGTCCATGCCACTCGCTCACTTCGTCCCAGATTACCCTTTCCCCTCCCCGTGTCCTCAAGTCCATTCTCTATGTCTAAATCTTTATTCCTGTCCTGCCCCTAGGTTCTTCAGACCACTTTTTTTTTTTTAGATTCCATATATATGTGTTAGCATACGGTATTTGTTTTTCTCTTTCTGACTTACTTCGCTCTGTATGACAGACTCTAGGTCCATCCACCTCACTACAAATAACTCAATTTTGTTTCTTTTTACGGCTGAGTAATATTCCATTGTATATATGTGGAAGCAACTCTTCTTGACAAGGGAAGGTGGGCATGATACACAAAGGAAGCTACAACCTCTAATTTCAATCCCATCACATGTTTTTAGGGGGTATGGACATTCTTCACTGCCATTTGGAAAATAAAGGGGATGTAAGAATTCTGGAAACAGTCCTGTAACCCCCACCTCACTGATAAATAAATAAAGTGACTATAAATTCCAGCAGGCTTGAATTTGCTTCTGGATGTCTTTTGCACTACCATGAGAGGATAGGAATGAGTGCTCATAAATCAAGAATTACTCTCCTTGGAAATCGTCAGAGGGAAAACAGGATGCGGTAACTAGGGTTGAAAAAGTACTGCAGTGTAACGCAGAAGTCTAACATGATACCTTTCCTATGAAGTAGCTGTGAGCTTAGCAACCTCCACACTTGGGCGGCTCTGAGGATGAGGTCGTGAAGATGCACAGAGGAGAGAGGACAGCTCTCGGGCCAAGGTTTTAGCTCTTTGCTTACAAGCCATTGGAAGAAGCACGATTTGTCAGATAGGCCAAAGCAACAAGGGAGAGGGATCCAGGTGTGCGTCACAGGAAACTCAGAAAGGCGCCCAGAGCTTTCACTTTGTCTTCCTTCTCATGTGCCCATGTTCCTCTAAGGCTGTAAGACCAGTATAAAAACTGGGAGGCGTGTGTTGACACATCCGAGTAATAAATTAAAAATTGATGAGCATTTGATGTCAAACCCACAATAGAAGAAAAAGAGATCATGGCGGTTTACATTTTATCTGTAATCAAAGCAAACTGGTTTGACAAGAACTCTCTGAAACTTTTTTGAGCGTGAAATTCTGTAAAGTAGAATTCTAGTAAACAGAAGTTGTAATTATAAATTTATTTGGTAATATAACTGCTAGTAATTTATTTGCACATGATATAATTAGTATGCTTTCAATTCATGGAGTCTTTTAAATGGTTATATTCATGAAAGTGAAATGTGGGTTTTCTCATCCTGTCCATGGGACTATAATTCTATTTTTGTCAAAAGGATTACAATTCTTCAACTGTAATTTCACCTACCAAGGGGGATTTGAGGCAATTAATCCTCCTTTAAGGCACCTGGGTTAGCTTTATGTCTGGGATAGTTATTATATTTTTCAGGCCTTCATTTATCTGTCAAATAAAGGAATCAGTCTTGATAATCACTAATAGACTTTCATGCTCAAAAATCCGAAATTTTTAATTTCTTATGTCATGGTATTTGGTATCACAAAGATTTTTAATCATCGGGTTGGTGAAGGATTGGACTGTCTTGTGTATTTTAAGCATTTTAGCTAATTTATTACTTAATTTTAACTATATTTAGTTAACTATATTTAGTTAATAAATATAATAACTATATTTTTTACTTTGTTTTTCTGGAACTAAAAATGTTGAAAATGACAGTTATCACACGTCCAACTTCTCTTTGTGAAAGAACAATTCCTTCTCCTCCTTTGTTTTACCCTCCTCTGTCTTCTTCATATTCATCTTTTTTTTAAAAAAAGGCATTTTCCATATTGATTTATATTAATTATATTAATGGGGGAAGCACTAAGAACACGGCTTAAAACTGTGAGCTACAGGGCTTCCCTGGGGGCGCAGTGTTTGAGAGTCCGCCTGCCGATGCAGGGGACACGGGTTCGTGCCCCGGTCCGGGAGGATCCCACATGCCGTGGAGCGGCTGGGCCCGTGAGCCATGGCCGCTGAGCCTGCGTGTCCGGAGCCTGTGCTCCGCAGCGGGAGGGGCCGCAGCGGTGAGAGGCCCGCGTACCGCAAAAAAAAAAAACAAAACAAAACTGTGAGCTACAGACCGAATCCTGGTTCCACTGACTCAGACACCTGGTATCCTGGACACACACTCCAATTACTTGTGTTTAGTTTTCTCAGGAGGAAATGAGTTGTGATAAGAAAGCACTTACAACATAGGGTATATATACACACACACACACACCTACATGTGTGCATGTGTGTATCTATATGTATAAATTATTATATTTTACACACATGTAATCTATATTACATAATGTATGGAATCTAATATGTGTATGTATAGATAGATAGATATAATAGAAAAGTACTGATGTGTTGCAGGCATTCAAAGACTATTACTATTAATTATATCATTCATTTTAAATATTTCATATATTGTCTATGAATTTTTATCAATGTGCATGAAATCACACAATAATTTTAACCCTAATATCTCTTTATTTTTTTTTTTTTTTTTTTTGCGGTATGCAGGCCTCTCACTGTTGCGGTCTCTCCCGTTGCGGAGCACAGGTTCCGGACGTGCAGGCTCAGCGGTCATGGCTCATGGGCCCAGCCGCTCCACGGCATGTGGGATCTTCCCGGACCGAGGCACGAACCCGCGTCCCCTGCATGGGCTGGCGGACTCAACCACTGCGCCACCAGGGAAGCCCAACCCTAGTATCTCTTAAATGTCATAATATTTTCTTTCCAGGTACAGTCATGTTATGAAAATACTAATACTTCTAAATAAATACGTTTCAAACTCTTACTTCTGATAATGTGTCTAAATTTACTGCCCGCTCAACAGTGCACAGAATTAAATAGCAATCCAAAACACAGGGGGGGGGGCCAGGAAAAAACAATCGATATTTAAAATGTATCATATCAGCAAAGTAACAGATGTATCCTGAGAAAATACAAGTAAAATGAAACGATTAAGTCATAGGGCACTTACTAGTATAGGTGAGCTGAAAACCCTGGTCAGTGTCAGATCCATTGGAGTTGAACTCCAGCCACAGGTGGTTGGAGGTGCTGTTCAGGATGAGCCCCGTCAGCTCATCTTTAGTGAAGGCCCCCAGCGGACGTGATGAACTATCTCTTCCATCGTAGACCTGAGGAGAATTCATAGCACGAGTCCCCTTATCACTTAATTCTGTTTGTATGTTAGCAATTTTAACAAGAAATCCAAATTTTCAAAGATATGATTTTATACAGTAATTTAAAAAGTGACACAGTTTATAGAAAGCTGAGTGGATGGAAGACACTGGCAAACAACCTTTTTTCTTTAAGTTTTATCTTTACCGTTAACATTAAAGACAAAAGATTCCATTTGTGCCCAGATCATTTTATCTGCATCAAGCTGAATGTTCTCTGTGTTTATTTAAAATGAAATCATCGTGTATTTGCATTTCCAGGTTGCATGGTCCACCATTTTTCCTTCCCTCACAATCCACTTACAAAGGTTGGAAGGATGTGTCATAGTTCAGTGTGAATGTCTCCTCCTCCATCCAAATGTGTTACAAGTTGAGGTGCTGAAACCTTGTCACATTTTGTAGCCCCTGAGCCTGTGGTGACTTTAGTTTTGAATTTGTTGTAGCAAAGGAATCCTGTCATGTCCGATATCAGAGAGAGAGGTCATCTTGCTCTGAAGCATTTTGTGACTGACTCCATTTTCCCAGGTGGTTGTACAGCCTGGGTGGATACCCCGAACATTTGGAAGGCAAGTGGACCGGGCTTGGTTCTGAGCAGACATCACGGGTAAGGGACACGAAGTGATGACTTCCCAGGTGCACACTGGGAGTGCAGGGTTGCCAATCACATTCCCCCAGTGGAGACTGCGTCAGACAGTTTTAAGGCGTGGGCATTGGGAGGCGTCCCACAGTACACGTTCCTAATGCCAGAACAAACAGCGTTCACATTCTAGGAGAATTTAGTTTTGAGCCCCTCACACCCCCACTCAGTGGTCAAGTCTATAATGCTTCGTGGGAAAGGTTCATCCATTTGCCTCTTGAAACCACTGCAATGGTTCACGGCAAGGAACTGCTGGTATGGATAAGGGCTTTTTAGAAGAAAGAAGAAAAATGTATCACATCATACTGGAGAACATCCAGTTCTTTTCGGTAAAAGATATCTTATCTAAATAAAGTAGATCAAAGTCTCTGGTAGCCTCCCCCATATCTGCCTATTTCTCTCACTTCTTTTCCTTCTCACACAGATTAATTCTTACTTTTCTTCTCCTGCTCTTCTCTAATGCATATGTAAACCATGAATGCTGCTTGACAGACTTACAAATTCACATACTCCTAAATGGAGAAAACACATTTAGAAGAATTAATTTTATGGATCATTATTTGATTTCATTTTAACTAAATATGCATATGCTCGAGTAGGAAAATCAAACACCCTATAACTTCTCATGCAAGCTAGCAACAAGCTAGCAACAAGCTAGGAAAAATCATTGTTTGGCTTAACATAGATTCATTTGATAGTGAGGTTGCTGGCACCCAGATTATAAAGAGTTTTAAAATCCAGAGCATGCTGGCTCAAAAATAAAGTGTCCAGGCCTCTCCAGCAAGGTCTTAGGTTACTCCACATATCATGTAATTCTCTGTGATTCACAGAAATCCATGGAGATGAGGGGGCATTAAAGGAAATAAACACACACTTAGGCTCGGTCCTCAAAGCTCTGAAGCATCTTCCACTGTCACCTCCACTGGTCTTAGCTTGTCTGAGTGCTTCTCCAAGATTTAATAGCTTACATGGACAGCATCTAGCTCCAGGATCCTCATGGCTAGACCACTAAAAATGAACCATTGCCACACTGAATTATTAAGCATCTCTGGAAGAGTAATTCTGTCTTATTTATCTGCATCACCAGCAGTTAGCACTGGGCTTGACAGCAGAAATCTCTGAACGAAAAAGTAACTGACTAGTGGGGATATTGTGTTGTCAGCTCTCGCAAGGTGAAAATCTGGATTCATGCTTCTCATGTATCACAAATGACAACCCAGACAGTATTGGAAGGCAAAAGACTTGATGTTTACTTCCAAGTAAATTAGTAACAAGCGATTTTAGTTCAGCACAAAACCTCCTAGTTGTATATCCTCATCTACAAGCAGCTGGGATCAAAGTGTCCCTTTCAGTCATTAGGAAAAGGTTCCTTGGGTCATATGTTAATACAACGCTATAACTATTTGCACTACAGACCCTCCTTGGAGCCTGGCACGTAATAAATGCCATATGCTCCGAGTGGAACAGCCAAGGGAGCAGATAAGCACAGATTAGAAAACATCACAAGGAATCCTGGAATGACAACGCTGAAAGGACTGGGGAAATCGTCCCCACTTTTACAGGAGCTATACCCGAGGGTTCTGTTTCCAGAACTAACCTCGCTTTCCATTACATATCCCTATCATGACACTCTCCTTAGAGCTGTATTTCTCTTACACGGTGTTTCCACATGAAACAAGCAAGCATCACGTTCATGCGGGGGAGGGTGTGTACATAAACTCTGGCCTTTGTTAATGGATCACACTATGTGTGCGGGATTATGCTCAAAATTCAAGGTAGTCCCACTTGAAATGTTTTTAACTTTTTGATATTTATTAGCATATTCAATAAAAGGTATGTCTGCACAGCATCTAGGTTTTTCAGATGATTGACAGTTTCTCTGCAATTAAAGGTGGTAAGCAAGATGTTTTTTTTATTTTTTGTTATAATCAACAAGTTTAAACAGCACGCAATCACAAATGAAAATGATTTGCTTCCTTCCATTCCAGTAATATGTATCAGTGTATATTTAATCCAGTGTCTCTAATCACTCGCCTGCACCAAAGTATATGGTTAATTGTTCCTTCAAAGTTTGCCTTAAAGGCTTACTGATGTCTAAATTTGAGGTTATCAAAGAATTCAGAAAACCGTTCTTTGATGCAAATTTAACTTTTTTCAGATCAGTGAGGATGTACTAGTTTCATACCTGAAAATCACTTCTTAATTACAGCGACTCATACTGCCAGCATGAGCTTTCGAAAGACTATTACCATGAAAGAACAACTAGAATAAAACCTCTCTCCTAAATTATGACCTTGAAGCATAGTCAAAGGTGGACTTGGAGGAAGTGATGAGCACTTGAGTCTGGAAGCTTCTGTTGACCTGTGCACATAACGGAACGTACCAGCGACCCCACTTTATCCACTGTGCAAACAGAGGACACACCTGGAGGGCACGAAGTTTCCCCTCTTAGCAGCCTCTTTGCATAGCTTCTTAATGCTCACAGCTTCAGGTGAGTCAAATCTACTGCATCTGAGATGGAGCATTGTGTGTGTCCATGAAGATGTACATATGATTGAAAAACCCCAGAACTTTAGAAATGGGATGAGATGTGTCCCTCTCTTGCCATAAACAAGCCGTGTGGCCTGGACAAGTCAGTTACTTCCCAGCGGAACGAGCAGGTAGACGGGCTGGATGACGGCCAGTGTTGGTCTTTGTTGCTCAAAGCCACTCGCTTTCAAGGCCCTGAGGCTCCGGCTACAAGTGCCAACTACTCAGTCCCTAGAGCCAGGGAGGTCCCCAGGTTCCTGAAATAGTCACAGGAAAGCTGGAAACTATTTCAGAAGTCTTAGAAGTGTGGGGACATTTGCAGTTGGAATCAAGGCAAGACCTGGGTGCCCCCCTTGAATCCGTCCCCCTGCCTGTTTCCCTGGAGTCCATCTGGAATGTGAGTGGTGTGCTCCACCTGGAGCAGTTCCCTGAGGCTCTGATGCTTTGAGCCATCTACTGCACTGACCCTTGATGCTGGTCCCACGCCTAGCACACCTCAAGAGTCCTGTGAACACAGCTCAGACTGGTTGAGTGATATTCTGCCTCATCCTGGCTTGGTTCTCCACATCAACCCTGCTTTGTGGTCCAGCAACAGTCGCAGGGCTTGAGTTTACTCTCACATCAAAATCCTTCTAGCTCTGAAGGATGCTCTGTCATGATCACATTTACAAATCAAGAGCGACTGTAGAAAGGGTTGGTCTGGGGATCCTGCAAGTTTTTTTTTACAATTATTAGTATGTGCTAGGAACAATGCTAGAAATATGTATCTATATAATTTAATCCTCAGAACATCAAAAAAAGGTAGGTACCATTGCATGTTTTTACATATAAGAAAAATAAGGCTTAAAAATGTTAAATAATATCCCTAAAATACACAACTAATAAACTTTAGATCCAGGATTATAGACTTAGGTATTTCAAAGTCCACATACACATGATACTATAGGCCACATTCTCAAAGCAGCTGGATAAACAAATTGGGAAAATATGTGTATATATAAAGATACGTTAATATATGTATATATCTACGTATACAGATGGATCAACATTATATTTATTCCTTGAGAAGGAAAGATGGAGTCCTATTAAAACAGATTTTTTTTTACCTTTAGAATATCTCCTTCAAACAGCTGGAAGCTTCGTGCTCTGAGATGGATCCCCTTGCCAGCTTCTGTTTCAATTTTATAGATACACTCATGGTTATTATCATAATTTGATGGGAAATTTGGAGACAGTAATGTTCCTTCATTTCCTCTGACACTTGCTCCACATTCAGCTAAAATAAATAGGACATTAAAAAAAGAAAGAGGATTCAAAAGTGCAATTATTGATTTTAATAAATAACTTTTAAATCATGACAGCCCTCTTTTCTCTCAATGTACATCTGCTAGCACTATATTGTTTTTATACATTAGTGACTTCCTTCTACTGTTTTATCCACTGGACAGGAAAGATACCCCCATTCATCCTATTTTCAAGATTTTATTTTTTTTAATAGAATGCATCTTACTCCTAACTTACAAAGAATTCTAGAATAAAATAGGTATGCCCGAGCACCTTGGCTGTATCACTGGCATTCACCTCTCTGTGCCCCATCTCTGCTTCATGAAGCATCCCCGCCAATTCCAATGTGCTGACTCGACAGTTATGTCCGTGCAGTTTTCCCACATTGGTATTCTGTGGCCTCGACCTGGATGCATTTAAAGGGGATTCTAGCCGTGGACCAAACCACTGAGGCCCCTGCTACTGTCTCACAGCGCTGAGCCCATCTGCCCGTCTTGGGACGGAAGCCCTTTCGGCGGCAGAAAATACGTTCTTCTCCCCTTGACGAAAGGAGAGGGCGATTCACCTCTACATCCAGACTTGCATAAAGAACTTTGATCAGAGTAAAAATGAAAATAAATATAGCTCTCTACTACCTGCCAACTTGGAGAAAGTCACCTAAAGTCTCAGCACCTGTTTCCTCACCTATGAGTGTGAGAGAGCTAGGCTAACTCCTAAAATTCTACTCGCCCAAAACAATCATAAAACAATAAAATTACTCTGTGTATGTGTGTGTTTGCATATGTATGATGTGTGTGCATCTGTGTACGCATGTGCGTGTGCATCTGTGTATGTCTGTCTGTGTGACAAGAGCGCTTCATGCGAGTCTGCATGAAATAACTTATTGGCCACACTATGTGAAAAGCAGTGATTTTTAAAATTTCAACAAAGTCTGAGTGTGAAGAATAATGATCAGTTTGGAAACTGAAAATCAGTAAAATGCCTACATGTAACGGGGGTGAGAGAAAGGGGGACAGGGTTCAGTCTAAGGGGGCTGCTTGAGGTATCACACGACTTTGGCAGATGTCCTGTGCACGCCCGTTTTCATAATTCCAAGTCTCTGACATCCCCGTCTTCTCTGACAATCACTGAGATCAGCTGCGCCACAAACCTTCCCTGGCCTGAGTGATGGAAGGAATAAGCTGGAGATTCAGGATCAGCTCATGATGACTTGTGCCCTTGAATCTCATGATGTCCCCACGTAGAAGGGTCGGGGAGAAAATCAGGGAGAGAAACACAGGAGAACTTGGCTCACCTGCCCCTGATCTTTCCCCATAAGGACCTGAAGGAGGGTTTCATGGGAAACAGTGTTGAGAAAGAAGCACAGGGAAGTGGTGACCCCAAAACATGGCAGTGGGATTTTATAATAACTTTAAAATTATAGCTATAGTTACTATTATTATATATTCATATATTTGTGTAATTTTAATACTTTTTGAGAAACATTTTTATGGTGAGAAAGGCAAGCGGTGTGTCTCTCAGGCTGTTTGGACTTTCATTTTTACTCAGGCTGGGACGTGGACGTCCTTTCATGTCAAGAATCTGGTGATTCTCAGCAATTCTGAGACTGACGATGTATGGCTTCATCTCTTAAATTCAACAAGCATTTTGGGCAAGTAATTTCTTTGAGAAATGGTAATCATTCATGGGCTTTGTTGCATATTCTTTTACCATTTTTCTTTCCTGAAGAAATGGTGATTTTAACATAAAAGCCAAAATAAGTGAAAAGAACACTGAAACAGCAAAGCAGAAAGTCCCCCTTTCGCGGCTCTGTGGATCAAACAGCAAGGGGTTCAAACTCGTTAAAGATATTGGACATAAAGAGAATAAAAGAAACTCATAGAATTCTGATAACCAGAATATGGAACCTATCACAAGCACTAGGAATTTTTATTTAGAATTGAATTGGACAGTGATCAATAAAGGAAATCATTCAAAAATCAAATTTATGTCCTTTTATCTATTACTTTGTAAGTTTGAATAAACATCTCTTGCAACTGAAGACGTAACAAATACTGATAGAGTGGCAACTAGACCACTTTTAGTCTAAGGGATACTTTGGAAGGGATACTTTTATGGCTACGGTAACTGGTTGTGTGGGTTTGGGTTTATTGCATATATGACTGCGTGAGGTCCATCGTGCACTGTGTTCACTGGATATCCACTGTGAAGTGTGGGCAGCCTTGCATCAAACATGCTTTGAGGTGGGCAGGAGGTAAAAGGGATAATAAGGGCCCTGGGCCCCCCTCTGGCCATCAGGAGATGAGTGGTCTTCTTTCTTGACTGAATGAGGTCAAGAGGCCGAAGGGAGGGTTGAAAGACACCCGGGGTAATTAGCTCAACACAGTGCTGAGTCCACATACCTTGAACCCAAAATGTGGCATGAGAGCTTTGCCACTCTGGGGTAACTGTGAAAACTGCCTGCAAGAAGTCCCTGTGTGTCTTCAGGGGGCTGTCCCATGAGGAAGGCAAAGCCAAGGAGACCCACTCCGATGGGCTCCAGCCCTGCGACCCTGGGAAGGACGTGCTTTCTCCTCCCTGAGGCAGGGGAGCCTATACCTCTCTCTCTGTTGTCTGGAGGCTCTGCTCCTACGTCCGGCAGGTGTGTTCTCTTGTTCTTCTTATGGCTGGAATTCCTTTCTTTGGGTCTTCACACCACTTTGTTTCTATTCCCGTCTTCTCCTTGACAGACTTGCCACACAGAGAATTTTCCAGGCTCAGGAGTATCCTTTTTTAAATGTAGACTCAGTCTATCACAATAAGGCTGATGTGTAAATGGTAATATGTCACACACTTTTCTAAGTTCTTCAGTTACATTAAATCATTTACCCCTCGCAATAACCTTATGTGATGAGGTAATAAACCCCGTTTCACAGATAAGGAAACTGAAGCACAGACTAGCTCAAAAGTTGTTTTTCACAAGGTCACACCACTAGTACAGACTCATTATTGATTTGGTATAACCTCTAAGTGCTTAGCTTAGGAAAAGAATTGTGGACTTTTAAAAAATCCTAATTAATGATGGATATACTTTATAGTTAAAAGTTCATAATGTTATTCATAATTATTGGTAACGAAACTAGCAGAGCAAAATTTTGTTGTAGAAGAGAGTATACTTTTAAGGATTTTATCCAGGTAGGATAAGTTACCAATTAACTGAGGTTATATTTGTTTTCACATTAGCATTTAGGACATTAACCATTTATTTCTCATAATACAACAAAAAGGTAGGACTAGAAAGAAGGCTTTAGCATTTGGGTAGCCGGGGAGAAAAAATTTATCAAATCTAACGATGTAATTTTACACGTCTTTTTGTGAAGATTTGGATTCTGGGATTTTTTTCTAAAGCACATATATAACAAGTGGTGCTGATTAAGTGCAAGTCTACACTACATCGAAGTAATGAGTGAGGGAGATTAACTGGCCAGTCGTAACCAGTAATTCTTGGCAGAGGAGCAAGGCCGTTGCTGTAACTCGTAGAAAGATGCGGAAAAGGGCCAGCCGCCTCGCCGGCATGTCTCCGCTCACTCTATACTCGCCTCTTGAACACAAAACCTCCACTAGCGTCAGGGCAACTAGTGCTCATAACTTGAGATGCAAGTAAAGTTCCTAAGTGAATAAACAATAACAATTAATTTACTCATGATACATCTGTGAGTGAACCTAAACATACATGGCACGTGCACTTAAAAGTGGAAGGTCAGAATTCATTATTCTAGAGTGTACAGTACAGGACTTAAAAGATAGTATTTATTCAAATTTTTCTCCAAGAATATGAAATTGCTTGTAGAGTATACAAACCTGGTACATCAATTTAAAAAGCCTATTTTACTATAGTGTTTTATTTAATATAGCCATATAATATGCATTATTACTATTTGATTTATATCTGTATGACTTTATATTCTTCAAAGATTTTCATGTAGATCATCATGTAAATACTTTTATTTTTTAAAATTGTTACTTTCCTCAGTTTTAGGCAATTATTTGTGTTTGGCACTATTCTGATGAACATGGGTGGCTGTTGCTGGAGTTGTTTTCTGATTTTATGTGAAGACCAATAAGAAAATATGACCTTTTACAGGCTGAACGTGATCAGCCATTTGGTCTTGAAGGTCTTGGTTCATTCTGACTTGGTTCCATAGCAGGCTGGCAACATCAAAGTTCTAGTGAGAAATGCAGGTCGGGGACCTGGAGCTACAGCACATGGTGAAGTCTCAGGTGTGAGACATGTGGGTGTTCAGGTGGCCTTACGGACATGACAAAGTAGGGGAACATTTGAGAGGACTTAGGGGATCTGGCTGTAAAGAGAGACTGAACCAGACGGCAGTGGGTGTATGGGTGTCACTGAACCAGGGTCCCTGGAGAGTTTGGAGCACAGAGGTGTCCTGATAAACATCTGTTTGGAAAAGAGGAGATGCACTAAAAGAAAACAGTGAATCCTAAACACTCTAAAGGAAAACGCAGAGTGTTGTAGTGTGAAAATGGACATGTCAACAAATTCTAGAATTCCCAGTCCAGAGGAACACACTGGAAGACCAAATAAGTAACTGTAGAACCTATAAAATGTACTAACACTTTGCCCAGCTGGTACAGCCATCTGTTTTTCTTTTGGTCTATTTGTCACTTGCACAGAGTGCATTTTTATAACTATTATATCATTGAATAAATATTAACAATTCCATGAGGTCAGTATCAACACTAAATCCATTTTACAGATGAGGAAACTGAGACAGTGTTAGGTTAATAATTAACTTGCTCAAGGTCACATGGAAGGGGGCGTTGGTGGAGCTGTGATCTGAACTCCAGCTGGTCTGGTAATAACCACATTATGTTTGTCAAAATACAATAGTGATAATTAATTACATCTATAGATGTTAAGTAACCCACGAGGAACACGTATGAATGTATGACTCCAAAAGAGTAGGAACATGAGGTTGTTGTGGGAACACACCTTTTCAAACCCGTGGAACAGGAATGCCTGCATTGGGATCCTGTTTCTGAGGCAGGCCACTGACTTACATTTATTTCGAATTAAATCAACTAGTGCACAAAGACGAATGCAACACATTTCCAAATGCAAGAATTGAAACGTGTCAAGAAGACTGAGGAAGGTGCACTAAAGCCTGAGACGCTGTCCCACAGGAGATAACTAAGTGAAATACTACAAATGGTAAAAAGCAGGTGCTCAGAAAATTACAAAATGTAAATCATCAGAATTTCAGAAATTCTTTGAACTTGATTTCAGACATCCATTGCAAATCTCTATTCATAGAGCAATTAAATGGATAATTTTCAGTTCTTCCCATAATCCATTTAAAGTGATTTTAAGATGAATGAATATAATTTCCCTTAAAATGAATCATTTGCTCTTTTTTATAAAGAACCTCCTGAAACTGTAATTAAAATTGAATTGTCATTGAGAGTTTTGTAATGGAACTAAACTTATTAAAATTATATGAACAAAATAGAAAGGAGTCAATTGATTTTTCAGTTAATTCTTCTGTACAAAAGCATCAACCCATGAGGTGGTCTTAGCAGCTCTGGGTGATGTAACAGAACACAGACAAGAGGCTTAAAGAATAACATTTAGGGCTTCCCTGGTGGCGCAGTGGTTGAGAGTCTGCCTGCCGATGCAGGGGACACGGGCTCGTGCCCCGGTCCAGGAAGACCCCACATGCCGTGGAGCGGCTGGGCCCGTGAGCCATGGCCGCTGAGCCTGCACGTCCGGAGCCTGTGCTCCGCAACGGGAGAGGCCACAGCAGTGAGAGGCCCACATACCGCAAAAAAAAAAGAATAACATTTATTTCTCACAGCTCTGGAAGCTGGAAGTCCACATCCATAGCACTAACCATATTATTTGTAAGCAATAATAAATATTCAATATCAATAAATATTTTATTGGGGATATTAATTTACTATTTGATAGTAACACAGTAGATGAAAATCTATACTCTCTCAATCTGCCTACTCATCATGCTAATCTGGATTCCAATTCTGTTGCTGAAGAACTTACCCCCCCTAAATACTACTGAGGCTTTGCAATGCCCCTCATCTCACAGGGCCGCTTCTCAGCCCAGATGTTCACTTGAACTTCTATTTACCACCAGATGTTTATTAGAAAAAGGGAAAGGAGCATTCTCATAATCCACTTGGCACTCCTCCAGGGTCACCTGTGATCTGTGGATTGGATTTGCAACTTTTGTCTAGGGATAGATTATTCTTATTTCTATGGTTTTACAGGAAGAAAGACAGACACAGCGTGCTAATGAATCAAAACTTTGAGATCAAGATAGGAGCTTCCGAGAGAAATAATGTTTATTTGTTTGACAAACATGTATTGAATAAGGCACAGAACTGGATTTAGGGCTAAGGCAGCCTCCACTGTAAGGAAAGGTCAGCCTAAAGGGAGAGACAGAAATAGGAAGACAAGTTTACTGGAGTACAGTGGTTATCCTGGAGGGTCCCTCTCCAGCCGGTGGGTAAGGGGGTAGAAAGAGTTTATATGGGAGGTGAGTTCCAAAATGAGGAAGTCAGCCTGGCAGAAAAGGGGGTGCATGTTGCAAATGAGGGAGCAGTGTAGGGAGAGGCTTGAGCATAGGAGAGAACCAGGGCAGTTTCAGGTCCTGTGCAGCCTTGGTGTGTGCGAGCCCAAGTACATGAGTGAGCAGGGCAAAACATTGGAGAGTCTGGCCAGTGAACAAGGGGCCTGCATCCCCTGCGAGTGGAGGGTTTGTTCTGCACATTATGGGAGCTGATTCATGGGTTCTGTTAAGGGGGATGGATTTGTGAGGTTCTGAATTCGGACAGATCACTCTGGGGGCTGCGGCAACAGTGGTTGGCGCTGTCCTGGAGGTGGGGAGCATCTTCGGGATGTGAAGCTGAGAGCCTTCGCAAGGCTGGGCAGAGAGGATGGGTGGGGAGCCTCCCTGGAGAGCTGGGGAGAGGCAGAATCTTCAGAACTAGCAACTAATTCGACGTGGAAAATGAGAGAAAGGGAGAAATGAGAACTCTCAGGTGCCACGTGGGTCACCTGGTGGATTTTAGTGCCTTACTAACATGTTTATTTAAAGGTCTCTTGTGGCCAAATGGGCTGGAAGGAAAGTCAGGAAGCAGAAGGTAAAATACAAGAGGTGAAATAAAAGAGGTAAAATACAGAATGGCCCCGCCAGGCCATTCTCTCAGTGCAATGCAGGGCTGAAAGGCCTGGTTTTAGGTGCCCTGTGTTGGAATCTTGCTGGCTGTGTGCCGGTGGGCAAAGGCCTTAAGTTCTTTGTGCCTCAGTGTTCCCATCTGTAGAATGGAACTGACAATAACAGTGTTTACTTCATAGAGGTGTCTGGGGGATTAAATAAGATAACACATGGAGAGAGCTCAGAGCAGTGCTGGTCTAGAATCAGTGCTCAATAAACATTAACTATTATTTCAACCCCAGTTACTCCTCATTTTATACTTTAGGCAACAGTGTAAAACCCCAAATAACAAGACTAAGAGTGTAAAGATAATGAATCTAGACAAAATAATAAAATACTGCAAATGGAATATTCGATAGACAATGTTACATATGTGAATTAAGGCTTTGACTTCATTGAGTTGGGAGTTTTTTCCCCCAGATTTTAAACTACCTTGCTCAATAATTTCCAATTTGGGGCACATGGATTCTAGGTAACTCTGGGAATCACCTAGATTCACCTAGAATCATCTAGGATCACCTAGAAAATACTGTATCTTTTTTTCTTGAGAAAGTATTCAAAAATTGGCATCCAAATCTCAAAAAAAAAAAAAAAAAGAACTACTGTTTTAGGAGAAAACCACATCACAGAAAGATCAGATATGTGCCCTGGCAAGAGATAAAGATGATTTGATTCATGTTCACTTGTCTAATTTTTTTATAATGAAGTCCTCACTATCCTACTATCTATGGCACACAAAAAGACAGTATATTAACTTTTGAACCACATAATATTCCTAAATAATTGAAGAGATTCTGTGCATTAGAAAAATCTGGTTTACTAAGTTAACAACTTAGCATTTTTATGGGTTATGAAATCTTATTTTCACAACTTCCCCACCTGCCTCTAGTTTATCAACTGGTAAGATCACAGGTGCCTCAAGGACTCAGAAGGCTCACAATTAAGGGGGTCCATGGTTCATCACTAGACAAATGTCATAATGCTACATTAGCCAGTTTCTGTGACTTTAAAGGACAGCTTGTACGCCCTTTACATGCTGAGCAACGTGGCCAAGTGACAGCAGATATTGCCTCTGGGGCTGATGACCAGACCCTCTAGACCTGCAGCCAAGATTCCATAGTTAAACTGAGCCACCACGATTCTCTGAGGAACTCCCTACAGCAGCACAGGTTCAGATTAACAATAAATACACCCCACTGAACGGGCATCTTAATTCCGTCTTAGCACAGTGCCTAGTTTCAAGTACCTAAATAAAGATTCCTATTACTCTCTGGAATGACCTCTTGAATTCTTCAAGAACACTCTGAAAAACCTAATTCAGCATTAAAATGTCTACAACGCCCACTTTGCGAGAGTATGCACGATCATCTAATCAGAGTTAAAGTGTAAAAAAACAACAAAACGAGTATTTTAAATTGTCCCCATCATTATACCAGGTGATACCACTGCTTTTAAGCAACAGAATTGTCAAAGGTTGTGTTAATACAGCATGGCTTCTAGCTTTTGTCTTTTGTCCCAGGTATAGTGTGTGTGTGTGTGTGTGTGTGTGTGTGTGTGTGTGTGTGTGTGTGTGTGTGTGTGTGTGTGTGTGTGTGTGTTTTTCTTCTCCATAAATTTGCTTGACACATGCTTCAGTTTCACTCCTCTTCAGCCAGGGCGTCTTGGGGCTGAAAGGGGCTGGCTTCACCGATGAGGTGACCACAGCCCAGAGAGGCCCCTCCTCCGCCTCCCCGGGGAGCGGAGCGCCCGCCCAGGGCCGGCCTCCTGCCCTCCCTTGCCGGCCGGTTCCTGCACGCTGACCGCACCGCGCCCTGCCCCCCGGGGGAATGAAATGAAAGCACGTGACCACCTACCCACACGCCTTGGCAGAGATGCGCTCCATACACGACGGCCCCCGCCCAGGCACGTGAGCTTGGTTGCGCCTTCTAAGCGATAACCTGGGAAGCACGAAAACGTCAGCGAGTCTCCAACCCCGAAGTGAAAACCGATTC
>NW_006797999.1:78810-82199 GCF_000442215.2 Lipotes vexillifer | reverse complement strand
TGAAGGCAGGGACGCCGGGATCGTCACAAGGCTCGAGGTCATATTCTGAGACATGAGGAGACAGAGTACACTGGTGGGAACCCGGCTAAATACTCAAAAATTATTTAGCAAGAATAAAAAGGTGCTATTACTTAAAAAATAAACATATATATATATTCCGCCCCCCCCAGCCTCTGCTGTAACTGTCATATGGATTGTCTTCCTTTGTGCTATGAGTTTTCTCATGACAAATGAAATATAGTATTTTTAAAAATAAATGTATAACATTATAATAACATGATCCACTCAAAACTTTCACTTTAACAGCATGAAATTATTTTAGTGATACGCCTAATTGTTAAAATCAGTTACTGTCCTCTTAAAGGTGCTTTGGATAAACAAGACCCAATGGAGAACAAACTAAAAGCAGTATCACAGGGTTTTTTCACAGGGTGGGAAGCTTATCATAACCAAGTTCACCCCTAAAATACACCTCAGTATGGAATACCAAAACCTTTTCCTGTCTATTTTTCAATTTATAAACCATGTTTTATTGATGTGTAATGAAAAATATTCTGGATCCTGCTAGAACTTTCTGTATACTACCCAGGAAGAAAGTGCTAAATTTAGTTAAAAAGAAAAAAAAGAATAATGTCTGGTGTATTGCTGCATTTGGGGATTAAATGTCCAAAATAACAGTACTAATAACAGCATTTTGTATTTGTCTCATTCTTTAGTACCAACTCTTGCAAATCTCTATATATGGGTACAACTGCACTCTGGTTGTCATGGGTCTCATGGGCCAGCATTCAGTGTGCTGTTGATCCTTCTTGCTGTGTTCTCAGCGTGTAATGCCCAGTGTTTAGTCAAACAGGATCAAACAGTGGGCCACCATTAGGGGTTTGAATGGTGGAAAGAGCTTCAAAGAGGTTAAAACGTCAATTAAAGGATGAGCATTGTTGCAATGAGTGGGAAACGAAAGTTCTTCCTATGGTGGTGGGGAAACTGTGCTAGTCCATCTGAAACGATATTGCCTTCACTTTCTGATTTCCAACTACTATCTTTCAAGTTCTGACTCTAAAGTGCGGATTCTGTATTCTCAAGGAACATATTAAATCTAAACCATCATCTCCCCCAATATTTCTCAATTTTAATCCATCTTTTCTATTCCCATCATCCACAAGTTTCATCACTGGCATCCCAACCCCGTATGAAGAGGAAATCTCTGCTCCAGTTTTTCCCTCATCTCACCCAACTTATCGGTCAATATCTGAGCTCCACGCTTTCTACATTGTCTTTATCCTGTTTTTCATTTAGGTAAAAAAATCTATTCTGGATCCCTAACATATTCAAACTACTCTCACCACTCTGGAGATATACTCATTAATTTGACCCAGCAAGGAAAAAAAAAAAGGTATGACCCAAGGAAAAACAAAGGTAATATCATTTAATTCAACTCAACAAATATTTATTTGTCATACCAAAACATAATGGTAGGCTTTCTAGGAAATAGTAAAATAAAGCTGTCACAATCCAGGGAACTTTATCTTCATGTGACAGAAGTCATTCTCCTCCTAATAGACTGTATACTCTCAACTCGAATCACATCTTTGCTGTCACTTCTTTAAAAGCAGTTGAAAACTCTTGCCAAATAAGAGAACAGTTTGATATTATTTATGCTAGATCTATTGCATTATAGAGAAAAACACTGTAATCGTACGGTTCTTTGTGTATATTTTTATTTCATATTTTGACTGATGTCCTCCGAAAAATACCTACTGAAATAGGAAGTCTGATCCAACACTGTGAGATTAGGGGTGTGGATTAGTTCCATCCTCCCACACAAGGTCATATAAAGGTCCTCTTGCGTCAATTGTCACTTATGGGCTATTACACAGTGTGTATTCGTGTCAATTGTCACTTATGGGCTATTACACAGTGTGTATTTGCACAGCATACGTTTCCAGTTAGTCATCCAGCAGAAGAAAAATGTACTGCCCTCAGGATTCCAAGTTCCCTGACTCAAAGATTTTGTTCTTAGAACTTACTCTATTTTTCTTCATCAATTCTCTAGTCTCATTCCCATAAGCACACAGACATGTGTTCCAGGGCCCATTATAAGAATGCTACACAGCAATCCACCGAATAAAAACCGCTCTCATGACCGCACGATGACCACAGCCGCCGCGCCTGGTGGGGCACCTCCGGCACCAGCTCCCCAGAGGCGCTCCATGTTCTATTTCCACGGCACCTCTTCCCGGTCCCTCTCCACCCGCCAGCGGGCTCGCTTCCAGACCAGAGCCACCACAGCCTCCCGCTGTGAGCCCGCTCACCAAGACTTGCCTCCTCCTACTTACACAGTGGAAGCCCTCTTCCTCCTTGGAGGGTTATCCCTTCTCTCCTCCTAGCTCAGGGTCCCACCTTCTCAGTCCATGATTTGAATCGTCCTCATCTTTGCACCAAAATGTCCTGCCCCAGCTTAAACCTAGTACCTTCTTTCTGTGCAGCTACACTCATTTCCCAGCTTACCCAGCCCCACGTCTTTAAATTTTGTCTATTTATTGATGAACTTCAATTATTTTTTTCCTGACTTGACCCTCTCTGTGAACTCAAGACTCTTGACAACCCCTCTTGGATATATACCTACAATTTCCCAAAGCAAAATTTTATATTTTTCCTCCCAAACCTGCTTCAGTCCCCATGTTTGCCACGTGAAGCGTGGCATCCTCATTCACAGAGATGAAGACCTTGACCCCTGTCTGTATTTCAGACACATTCGATCCCAGCTGACCTGGTCCACTTCACTCCAGCACCAACCCCGCAGCCTCAGCTTCTGCTGTCTCCTGTGGGGCTTACTGTGTAACAGCATCTTACCTAAGATCCTGTGTTAACATTGGATGTTACTTAGAGTGAGTTTTGAAAACGGTCAGATCATGTCCATCCCTGTTCAAATCCTTCCAATGGCTCTGCATAACACAATTCACAGCCAAGGTACTTATATGACCTTCTCAATTACCGGGCTCTGACCACAGCGACCTCCTTCTTTAACCCTGAACTTGCCCGCACACTCCCACTGCTGCTCTTGCTTCTTCTGAGGACCACGTCCACTATAGCAGCCTGGCCTGCTCTTTGACGTCTTTGAAATCAAGCGTCAGCTTATCAGATAGACCTCCCGTGGCAACTCTCTACACGTCAGCATCTTTTAACTCCTTCACCATTTTATTCTTTCTGATAGCATCCCCTGTTACTATCTCCCCCACTGGATTACAGGCTCTATGAAGGCAGGCCCTTTGTTTTATTCCCTACTGTGTCTCCAGGGCTTAGAATAATTCTTGGTACCTTGTAGGTGCTCAGCAAACACTCACTAAATTAAAAATAAATAAATAAAAGAATGAGCACTCTGTACTCTT
>NW_006797999.1:74983-78729 GCF_000442215.2 Lipotes vexillifer | reverse complement strand
CTCTTTCCCCGGCACTGATGATGCAACAACGGGAGAAGACACATGAATAGATCTTCACTGTACAGTGAAGGATACAAATATGGAAAAATAATGTCGGAAGATACACAATTTTGGTATATAAATAGTGTTACAGGAAGGTAGGAGGAAAACAATTCTGCTTAAGGAAGAGGGAGACGACTGCGAGCAACAGACAGTGCTTGATCTGGATGCAGTTTTGCCTGGCGAGGAATGAAAAAGGGTTCGTTTTTTTAACATTTTATTTATTTATTTGGTTGCGTGGGGTCTTAGTTGTGGCAGGTGGGCTCCTAAGTTGTGGCATGTGAACTCTTAGTTGCAGCACGCATGTGGGATCTAGTTCCCTGACCAGGGATCAAGCTTGGGCCCCCTGCACTGGGAGCGTGGGGTCTTATCCACTGTGCCACCAGGGAAGTCCCTGAAGAAGGGTTTTGAATGAAGAGGAAACCACATCTGTGAAGGCACTAAGTTGTCCAGATTCTCATCTTTTGAAGAGAATGACCAGGAAACTATGTGAATTCATAGAAAGTTGGCATTCAAAAAGTAGCATTATAGGAGGCATGGAGAAGGAAGGCTGGAACAGTAAGTGTACCCAGAGAGCAGTCAGTAGCGGACACTCAAGATAGACCAAGGAGGGTGGATGGCTCGACCTAAACATACTTGAATAAGGAGCCCTTTCCCCCCATATTTCCATTAGTATCTACGGGGACACTGACTGGGAGACATAACTGAGAAATGACCCTTTAATAAACCTTCTAGAAAAGACAGAAATAAACTGGACTAACAAGGAAAAAAATCCGAATATAACAGCATACTGATTTTGTACAAATATCAGAACAGTCTCCAAAAGGGTAAATGCTTCAATTGCATAATAAAGTGGTTACTTATTTGGGCACAAAGAATAAACTCCATTGTGTTAGCATCACTGGCAATTGTTCACAGCCCAGTTTCAAGGCAACATGCCTGCAGATGAAATGATTCCTTTAGCATATCTAAAGAATACGTTTCCTTTAGAATCAGCTTTGCAATCAAAAGTGTATTCTGTCTTTAAAAAGACTGTCTGAGCATGTGTGTGACACAGTCCTGATGAAAGTGATTCCTTGTGCCACAGCTTTATAGATTGTCTTCTACTGGTTGTGACCAAATGAATTGTTCCACATGTTCAAAAAGTGATGCCAGTTTAGTCTTAATATTTAAAAATATTTAAAAACTGCCCCAAAGAGCTACAAAGACCCAGAAAATTGTGTTTTGTTGTTTCTGTTGTTTGCTTGCTTGTTTTTTAGGGAGTTTACGAAAGGAGTCTGCTTTAGTGTTGCACTCTGACTTCTGTAATCAAAAGACTCCTTGTAGCTGTGCAGCTTGTAGCTGTGTGCTGGGAGTCATGGAATTAAGAAAGAAATATCTTAATACCATTCTTAGCATCATTCAAATTAAACAACTTAACCCATACAAATAATGCCTGAAACAACATAAATCCCTCACAAATATTATCTATGTTTTATAATTAAAAGTGAAAATGTTTCTTAATTTTGGAGTATCATTTTGCTGCCATGTATGATGGCATTAAAGTTAACAAGAAGCTCATCCTCGACTGCATGTGTTCATACTTTTTTTCACTCTAAAGGTGGTTCTCAGTAAAAGTATGGCATCTCCTGGAAGGTAGGGTTCAAAATAATCAGACCACAGCTAATTCTGAGTATGTCTCCCAACAAGGACAGCTTCCTCAGAGATTTTGATAGAACTGATGACAAGAGAGACTGAAGAGATAGTGATATTAGCAAATTTGGGGGGATGAGAATTTACAGTCAATGTGAGGCATGGTGTCTTGTGGACGCCAGGCCGTTGCCCTTGCATCCACCCAACTAGAGCTTCTCACTGGTCGGCCGTTTACATGTAAACACACACACACACACACATTCGCTCACACAAACAGTACAAGTATTGCCAGAGAAGACCCCAACATACCTGAAAATGTGATATTGAAGCCCTCGTAGGAAATGGAAAAGTCTGATATAAACCGAAGCTGGGCGGTGAAGTTTCCAAACAAACCTGCCTTAATGGTGTGGGGCAGCACCGACCCTGTGAGCCTGGCCACTGGCTCCGAGAAACTCCCGTCCTCTGTGATGAGTAAGTAGTCGTGGGAGCTCTCCAGGTGGAAGGTGTGGAAGATCATCTGAACCCCTGAGAGACAGAGAGATGGAGGTAGTGAGAGAGAGACAGAAAGAGAGAGATGAGACAGAGACAGAGAGGGGGGGGTAAAGGGGGGGCATTGGCAGAGTTAACAGTTGGGGAAAAGAATTTCTTCTGGGCTTAGAGACATAAAAGTCTTGAATCAAAAGAAAATCTTAAAATGCAACCTTAATTTTGAAGTTTGAAAGAAAAATACAGAGAATGGGTAGAAGAAGGAATAAACAGCAAAAACAAATGCTTCAGCATATATGTAAGTACAGATACAGATAAAGGTTAGACACAGGGATATAGAGACAGCTGTATCGACAGGTCCAGATATAAATGCATAAAACTCGGCAGGAGGGTCACAATGGACTGTGTGCAGCCCCTTAGGGAAAGCATTTGCCCCTGAGGAGCGAAGGACCAGATCACTTTCCCATTTATAGTAAACACGTGTCCTTTAGAAAATCTAGGCTTGGAGATCTAATACTGAAACTTACACAAGTGAGCGAAGACCATTTTGAAATGATAGTTTTATGTGATCCTTTGTGCATGTGTTCTCATTGTAACTATACCCACAAAGTATTATTTCTGAATTCCTATACATAATGAATAAATTTAACAGCAACTAGGTCCTTTTTAATACAAATACTTATTTTCATGATGACAAAGCCTTGGTTGCTCATTATTTGTTTATTCTTAATTTCCTTCAAGGCCAAGTTCTTCTTAACATGTATTCATGATGGCAGAGTGTAAGATAGTGTATATAACAAAACATGTCAATTTAACATTAAGTTGAGCTCAAATTTAAGTGGAAAGACAAAATCTACATAATGTTTATGTGAGAAAAATTCCAAATTATCTTCTTGAAAATGACAAGTTTACTCATACGAAAAAGACTCAGAGTATAGTCCCAAATCCAATGTCTATAAACTGTATTTCTTACACAAAATTTAAATGTTTCTGGTTTTCACTCCACTTGTTTATAAAATGAGGATAATGAAATCTACTCCATAAATCAACACTGGATTATGTGAAGATAAATTATTCATTATATGTAATAATACTGGGTACACTTAGAATACAAGCCAAGTATAAAAATGTATCCTAGATTTATCATAGAAATGAGAAGCTTAGATAATTTCTTATTTCCCTTTATTTAAGCACTAGTCATATTTTATTTAATGCATGCCTCTTTTCCTTACCATTACACCTAATTTTCAAGCTTATGTTCACAAGCATAAATTCAAGTTATCTGATCAATACAGAATAAAACAAGAAATCTACTTTTGCTTGAAAGCACCAATAATCTAAAGACCACTTTTCTTCTAAAATCTTATTAAAAATCAAAATTAGCAATCAAAATATACATGAGGAAATTAGTTATCTTACTTGTTCACACATGAATATTTTTTTCTTTGTTCCCATGTTTGTATCTAGTTATTTTGTATATTTGAAATCTATGTAATATCCTTACCCTTTCCATGAGACACCTCAATGGTCCATGTACAGTTTAGAGAGTTTGGGTAAAAATCTGGAAACCCAGGAGAAAGAACTGTTCC
>NW_006797999.1:26314-74887 GCF_000442215.2 Lipotes vexillifer | reverse complement strand
CTTTCCACGGATGTATCCTCCACAGAGGGCTTAAAATAATAAGGAAATATCATTGTAGTATTAAAGTTTCACAATGATTGCTACACAAAATACTTTTAAAGTGCCATTTAATTTACACAAAGAATAAAAGAATATTTAAGATCACCTCCATGTAAAATAAAATGGAACAACAACTTTATTTTACTTGAAATACGCCAGTTGATATACAGTGTCCTAAACAGTACAAAACCTGGAAAAATCAGACAGGCTAAGGTAAAACAGCTGAAGAAGAATCCTCCTGTGGCAGTTAATTTTATGTGTCAACTTGACTGGGCCACAGGATGCCCAGACATTTGATCCGACATTATTCTGGGTATGTCTGTGAGGATGCTCCTGGATGAGATGAACACTGGAACAGGTGGACTGAGTAGAGCAGGTTGCCCTCCCCAATGGGGGTGGGCCTCGTCCAACAGGTTGAAGGCCTGAAGAGGTCAGAAAGACTGAACATCTCAAAACTAAGATGGAACACATCTTGCCTGATGGCTTTCAAACTGGGACATCATCTTCATTCCTATCTTCAGACTAGAATTGAACCATCAGCTCATTCTGAGTCTTGAGGCTGCTGGACTTCAAACTGGAATTTACACCATTGGCCTCCCTGGGATGGCCTCCCATCCATGGAGAATGGTTGGTGTTGCAATTGGATATACAAGTCTCAATCCCATGAGAGAGGTCTGACCAAGGGGTAGAAAGATGACATCATCAACACTGTGAATGCAGGTGTAGATAAAAAGACTAAAACCTGGGATATTCTTATAAGACAGACAAGTCCCTGTTTTTCAAAAGTTTACTTTCTAGTGGGCAAGGCAAATGATTTATAAAAATATAGCGAAGGATGACTTATTCTAAGAACAAGAATCTTGTTCTCTAAACTCAAAGGCAGTCTAGGTGATGAGAGTACGGTGAGGCTGGCAAAGCAGCAAAGTGATGGACACACGGCCCCGCAGTTGTTCACTCCCAGGATGATGAACACTGAGTAGGCCATGAAAGGATGGAGGGAAGGTAGATGGTCAGAGTCAGCCCAGTGTTAACAGTTTGCTCTGTGACAGGGCAGTGGCTGCCAATTTACTGCAAGGTCCTTGGGTTCCTAGTGGTCTGTTAAGTAGAGCCCTCGCACTATGGATTCTGTAGTTATCAACTTCTATCATTCCCATCCTGCCCCGGCACCGTTTCGGATCCTGCATAAAGTCTTCCAATGAATTCAAGTCTGCAAACAGGGCAGTCATTGCTTCAAAGAACCAACAACATGGCTTTAATGCTTGTTTGTAAGCGTCCGCGCCGCCTGGACTGGAGGAGGCAGGAGTTGAGGCTCCTGCACGCGGAGGCGGCGGTGCAGGCGGCGGGACCAGGCGTGGTGGACTCTTCTCTCCCTGGAAAACACTGGCTGCCCCGCGGCACCTGCTCTAACCGGACACCTGGCGGCTTGCAGACTCACGCTTCCGGCCCTGACTTCCTTCTCAAACGCCGCGGAATTACCAACAGCTGGCTAAGTATCTCAGAATGAAACCCTTGGGTCCCTTCCCCCCGCCACCAGCCGCATCTCCACGATGACGCCTCCATCCGCTCCCCACTTGTGGAACGCCCTGTAACTGGCGTGTTTCGGGTCATTTTTGTCTGATTTCCTGCTCCCTTATTCTTGTCCCTGCCTTGAAGAGATTAACACGAGAAAGCATACGGTCGGTACACTGTCGGATTTGTTTTTCTCTTTTCCCATTACTTCCTTAAAGTACTATAAAGTTCTATTTAAAGCAAAAACTTAATGGGGTTACTTTCCATTTCAAATTATTCGTGGACTCCCCATGCCCTACAGAAGTCATTGATTTTATTCACTCATTTATACTGGAATCCTTTCCTCAAAAGAACTCTTACAGGGAACCCTACAATAACAGACGGGGATAATCAGAGCTGTTCAGTTGAAGCAGCCCTGCCACTGTCCTCAGTTCCACCTCAAAGAAACCCCTGGGGCCCCCCTGTAGGAACACAGCACAGGGCAGTCTCAAATCTCTCACCCACAGAACTGGGGCCGTGCTCACAGGACTAGCATGAAAGGCCTCTGAACTACCTTTGATCAGCATCTACTCTCAGCAAATAAATTTCTATCCTCCAAATCCTCCAGGCCTTCTTTATGCCTTTATGCCTGATTCTTACTATTTCTTCACTTTCAATCTTTTCTTTCCTCTCAACCTTACTATTAAAGATGCATCAGGAAAGCTGCCTTCCAAGCCTTTCAAGATTCCAAATTTTTTATCTCTTTATTCTCAATCATTTTTCCTGAGTCTAATAAAGCATTTACTTCATTGGATGACTTAAAAAATAAGTCTTTCTTCTGTCTATTCTAACAGATTATGAACTTGTCAACCGTGTGCCTACAAATACAGTAGTTTTCCAATAAATACTTGTGGAAAGGGTAAAGAGTTTACAAAAATATTTATTTAATGAAGAAATTTTTCCAAAGTTTTCCTTGCATTTGTCTTTCACCAAATAAAAGGAGGTCAATTTATTGCAATGTTCACTTTGCTTCTTCAAACCCTGAGTATCTAAAGCATAAATAGAAAAAAAAAAGCAGCAATGCTATGATGTGAGAGATATTGATAGAGTTTACCTTTTTCCAGGGTGATATGAAATATTATAATTCTGATTTCTTCTTTCCTTTCTGAGAGCTATGAATTTTTAAAGGTTTAAATATCCTATTGATGTATCATTTGTCACAATAAAAACCCATGGGGTTTAACAGATTGCTTACGATTTGCAAAGGCAACAATAACAGTTCTTAAGGTGAAATGAAAACAGTCAACCGTGACTGGCTAAAACTCTCTTATCAAACTCTAAAATCTCCCCAAGTTTGCAGGTTTATTAATAGCTTTTTATCAAACATTTATTATTAGCTGAGATAGGTTCCAATGAAGCATAAGCAAAGCAAATAGTTTATGTTACCAATCTCATTAGAGAGGTTAAACTCCAAATTTACATAAATTTAAACTGGGAGACGATAAAATGCACAAGATAAAATGCATTTTCTATGGAAAACAAACAGCATCTCAGATATCTGCAAAGCACACGAGGCGCTTTTCAGTCTGTTGCCACACCATTTCTCCTAATTTCCTTCTGATCATTCTATTCATTTTCCATTCACTCTCCTTCACTAACCCTGCAGGAGTTTGCAGAATGCTCCATGTCAATCAATTCAGGTGACTTTGCTCATTTCCTCTGCCTAGAATGCTTCTTCGCATGTTGGCTACTTTGGGAACTTCTACTCATCGCTGGAATCCCAGCCCAAGGGTTGTATTTTAGATGAGTTCTTCAATTCCTATTCTCGAGGAGCTTGAATTTAAACTAAGAAGACTGTATTAAATGATTAAATGTGCATGTGTATATATGTATATACTATGGTCTGAATGCTTGTATCCTCGAAACTCACATGGAAATCAAAAGGCCGGATGTGATGGTATCAGGGGTGGGGCCTTTGATGTGATCAGGTCATGAGGGCTGAACTCTCATTAATGGGATCAGTACCCTGATAAAAGAGGCCCCACAGAGCTTCCCTGCCCCTTCCACCATGAGATGACTCACTGAGAAGATGGCTGTCTGCAACCCAAGAAGGGCCCTCCCAAAAAGTCAATCATGCTGGCACCCTGAACTTGGAGTACCACCATCCACAACAGTGAGAGATAAATTATGTTGTTTATAAGCCTCTCAGTCTGTAGCATGTGGTTATAGCAGTCCAAATGAACTAAGAATATATATGATTAGATTAGATTATACATTTTAAAGTTAAACTTTATGGAACTGCAAATAAGGAGAAATGGATGTCAGGAAAGTTAGTAGTGCTGGCGACCTGGAGCAATTCCAGAAGAATTCTGGTGAAGGCTGAGGGCAACCTGGCCTTGGATGATGAGGATGACTCAGGTAATGAAACGCCCAGGTTGCTGGCTAGACAGAAGTAGAAAATAATCTTGGATAGCTATTAAAATATTTAAACAAAGTAAGTTGCCAGTGTTAAATCAAGAATACACAGAGAGTATTTTAACATGTATATGTTGTTCTCTTTTGAGAAGAATCCATTCAAAGTCAAAATGAAAAATCTCAGATGGGTCAGGATAAGACTCTCACTTTACCTGTCAGTTTTCTTCACCAAATTAAGAATCTAGCTAATTTGATGACTGGAGTGTCTTCTCTGATGAACTAGGTGCCACTTCCCGAGGTTGTAGAGTAGTGGAGTCATGATCAGAGGACTTTACATTTTCAATCTCTCCAGCTCAGGCTGAAAAGTTTGCAATGAAAATCACTGGAGAAGCCTCATTTTAGTAGACGCTCAACTGGCCTACCTCAAATTCAAGTTGTAAAAAAGAGAGCAGCTGATATGTGCTCTATTTCTAAATTCCATTTTTAGCTCTAGTCCAAAAAGAACAATTAAAACTGCACAATAACATCCAATGAGGCCATGCGTTTGTATATAATATATTTCAATAGAATTAGTCGCATGATTAACTTATCACAAATTTTGGATTAAGTGATATATTGACTGATGTTCAGTTATGTGTGAATAACACTGAAGTATTTTAAGAGTTAGGCCCTTACCATACTTAGTGTTCTTAGTACAACTGTTGTTAATAAAGAAGTCTAAATAAGGAGTAAATATTTTGGTATAGTACTGATATTTATGACATTCTCGAGTTTTACAAATTTTTCATTAGTCCAGTAGCTAGTAGCCTTCTGACACTCTCTTGTAGTCATAAGCGTGAATTGTATTTACTTTTTTATTATTAGAGTTCTAATACAAAAATAAAACAGGTAATAAGAATTCAAATAATACCATAAAATGGAGAGCTAAAAAAGTCTCTCTTCATTCTCCCCGATAGCCTACTAATCTCCCAAAAGGAAAGCATTATAGTTATAACTTTAGAATATGTATTTCCAGTCACTTTCTATGCATATACTGTGAGTGTCTGTAATTACCTATGTGTACATGCTCGTACACACGACACACATTGTTCTGTGACTTGCTTTTTCTTTCTTTCAAAGAGTGTATTATTTAAGTTTCCTAGTAATAGTGTATAATGAACATGCAGATCCCTAATCCCACAATGATATATTAATAGAGTAATATGACCTTTCTACTTTTTTTGCAAATCCAACAAGGGAGGAAAACTGTTGTGTTTTATTTGCATTTTCCTGATTCCTAGTCAGAATGGGCATATTTTAAACCGTTTTTTGACCTTTTGTGTACTTCTGTGAATCGCCTATGTGTGTGTTTCCCCCACAGGCCTCTTGCTTTGTGTTGTCGTTCTTCTCCCATTCATTTACAGGACACAGTTATTTAGAAACATATTACATGGACAGTGCAATTATTTTCTGTAATCTGACCCTTTTCTTTTACCTTTTAAAAATTTTAATGGAACTTTTAATTTGTATATAATGAAATATAAATGCTTTTTGTTTATTATTTCTATATTTCTTTAGAAGGTTTTCCAAGAATTAAGAAGTAAAATTTCTCAAGGGACAAACAAAAGGACAAAACCAATGACTCATGCTTATATAGTCACTTGTGTGACAAAATAGTGCATCAGAGAAGAGACAGTATGATCTTTCCAATAAGTAACACTGTCTCAATTGGAAAGCCCTACTGGGGGAAAAAAAATGGATCTAGACACTACATATTAACAAAAAATTAGATGGATTTAAAGTATATATTTGAAATTTAAAAAAAAAATTAGTGTTTGCTTTCAGGGGCGATGAAAACGTTCTTAATCACAGTGATGGTTTCATGGATGTATACATATCTCAGAACATATTAAATTTTTCACATTAAACAGGCAGTTTATAGCATTTTAATTATATCTCAATAAAACTTTAAAAGTTTTAAAGTTTTCTGAATGAAAACAATAGAATATCATTATGACGCTGCGGGTAGCAAGGCTTCTTAAATACTACCTGTAAGCACCAACCACCAATGAATTCACTGAACAATTAGACTACTTTAAAATGAAAACATTCTATTCATCAAAAAGAGATCAAGATCCATCTACGTCTCTACCAATGACCCAATTTCATTCCTTTTTATGGCTAATATTCCACTGTATATATGTACCATATCTTCTTTATCCATTCATCTGTCGATGGACATTTAGGTTGCTTCCATGACCTGGCTATATTGTAAATAGTGCTGCAATGAACATTCGGGCACATGTGTCTTTTTGAATTATGGTTTTCTCAGGGTATATGCCCAGTAGTGGGATTGCTGGGTCATAACTTAGAGACTGTCATACAGAGGGAAGTCAGTCAGAGAGAGAAAAACAAATATCGTATATTAATGCATATATGTGTAATCTAGAAAAACGGTACAGATGAACCTGTTTGCAAGGCAGAAACAGAGACGCAGACATAGAGAACAAATGTATGGACACCAAGGGGGGAAAGGGGAGGTGGGATAAATTGGGAGATAGGGATTGACATATATATAGTAATATGTATAAAATAGATAACTAATGAGAACCTGCTAAATATAGCACAGGGAAGTCTACTTAATGTTCTGTGGTGACCTAAATGGGAAGGAAATCCAAAAAAGAGGGGATACATGTATACATATAACTGATTCACTTTGCTGTACAGCAGAAACTAACACAACATTGTAAAGCAACTACACCCCAATAAAAAGATTTTAAAAATTTTAAAAAAGAGATCAAGAAGAGGAGGAAGACAGAGACAGTGAGAGATAACATTCACAATGCACCGATCCAACAAAGGAGTGGTCTCCAGATATACAAGCAATGCTTACAATTCAATAAGAAAAAGGTATGTGACCCAGTATAAATAGGAGGAAAAAACAAGTGTTTCACAGAGGAGGATATACCCTTGGCCAAAAAAGCATGAAAGGGTGCTCAAAATAACTCAAATTTCATACAGAGTATCATGGAATAAAACATGGTGGTATATTTATACAATAAAACATAGATGATGAGAATGAAGGAAGTGCAGCTAAATGTCATGACTTGGATGATGTCACGAGTGTATGACTGAGTGGAAGAAGCGGGACACAGCAAAGTACACATCCTGTACGATTTCCTTTACATAGAATCTCTAGAGGATCAAGGGAGCAGTAGCCTTTGTAGGACAGTGACTGGCAGGGGACACGCGGGGACTCCTGGGGTGCTGGTCACGTTCATCTACTGATCTGTGTGGTCTTGATCTTATACAGATGTGTTTCTTGTGGGAAAACTCACTGAGCTTATATTTGTGTAAATAAATAAATATTCAATAAAAGGTTGTCTTAATAATATTTGACTAATTGTCACATAATGATTTTAAGTTTTGAATCTTTGTTTCTATCTTTAATGTGTAACTTTGATTTACTTTTTTAACATTTTAAACCCCACTCAGATATCCCATTTGACGAACATTATTTATTAAATATGTCATCCCCTCTCGATGATTTGGAATAATTTTCATAAATTAAGTTCTTATATGGGCACAGATACATTACTAGGATCCCTATGCTGTACCATTAATCTGTTTCTGTATTTCTGCACTGATTTCATATTGTTTTAATCAATCATTAATTTTCAGTATTCTTTGATACTAGGTGGTGTAGCCCTTCCTTATCTTTCTTAAAAATATGTATTTCTTAGCTGTTTGCAGCCTTTACCCTTCTGGATTAATTTTTAAATGTCTATAAATTTCTAGAAAAAACCAAATTAATTTTAATTAGATTTGATTGAACTTGAAACTCTATTTGTAGAAAATCTGTACATTTAAGTTTCATTCTTCCCGTATAGAAACATAATATGCATTCCCATTTCTAGGTTATTCTTTTGTATTATACTGTAACTTTCTAATTTTTAAAAAATATAAGCCTTCATATTTCTTGTTAGATATATTCCTGGCAGTTTTTAGGGTTTTATTTTCTATATATGTATTTTATTATACTTCTAATATGTTATGTTCTTTGTGGAAATCTACTGATTTATGTTTATCCTGAATGCAGTCACATACTGAACCCTTATTATTGCTAATGGTTATATTCTCTTTCTAACATTTATCATTCATATAATTTTCTTAAATTACTGTCTTAGTTAAGATCTTCTGGGCAATGTCAAATAGCATTTCTGATACTGAGGAAGTTGTTCTGTTCTTGAATTTCATGGGACTTTTTGTAATAGTTTACTATTAAGTATGATATTTTCTATAGGTAGATTCATTTATATTATGGTTCTCTATATATTTGTTAAGGTGATATATTATTTTAGAGTTTATTTAAGGTCTAATATAAAAAAGAATGCAAATAAGGAGACACATCTTCCTAGAATAATTTACTCATAACTACTGTCTGCAAGTCTTCATCCCTTTTCACGTGCTTTGAAGGAAGCAGTTGGCTCTGATACATCCTCATGTACGGCAAACGTGGGGCCAAGGTACTTGTGGTCCATGTTGTAGTTATGCACCCATGTACACCTGGGCAATTTCTGCCACTTTCTTTCATTGAAATATTGAATTGAATATAAGGGGAATTAGGAATATACCTTTTAAAATATTTTTTGATTTAACTATAGTTGATTTACAATACTGTGTTAGTTTCAGGTATATAGCTTCAGATTCTTTTTCCATTATGATTTATTGCAAGATATTGAATATAGTTCTCTGTGCTATACAGTAAATCCTTCCCCTTGTTTTTTATCTATTTTATATATAGTGGTGTGTATCTGTTAATCCCATACTCCTAATTTATCCCTTGCCCCTCCCCTTTTCCCTTTGGTAACTATAGGTTTATTTTCTATGTCTGTGAGTCTGTTTCTGCTTTGTAAAGTTGATTTGTATCAATTTTTAAGATTCCACATATAAGTGATATGATATTTTCTTTCTCTGCCTGACTTACTTCACTTAGTATGACAATCTCCAGGTGCACCGATGTTGCTGCAAATGGCAATATTGCACTCCTTTTTATGGCTGAGTAGGAAGGAATATACCTTTTGACAATCCTCTACATTTCTACAGGCTGCCCTGCTACAATACATATTTCTATATTAACAGCTCATTTGAGATTGGTAAATAGAAAAGTGGTGTCAACATAATATGACAATTATTGGGGTTCTTACAACATTTTCCCTAGGCAAATACTGGAGTTGATACAGTAGAATTATAACCTATGGCAGGAAAAGAAAAATGTCTCAGCTCATCTTCTGCACAAAACTGGAACTCTTTCAGATCCCTATTAAGGAAAGTAAAAGTAGGCACATGTACCTAGGGGTCCCTCCCCAGCGGGGCTCACGCATAGCTAATGCTTCACGTCAGGTTGCATCTCCTTCTGTGGCCTCTGATATGCTGGCCCCATAGATGGAGAGCTCAACCTGCGTCTGCTTCTGCCCAGAGGGCAGCGTTCCACTCTCCTAGTTTTGTGGATTCTTCATTCTTCTTGAGACACCCTCCAACCACTGTGTGCTGTCCACCTGCACGTTGCAGTCTTTCTCCCAAAGTACCAGTTACTGTTTGGGTTAATACTCTGGTGACAAAGGTCAGAGGTCTTGAGTGGTCTGTAGCCAAGCATAATTGTCCCATTAAACCCTGTTATTTTTGGTGAATCATTCTGAAGAAGTCAAGGTTTTTCATGAATATATCAATATATCATCTTTGAGTGGAAATGCCTAAAGTCTATAAAAAGTAATGGAAATGGAAATATATATAATATTTATATGGAAATATATATAAGAATGTATATCTATAATATATATATATAACAGATATATTTTATATATATTTATATATGTATATTCTTCATGGCCTTTGGTCATGAATATAACCATGTGGTTACATTCATGGCCAAAGGCAAAATCACTGACACTGTCGCAAATGATCACAAGTAACATATTCGTCCATCTTGCTATTATAACTATAAACTGCATAGTGTAAAGCTGCATAATACAGTAACACACGATCATGTTATTGATTGTGTGATATTCATTTTGTGATTTCCAAGAGCAGATCTGTGCAGACAGGGGAAGTGGCTGGTATCTCACACACACACACAAACACACACACACACACAAAACCACTCGGGGGGGATCTCCAGAGGAAAGACTTCCCACACCCCTGGGAAAGAATTCTGCCATAGGGAAGAGTCAGAGGCAACACACACCAGGTGTGCAGAGCTGGAGCAAGTTGTCTGATGCCTGGACCGGTTCACAGGAAAATCAGGTCTGACAGGGTGGAACATGCATACTCATGATGCTGTCTCACGTAGAGTCTTCAATAAATGCCGTGGGTAAGGATGTGTGCATCACTAAGCTCTACAAGCTTGAGTGTTTGGGGATGAAACTGAAGGCCAGCCCATAATTTTTGTTCTTCATTTCTAAATAGAAGCTCTGCTCCATAGAGAAGATTTGCCAGGTAAACTTCACATGCTAAATGGCCATATTTTTAAGGTGTACAAGCTTTCAAATAGAAGGCCCACTTCAGTCATATCCTACCACCCCATAAAACACATGCCACCCAGACTGTTTAAATAATTTCTCTGCACGTCTTCCGGGTTTGCTGCTGTGCTGAGCTCCACCTACCGTCACAGCTGGGCAACGCATGGCTCCACTGGTGGTTCCGCTCACAGACCAGGGGCTCGTCGTCACTCAGTGTATAGCCTGGATTGCAGCTGAAGGTCACTGTGGACTGGATGCCAAAGTGACTGCCGTGCCGATGCCCATTCACAGGGATCCCCGGGTCAAGGCAAGAGTCTGACTCCAGAGTCACACCTGGATGCACAGTAAAAACCATCAGACACGGATCTTCCTGGGTTATAGAAAAAAAGTATTTCGGCCATAATACATACAAAATATTCCCAGACATCATCAGACCTGGAAAATCATGCAAGTGAATCGATAATCCATTCATGTGAAAACCAATACATTTTCAAGTACTGGGCCCTGTTTTTTTTGTAGAAAGATGTATATCATTACACTTAGCTACAGATGATAGCTAAGTAGTGCCAATCTTGAATAATTTGCTGACCTCCCTGAATTTTACATTTTTTCATTTGAAAAGCAATGAACTGTACTAAATAAAGTCGAAGTTTTTCTGTTTTCTATCTCCACCCCTCCCCCTCCCCTTTCCTCTTATATTTGATATACCAAATAGAGCTTGGCAGTCATGCTTCAACTTTCATATATTTGCATACATACACCCAAGCCCACACACATAATGCAAATTAAAACTACACTGGAGTTAATTTTCTAAAATTGCATTTCCACATTTCTTTTTTCTTGTAGGTTTGTACTTAAGTCAGCCACTTTTAAGATGGCTACAATTAGCCTTTGCTAAAAGATGTTAAAAAGTAAAGTGCTATATAATGTCAAGTAATGATGATCATGTCATTACAAGAGTTTCTTTTCTCTGTCTCTAACATTTCTCTTTATTTTTAGAATAATATATATTTTAAAAGAGGAGGAAAAATGGGAATAAGGGAAGAGAATATCACTGTGATGTTTAGGAATGCAAACAGATTAAAAGAAGACTTGCTGTTGCTATACATAACTCTCTCAGTAAGATTCGAAACACTGCAATTATGACTTGAAGTATTAAGCAAAAATATTAAAGTATTACAAATATTCAGACTGTTTACTCCCCTAAAATGATATTTGGGATAATATTTCTGATCACTGTATATGTTTTACCAAAGTTTGAGTGATGTGTCTTATGAATATACCTTCCCTCATTAAGTCAAATACATGAAGTACAACTAAGGGGTGAGTTTCTTTTTTTTTTTTTTTTGCGGTACGCGGGCCTCTCACTGTTGTGGCCTCTCCCGTTGCGGAGCACAGGCTCCGGACGCGCAGGCTCAGCGGCCATGGCTCACGGGCCCAGCCGCTCCAAGGCATGTGGGATCTTCCCGGACCGGGGCACGAACCCGTGTCCCCTGCATCGGCAGGCGGAGGGGTGAGTTTCTTAAATAAGAAGTGATGTGATTTCTTCTTTAGTGCAGCAACATGTGATCCCATAGGATAGAAATACAAGTAGGATGGCTGAGCCACATTCAAAAATATTCAGTAAGAAATGTGATTTCCAAGACTAATATAGCTCCTAGGAGGTGACCTTTAAATTCTTGGGAGTTGCTGAGTGGTGGGAGTGTCTGTTATTCACCGTGGGCCCCTGGGACCACACCTAATGGTTTATATTCAGCAGGTTGCTCGAGTGGGGTGCCCTGAGGCAACACGGTTTCAGTCTAACCTACAGGGACAGGGGCAGGTAAAGACTTAGTTCAACCATATGGGGCAATGATTCAATCCATGATGCTTATGTAATGAAACGTCGATAAAATCTCTGGACACAGAGGCTCAGGTGAGCTTCCCAGGTTGTCAGTAAGCTGTGCATATGTCACAAGTCATGGGTGGGAGGAGGTGACACTGTCCATGACTCAACGAGGACAAGATGCCTGGAAGCTCTGAGTTCAGACCAAACTCAGGGTCTCCCCTCTGTGCCTCTTCCTTCGGCTGGTTCTCATTTGTATCCTTTCCAGTGACAAATGTGACTGTAAGTATAGCAGCTTTCAGTGAGCTCACTGAGTCCTGTCGAATTATCAAACCTGAGGGTCATTTTGGGAACTCCTAGAACTTGCATCTGGTTTCAGAATTGGCAGAAAGAGCAAACTTTGCACTTTGTAGGCCTGTGCTCTTAACCTCACAGGTTAACAGACAGCAGAAAAGACTATCATAGTAAAGTTTTCCAAAGGAAAAAAATAAATAAAACAATGAAAAGAGAAAGAGGCAAAGTGAATAAAAAATATAGCATCATTTTTCCCAAGAATTTTTTCTTAAAAATTAGTCATTCTAATATTGTAAAACTAACACACACCTATTACCTTAACAACAGGATATAACTGTCCTGACTTCTTGCAAAGTATGTCAACAAATGCATGCATGCCTTACACCCCTTCCTGAGCTGCAGATATACCAAAAGCAGCATGGCCATCGTTTGCCCCAAGATCCAACACCTACCCTGCTCCTCCCTCTCCGCGCACACACACACACACACACACACACACACACACACAACCACACACACACATTCACCTTCTAAGGGAGTGTTTATGAGCTTTCACAACACGCCCAGAGCTTGTATACAGCAATGCCCTGAACACAGCGGGTACATAATAACAGGCTGATTGGTTTTGTAGCCTCAAGATCAATAGCAGAATTTCCTAAAAAGAAGAATCTCTGACAAAGAAATGAATTGGTATCCAGGGTCCTGAAAAACCAGCCAACTAAATTATTCCATTTCATCAAACGACGTCCTGTGATCACTAGACGGTACAGTCACTGCACTGCAGTGAATAACAATAAAAGGAATTACTATTTTAGACCATGTGTGAATGCTGTATTAATAAGTAGTGTCCATAATGAAATTCATAAATTGTAAGGAAATACAAAATATGTAGGGAAAATAGAGAAACATATCAGAGGAAACCAAAGCGTACAAATTTAAATTTAGAATTCTTTACATGTAAAACTGAACTAATAAATAAGTAAAATCATTAAAGTCATAACCACTTGTTCATACCAACTATCTGCCATTATTTATTCATTCATTTATTTTTACAATATAATGGGTGCAAATATTGAGTTTGGAAACGAGCAGATATTGTGATCCTTGGCCCTCCCATTTATTAAACAGGAAAGTCCCCGTGGGGATGACTCCTGAGTGTGGACTTGCCATAGACTGGACTACTAGTTCACCTGGAACCTGCCATGTACAGGAATTCCGAAACAAGACAATGCTGGGGAAGAATGAGTGAAAACAGCAAAGGAGGTGACTCAGGGGATGGGAACTTTAAATAAACTTACATCCAGGGGTGAAGACAGGCGGACAGGTTGCTCTGAAGGAAAAGTAAACAATGCGCTTCAGAGTTTCGCTCAGAGCGTGTTTGCCCTTCTGGTCTCCAGCCCGGACAACACAAAGGAACATTTGGGTCAGTGGATCTTATTGGAGTTGTGAATATATTACACTCTGTACCAACTGTTTCTTTCTTGAAACTTAACGCAGCTCTGAATCCTTTGACATACATGATATAAATATACTTCCGTTCATTTGGCTTTTGTCAAATAAGTGACTGAACAAATCTGCTGCTCACTGAATGAAGGAAGATGGCTGCTGTGAAACTGTCCATGTCAGATCACATTTACACGTTTGATGTCGGTAAAGTGCCGCTCAGCTCTCTGTTTCATCGAAGTCCGAGTCCAAGGAAGAGAACACATAGTCTCTGGGTATCTTTTACCTGCCACGCTTTAGTGCAGGCACTTTTCACAGCCTGCTGAAGGTTTTGAAATAGTGGTGACACTCCCCACTTTACAGATGAAGAAACTGGCTAAGAAATTAAGTAAATTTGTCAAGTTAATTATTGACTGAAATTCCAACCTAAGTCCTTGACTGTTCTCTCTTCCTCTGTCTCCTGTGTGTGTATGTGCATGTGTGTGTGTGTCTGTGTGTGTGCTGTATCTAATTTGCAGTTGTATTGCATTTACTACCATTACATCTTGACCAGCCTCCCTTTCTGGTTATAAGAAAGGTCACTGAATCAAAGAAAACTAATCTACACACACACACCACAAAATACACACTGCTTATCACAAATTTTTTTAAAAATTGCACAGTATATGAATTGCATAGTAGGATATATATATTTACATTTAGTAAATCTTGCTTCTTTCTAGAAACATTATTAAAAAGCATTTCTAAGAAGTGTGCTAAAATTAAATGGAAAATCTCCATATACTTGAGATATCCATCTACTTTTCATTTTTTAGCATTTTATTTTTCAATTCCCTATACAATTATGACGATTTTAAAGTGTGGTTCAAAGCTGTCTCTACAAACAAACAGAACAAATGATTATTCTGGGGGATAATGCAATTACTATTATATGAATAAACTGTGCCACATTCCTTATAAGGAATAAAGTAATGAAAGCACAGACTATAAATGGACATTATATTTACGAGAGCAACAATTCCTAAAACTTAGTACAAGAGTAAAACTACAACCCTGGGAATGCTTTTAGGAATAAACCTTGAAAAACTGGCTCAACCTTTCTGCCCTAGAGTTCAGAAAGAGCTGAAATGAATGCTGTTTACAGCGGCTCACATTATTTTATGGAACCACTACAAAAATAAGCGAAACTTGAGCAGAGTGTGGTCACCCCTGCAAGGCTCTCTGTCTGTAGAGTAGATTGCCATGTGCCCATCTGGGCATGAGGCGGGGTCATTAACATTTTTTAAAGCAAGAAAGGTTTACAGTGTCAGCCATTCTTGATGAAAGACAAAAGGGAGATGGGCTATTTTATGATTTTTAAATGGCATAAAAATTTGATGTAAACCATTCTTAGGTCATGGGCAACCCACTCTTTAAAAATGTGTCAGATGAGCAGGTGTAATTATTTTTCTAGTGTCTGCATATTGGGTTCTGAACACGTTTCCTCAAAGGGTACTAGAAATGGTCAAAATGACAAAGAGGTTGGTAAGGTGTGTCGTTCCCATGTTTTCTCCTCTCTCTCTCTCTCTGTCTCTCTCTGTGCTTCTCTCCTGGTCCTTTACTCCTCCATTACCTCTGTTGTCCCTCTGCACCTATCTGCAGGTCCCCTCCACCTGGAGCCCGTGTGGCAGGCAGCACCTGCCATGGCCTGCCTGGGCTGCCTCAGACACCCACTGCCACCTACAAGCCACCGCCCTCAGGATCACCTTGAGGACTCACTCAAAGGTCCAGAATTCTGACATGCTCAATTTTAATACCTGGAATTCGAGCTTAGGAATCTTCATTTCACTAGGACCCCCAGGTGAAGACTAGCGCACAGCAGTGTTTGAGAAAAACTGCTCCTTTGGCAGGCTTCGTACCCAGGACGTGGGTGTGAGTTGGGCACAGGGCTCCCGGAAAGTGCCTGCCCCAGCAGCGGGAGGCACGCCCTAGGACGCCGGGCTGGCAGCCTGGGCCCTGGTCAGCTGCAAAGCCCACAGGTGCCTGTGGCAACAGCCCCGACAGCCACTGCACTGAAGGCCAGGCCTTTCCTGGCTCTGATTCCCATTAAAGTGCCAGGTCCTGCATCGCACTGGCTTCTGCTCACTTCCTGCTTCTCCTCGAAATCTTCACCAGAGATAAGTAAACTGAGGTGATAACAAGTCAAGCTGCAGTGTGACTTCCTTCCTGGTGATCGTTCCCCAATATCCTGTCAATGCTCTCACCCACAGACTGCGTCAGGAATGTATGGGGCCTGGGCCTTCTGGAAGGGTCACCGGGTGTCCACAAATGAGAGTGGATGACTGTCCAGAACAAGGTCCCCCTTAAGGCAGAGCTGTGGACAGTCTGATGCTGTAGGAACCTTGCCCATCTTGTCCTCTGCCCTCATCCAGAACTACAGAGCCAGCCCCAGCTTTTCCAGTAAAGAAGGAGGGAGAAGAATTCCAGGCTCCAAGGGATCAGACATTTAAGACACTCGCACAGTTATCCTCCAAACACACCAGCTGGGGGGTTGTTTTTGCCTCCTTTTACTGATGAAAAGAAGGGAAAATGGCAAAAAGCACTGTCCTCTGAGGATCACTGGGTTATACCATGTCTTACTCAGACTCATGTCCATTTTCAAATATAGGATAAATAAAAAGAACCCTGAAACATAATGCAGTCAGTCTTTTCAGCTTATAATGATTATTGTTAGAATTATCTACTCAATAAATTTATATTATATTATATTATATAATGCTGACAATCTAAATAGGAACTTGTGACTGACTTTCCCTGATTTTCCAGAAATCATGAATAAGAACAACCCACTTATATAAATGAAGCAGAGAAGCAAATGACATTAGTTTCTACTACCTACATATGGGCTTTAGAACTTGTTTCTTCAAAAGGGACTAGAAATAGGCAAAATAATCTATGGTATGCAAATAAGAGAGAGAACATAGAATACTCTGTTCTAGTGTTTGTCAGCGCCTAAAACTATCTATTCTCTTAAGTTTCACCCAACTCTATATCCAAAGGCCAACCTATTGTATGTAGCTTTAAGAAAAATGTGCAGGATGGGGTGGAGAGAATACATCTTAGCAGATCAACGCTGAGGAGTTGTACAAATTCAGATGACTGTAATGTGTACACATCTTCACTCCAAAGAGAAGTGATAACTTAAAGGAATGTTAAGAAAGGAATGAAATACAAAAGTTTCTGCTTCTTAAAATGTACAAGTTTAAAAATATGTAACTTTGAAATAAATGATGTATACATATGAAGCATAATAACTTTGAATTAAATCTGAAATTAATCTTTAAATCATTAATAATCAATTTTCTTGTTATCAGAATACAAATCTAATATAATTCCATTTTTAATCAAAAAGTACACATAACCTTATATGTGTATTTGCATATATATGCTTGCATATAATTATATAGATAAGCATGTAAAAAAGAGAAATATACACAACAGGTTATTAATTTTAGTTGTTGGATAGGGTTTGGGCAAGATTAACATGAGTAGCAGCGGGCAATGTGGGGAAAGGAAGGAAAGAAAAAGAAAAAAGATGAAAAATTCAGCATGTTAGATATGGCCCCATTCATGCATTTATAAGATTGTATGTATTTTTACAACATTAAAACTTTGTTTAGTTTATTTTAGGAAAGATTCTGAAAAAGAACAACCTTAAAAATCCTAAAAAAATAAAGGATTTATTCCTTCAGATTCCATATTAAGCTACTCTGATTCATCTTCTTTCATTCCACTCTGGAAGTGAAGAATTTTCAGAGAACGGAAGAATTACTGTTTTTTACATTGACTAGCATTAGAAATGCATTCCCAGCACATCTCCTGCTACAGGACACAATGAGACCACGTGTGTGGAACTCAACCTGACAATCGGACACAGCCCTGGTGAGGGAGGACCACTTACTCTCATAGCGGATGAGGAAGCCCACGCTGGACCGGCTATTGTCTGTGGTGAAGAGGAGGTACATGAAGTTCCCTGTGCTGATGAGGAACTGAGGCGCCTGTGTGCCATGGTACTCCCCGATCAGCGGGGACGAGCTGGCTGGCCCGTCTCTGACCTCCAGGGTGTCATAGTTAACTTCTGTCTGGAATCTGTGGGCAAGCGTATCCAGTCAGAAGAGAGATGCAGAGCTGCATTAATGTACAGACATCCTGTAATATCATTCACTTACTAAAAACCCACATATAGCAAGGGACATAAAATAGATACAGAGACACGTATATATGTTTTGAAGACTTGAGCACGTGTAGTATTTGAGGACAGTACTTATTTCTGGGGGGAAGACTCACCCCCACATCCCTCCCTCTGACTCAATACTGCATCCAGTAGCATCACAGACAGAAACGGGGGTAGTGACTCAGCTCTAAAATAAAAATACTGTGAGCCAGTAGACAGAGAAGCGCCAGTTAGTGTAAGTCAATCACGGCACATTTTCAAAGTGTTTCTCATGATCCCAAGAGTAACATGATTATGGATTTCTTAAAATGAGCATATTGAAGTGACATGATCTCCTAAAGGAAAAGGGTAAATCAAAATACATGACAATCCTTTAAATACCTTTCCTGAAACAAAAAATTCTGTGCCTTTCAAGCTGCATTAACTCTTGTGTGACAGTGAGAGGGCGCAGGGCACATTACTGCTTCAGAAACCAAATACTACTTCAACGATCTGAAAAGGTTAGAACAGCTTTTCTTCCAAGAAGGACTTATGCTTCCAGATCATCTGGTCCGATATTATATTTATATACAGTTGCAGCTACTTGGGTGCTCTTTGATGAAATGGAGGTACCATTCCAGGCACTGAGATAACTTTGTAAATGGGTCCATCTCGTCCTCAAAGAGCTAACCCAGTTTCCAAGTGTCTGGCGTGGCTCTCAGGCAGCAAGCTCACTGACTGGAGCCCCTGATCCATCAGTGACTCTCAGACAGAGAATTCCAGGGTGGCCTGTGCTGTGGGTCACCAGGGTCTGCAACGCATGCTGCTGATGGGGAGGAAGAGGAAGGGACAGAGTGGCTGTCTTAGATTCCCTGCACAGAGCAATGAAAAAAGATGCTGAAATCAAAGGGCCCTGCCCTGTTTATCATTAAATCACATACTCCTCTTAGTGCAAATGCACAATAATGATATATTCTTGCAACTAACTTAGAATGGTCCCTGACCCTCTATCTTCCATAAAGGGGAATTCAAACAACTGGTGTAGTGTGTGGCTAGGTCAGAATACAGCCACAGGCTGGACATTTGGGGTGGGATAGGGCAGCTTTGTCTTTTACTATTAAAAATGTTCTCTAAAGATGCTATGACTTCACAGTTATCTGAGAGCACATTCGAGAAGTCTAGATAAGCATGGAATAAATCTCATTTGAAATATCTGCACTGAAGTTTTCACATCTTTCATCTTTAGAGACAGCCAGGACTGACAGAGGGCATGCCTCAAGAGCTGGACGATTTCCAGGGTAACCTCAGGAAGAAAAATATATATGCTTTTCATCATTTGGCAACCTAGCACACAATGTGTAACAATAACATCAGTATGGAATTTAAAATTTGTTTGTGCAAACACATCCTTTATTAGGATGTCAGCTCACAGCTCAAGGTAAAAACCAATGCACTACTGAAGGGCGGTGTACTATGTCCAGGGTAATAATCACAAGTGTCTGAAAATATCAGAAATGTTGGTACTTACAAATGGAATTTAGCAAATACCGCAGTTCAATAGTATTGAAAAGACAAGATTGAGAAAAATTGAGTATTTTTGTTCAGGCAGCTGAAAATGGAATGCTAATAACTTCTGCCAAACCAGAATGTAAAATCACTATTTTTACTAAATGATTTAAATTTGTTGTGCTGCTGGAAATCAGGATGCGTTTCTTCTTTTTTCCCTCTCAATACTAGAAAGTGTAAAAATTAATAAGAAACCAAACAATTTACTTAATATTTATAAAGGTTTTTTTTTCCCAGTGACTAAGATTATATGCAAGAATCCATTCTCCAATATAATGAACACATAAAGCAATTTTTTCTTTTCTTCTGAGAGATTATCCTACTGGAGTTATAATTATCCTATCAGATATAATAATATCAATAATAACTTCAAATACAAATAATCACTAAGTGATAACATAATTCCTGCTAAAAACCTTTCCTGTATGGATGTTGTCATTGAGAATTAGAAAATTAGTTAAAAAATAATACAATAATGTACATCTGTCTTGAGACATTATAATATTCTGAATACTAGAACCCCAAACTCAGTCTAGTTAAGAAGGTCATTGTTAGAGAAAGCCCAATTTGCTCAGATATTAATTAACCTTGAAACACTAAACAAAGATGCTTCCTTGGAGTTTAAAGCACGTGGGTCCCTTCCAAAGTACTTTTGGTTCTTAATCTTCAAACTGATTGTTGAGACAATCTGGACAATATTTGATCATGGAGAATTCAAATAGCATGCTTCTTTTTTCTTAGATTATCAAATACATTATCAAACAGCTAAGCCAAATACCATTGCAGTGACGGAACCACTCGTAGCTAATTAACAGGTAATGAATTTGCTGCACACAGGCTGTTGCCAGCTCTGCAACCCCAAACCGCCCTTCAGTCCCCAGAGCCATCCCCAGAGTGGGAGAACTCTTTTCCTGTGCTTTCTAGAAATACGTAAGGGACCAAAAGGCTCTATTTGCAATCAAACACCAAGCGGAATTTATTCTAGCCTCAGGTCCAAAATCCAGAGGTGGACTCAAGGGCCGGTGACTGTGAGTTCTGGGAATGCTTGTCTGGGCCACCATGCCCTCAACCATGTCTGCAGAGGGGCCGTAGCTGTGGGCTTAGAAGATAACATTCCAGAAGAACAGAATTCATCAAGCAAGCGCCTATTCCCTTTTAAGTGAACTCCTTTGGAGGAACCAATGAAAAACTGTCATCTTTCTAAGATTTAAGATCCATTTAAATAAAAACATTGGGCATGCATGGGTCATCAGGTCCAAATTAAGGAAAACAAAGTTTTTTCTTACCTATCAAAAGTTATTTTGATAGAGTGTCCTGGTTTTGCTTCAATTATCCATTCACAATTTAAGGAATCTTTGTAATACCCTGGCCATCCCGGGGGCAAAATGACTCCACCTGAAGCTGTCAGATGTCCACCACATGGGGCTGAAAGATGATGCAGGGTATAAACAGGTCAAATTATGTATATGTACCATGGCAGCACCTCAGTTACTTCAGGAATTCGCTTCTGTGTTCATGGTTTCTAGTATTCAAGCAATGGTTATTCCCAAGTAAATTAACAATATTGAAAGCAGAGCACATATATTCCACACCTGGGCATTTATCATCAACCTGCAGCGAAGTTCTTCCCATCTAATAATGGTAATAATGGCACAGTCTAAGTGAGTGGTGTCTGCCAGACGACTTCCAGGAATTATCACGTTCAATTATCACAACAAAGTCACGAGGTGCGAATTCCACTGATATCCACATTTTACATGTATTCAGATGTCAACAAATGTCACAAATTTAAAATTACCTCACATCTAAAATTAAAATACTCTATGGTGTGTGATTGTGGGTGTGTTTTAAAATATGTGTACATGTTTATTCACTTTGGGCTGTGTTCATTTTATTAAAATAATTTGCCACATACATCTTACTAAATTGCGGGTGATTGTTAGAAAACAAAAAAATAAATAAATAAAATTCGATAAACGTGAACTAGTGTGCATCAATCCTTTTGAAGTGCTGGGTAACAGTTATCCATAATTATATAGACAAAAGGGAGTTTGAGGAAAGTATGTGCCTGGTGCTCAGTAAAAGTGAGTATGCATTTCTGTAAAATCTACAGAAAATTTAAAATAATAACATATATTTAACATGTTTCTGCCTAGCCACATACATTTTTCAGATTTTATTTATTTTTTTCTCAAAGTTCTTTGCCATCTTTGTAATCACTTTTGTGAATCTATAGACATCAAATAAAACATGAAAAAGTTCCTAGTTAAAAAAAATTTTTGGAAAAATATTCCTTTTATGGAAAAATAGCAATATGCATTAAAATGCTGGAAAAATTTATAAAATTTTACCCAAATTTTGATGCTAGAAAAAAAAATGACACAGAGGAATCTATAGAAATAATTATAGTAGCTTCATTTGTAATAGAAAAAAGAAACGAAAAAAGAAAAGTAAAAAATTTATGAATAGAACATGACTACATATTTAGAATGTCACAAATACATTTGAAGTGATATTTTGAAATGTTGTTAAAATGATAAAATCTTTGCAATAGAATATTATTATTATTATTTTTTTTTTTTGCGGTACACAGGCCTCTCACTGCTGTGGCCTCTCCCATTGAGGAGCACAGGCTCTGGACACGCAGGCTCAGCAGCCATGGCTCACGGGCCCAGCCGCTCTGCGGCATGTGGGATCTTCCCAGACCGGGGTTCGAACCCGTGTCCCCTGCATTGGCAGGCGGACTCTTAACCACTGAGCCACCAGGGAAGCCCTAAAATAAGTCTTTCTTGAATATGCATTTTGTCTATAGCTTTATTTTTAATGCAATTATCTGGCTTGGGTATATCACACTGAAACTGGCTTTATAAAATGTGATATAGGAGTTAGTGCCTCTTTTCCATTATCTGGGACCATGTTCCCAAAGCTAAAATTCTCTGAACCTGAAAGACAGACAACTTCCTTGTGCATGCCTCTGGTGCCTGTGTCTTTTTCAGTCTTTAATCTTCTTTCTAATTTCTTTTTATGGTACTTTGTTTATTCATATTTTGTACTTTTTATTGCATCACTTTGGGTAATTTATATTTTGCTAGGAAATCACCAATTTTCTTTGAACTTTAAAATTTGTTGCCATAGAGATGTATTCTTGTACAGTAATTTTTCCCTCAAGATAACTTGTGTTTTTTAATGACACTGAGCTATGCTGAAGCATAGAGGCAGGTTAAATGTAGAACAAATAAAGAGAGAAAAATCTTTCCCTCAGTAATCGATTTTCTAAGTACAAGTAAACTTCAACAACCTAATTCACCATTAACTAGTCCTTGTGCTAAGGGTTTGTTTTGCTGTTAACAACCCATAGCTGGGGTTTGCCTTGAACTTCATCTGAACGTCTCTTCCAAACAGTGAGAGAACTGCCTGCTCCCATTTAATGTGGTACTTTCTCCTTTTGTCTGACTCTATGGGAACCCTCACCTGCCACCTTCCGGTGCCCTTTCTTTCCCCAACTGCACAGAGAAACCTACCTGCCCTGCAGCTTACACCTATCTGCACACAGCCCACTGCAGGTAAGGACACCAGTGGCAGCGAGAACCGTGGCAGACAGAACAGAGACTAGACAGTATTGCTTGTTTTAAGCTTCTTTCTTGTAAAATTATTCACGCTTCAAAGTCAGAAGTGAAACGCTTGGCTGAAGCAGTATCTGCAAACATATTTATTCCTGCCCTGTTATTAGTACCATTTATCTGAGAACCCTGATTGTATTGTTTACTTATTTATAAAGGATAATAACCTAGCCATTTATTAACATTGATAAAATGTAAAATATACAAAAGCATACATTTAGAATGTGATGAAAATAAATTTAAAAAGGCAAGTCCTACTGCTGTGCTCTTTCCCCTCAATTTATCAAGGTTCCACTCCCGGGTGGTGCCCACAGTCCAACAAATCGTTTTTAACAATTTATGAAACTGTGGAAATGAGAAACACCGCTCTGTAAATTTAGCAGCATCAGCCAATGATGATTTAAAATAATGCTGATCCTTGAACTAACGAGGAATAACTTTGGAGGCAGAGCTGAGGGCAGAACAAGGAGGTGAGGAAGGGCCCCACTGCCCGTGTAGGTTAGCAAGCAGGGAAGGAGGAGGGAGGGATGAATAGGTGGAGCACAGGGGATTTTAGGGCTGTGAAAACACCCAGTGTGACACTGTAATGGTGTATACATGTCACGTACATTTGCCCAAGCCCAAAGAATGGCCAATCCCAAGAGGGAGCCCTAATGTAAACTGCAGACTCAGGGTAATGGTGACATGTCACTATAGGTTTATCGGTTGTAACAAGCGTACCATCTGGTGTGGGATGTTGATAATGGGGGCAGCTGTGCATATATGGGGGGCGGGGGTGTGTGGGAAATCCCTGTACCTTCCACTCAATTTTGCTGTAAACCTAAAACTGCTCTAAAAAATGTCTACTTTTTAAAAAGTATCTGTATTTCTTTGGCACTTACTAGAGATACTTTTTTAAAAGGCCTTTCTTAGCTCATTACACTTGGACCATTCTGATAGGGAGGGTATGAGTTTACATTCTAAGTAAATTTTTTTTTTAGCTGAGTAAACATCAAAGGTAATATCCTCCTTAATTTTTTTCCCTTTTGGTTTTCTTACATACGTAACCAGAGTGGAAATGTCAAGAAGAAAATTAGTTAGGCAGTATTTATGTCAGCTACACTAAGGGCAACAAAAGAGTTAACTAAAAACTGTGTTGTTGTTATAGGTTGAATTATGCACTCCCCCACGATATTTTGGATTCCTAATCCCAGCACCTCAGAATGTGACCTTATTTGGAAATAAGGGTACTGCAGACATAATTAGTTAAGATGAGATCATTAGACTGGGCCCTAGTCCAATATGACTGGTGTCCTTAGAAAGAGGGGAGATTTGGACACAGACACATTCTCACATGAAGAAAACAGGGATGATGATTCTATAAGCCAAGAAACTCCGAAGACTGCCAGCAAACCCACCAGAAGCTGGGAGAGGGGCCTGGAACACAGCTCTCCCTTACAGCCTCAGAAGGAACCAGTCCTTCTGACACCTCGATCTTGGACTTCTGGCCTCTAGAGCTGGGAAAGAATAAATTTCTGTTGTTAAAGCCACCAGTTTGTGGTACTTGGTACAGCAGCCCTAGGAAACCAATACTGTAGATTGTTTGTTTGCTTGTCTGTTTTTTAAATTAGATGTACCATTTCAAAGGAAAATAACTGGCAAACAATAGGGGACCCGCACCTTCACAGCGGGGGACGGTGGAGCTCCAGACTACATTCCCATCCTGCAGGATGCAGGTGATGGACTCCGACCCCTGGGTTTTGACAAAGCCATCATCACAGTGGAAAGAGACCGAACTCCCAAGCAGGAACCTGTCACCAAAACGCCGTCCATTTATGGGAATGCCCGGATCATGGCACTCGTTTTGACCAAATGCTGAAAAGAAAAAGAAAAAAGACTAGAATAAAAAATACTTCAATGTTAATTATGAGTATTAAAACAGAAGAAAACAAAACCACTTATAAAGCAATTTATTTTCCTAAATTTCAGTTATATCTTCATAGATAAATAAACATATTCAATAAACACAATATTGATGACTAGAGAGACAGAGAGAAAGAGATGCATAGAGAGACATCACTATCATCCACACAGCATTTCACAGTTTGAAAGCACTTTTTCACTAAGAAAAACAGAGATGAGATACGCAGGTGATAAAAAAGGTTTTTGGCTCTGACACATCTAGAGTAGCATCCTGGGTCTTGTGTTTGCTACCTGCCCCTGGGCAGATTACTCTCGTGATCTGAGCCTAGTTTTCTTTATTTACAGAATGAGGAATATGAAGCTTATATTCCAGAGTTCCAGCAATGTTAAATGAAATAATTCCTGTCAAATCATAAGCACGCACCTAAGAAAAGTAGGCAGTCAGTAAATTGTAACTTATAACTCCTATTTAACATTATTATCTTACTTTATTCCCTCAACAATGTAATTTAAGCAGATGTTCTTAAATATAATCTCTAATGCAAATGAGAAATCTGAGGCAAAGAAAAGTTAGCCATCTTATCAAACTTCACTAAGTATATACAAGTGCAGGTGTTCTAATCCATGGCTCCTGACCCCAAATGCCTCAGTCCTTTTTACTATTCTATTTTGTTGCATGGAGGACACATGCGTGGATGGATGGATGGATGGATGGATGGATGGGTGGATGGATGGATGGAAAACCAGAGGGAGAGAAGACCTGTGAGCCAGTCCTCACTATAGGGGTGAGCAGGACACTAACCTAAATGGAGTGAGGCATTTTCTAGGTTCTCAGGATAATGCTATATAATTTTACAAACTGTAATTATAAAACCCCTGGAGTATCAGCCTTGACATTGGGCTTCGCACACGTGAGAACCAGTGGAGAAGTGGACATGGGGCAGGTGCGGACGCACTTACTGGTGTAGGTGATGTTGAAGCCTCTGCCGGTGGTAGAGTGATCCGACTGGAACTCTAGGCGAACGACGTGCCCACTGCTGGCCAGCTGGGAGGGCACCTCGTTGCCAGAGAAAGTGCCCAACACGGTTATATCCGAAATCCCGTCATCTTTGACCGCAAGGAAGTCAAACTGAGGCTCCACATCGAAGTCATTAAAGATGAGGTGAATTCTGCTGCCAGGCTCAGAGATAATCAACCAGACGCAGTTCATGTTGTTACCATACTCCTCTGGATAATTTGGTGAGAGGATAATTCCTGATGATGCCGTAAAGTTGAAGAAACAGGAAACTGTGAAGACACAGATAAATTTTCAACCAATTTTGCCCACATCCAAAGGACTGGCTACATGCGAAGGACTTGGGGAAAATCCATACCTACAGTTACCTAGGATCATCCAACTGTTTTTAAATGGGTGATCCTGGACCATAACATTTTCTCTTTCCCAAGTTGTCAATAGAATACGTTCAATATATAGATCAACTAGAGCCTATACGTAATAAAGTGCAAGCTTGATTCAAAAATGATCCTATCAAGTTGACTGAAATTTGTGGAAAATATTAAAATTTCTAGTTGCAACTTTCTGCCTTCAGAAGAGCAAATATTAATATGAAAAAGTAGGCCTGTGTCATAAGAACAATTTCCAGAAAACAATATTGGTTCTAGTCAGTTTTCTACGATAACTTTTCATTTTAAATTTTGTGTTTGCCTTTAAAGTGCATTTTTTCAAATTAATTTTTAAATTATTTATAGGGTAACAATGATTAAATAATAACTCGGAAAATCAGACCGTGTCCTGGGTGGATAATATAAAAATCTGTTGGAATACTTAATGTGTACTCAAAAGTCAGTAATATATATTCACATATATATATATTATATATGTGAATATATATATAAAATATTTATATATGTGAAATTCATATATATGTATATTTTATATATATATGAATATATATTTTTCATTTTTTGGAGGGAACATCTATTGGACTTATTTCTAGGGTGTGGATATGCTTATTATTCCACATAATTTCGTATGTGTTCCCAGTCATTGCCATATTTAGTTACAAAACAATCCTGCTTTTCAATTGGCTATTAAATTCTTCTTTTCTACTTGTTAAAACACTTATGAGGAAGCAGGCAGTTCTTCCATTGAAATGCAAAGTGACAGCATGGCCCATGCTCACAACTTGTCTTAAGTGTCACAGGACATTATTGGGTTGTAAAGACCCTGGGCTCTACTGATGGCTCAAACAGTCTGGCATCAGCCCCTCTGGATGGAAGTGATGCTCTGTTAGGATCTTTCTAGTGGAAAGCTCTCAGTGAGTTAATCTATCTAGTAGTAAGAACATCACTGATTGGTTTTAAGTAAGTGAAGAAAGCATGAGAGCTAGTGTCTGAGAAGCCCTGGCTGTTTCTGGTCAATGTCATGCTCCCAAGCGATGCTGAGAGCTGCCCGCCCTCAGCACCCGCCCTGCTTCTCTCCCCCTTCTCAAGGCAGCCTCGGAATAGACCCGGGACGAGGCTCAGTACTCACATACACAGCTGGGCTTGTTGCCAGACCACTGGTTGTTCTGCTGACATGTGATAACTCTCTCCCCGACCAGCTCGAAGGCTGCCTGGCATTCGAAGGTGAGTGAGTCTCCGTGGAGAAAACTGCTGCCTGTCCGCTTCCCATAGGCAGGGATACCTGGGTCCCCACATCCTCCCTTCTCAATTTCTGAAAATGGGAAAGACAAATGAACCATTAAAAAGGTACACAATTAACATTTTTTAACAATTTCGAAAATGAACAGTGGTTTATTTTTGCATTGTTTCTGTAAACAGTTTCAAAAGTATACTCAATTCATCTAACATTTATTTACAAAAGCCAGAAAAATGTGTACTTTAAATTTAAGAGAAAGGTATTTAACTTATTGTCTTTTAAGGGATACACAAGGCTACACAGATGTGTTGACAATGCAAATGTTACAATTAATAGATGTTTCTTCCTGGTCTACACCCTTCCTGCATGTTATCTACAATTGCTACCACTAAAATGTAAACAACAATTTTGTTTTAATTGATGTGTTTTTTAATGTAAGCCATATAAGATAGTTCATTTCCTACTGAATATTTAAGTCTATATATCCATTTGAATATTCTTTCCCTTCAATTGATGTTAAAACTCATTTATGAAACAAAACAAGTATATTCATGGTCTTCAGATGAAAAGAAAATATGCAGCATCAAGCCTCTTTTCATTATAACATTGTAATGAAATGTGGATACAAATACACCAAAACTATAGATACATTTCAACTTTGCTGTCATGTTAACGACACAGAATGTATTAACTAAAATATGTTATTCATTTATTCATACAGAAAATATTCTTTGAGGGCCAACTGTGAGTCAGGCTCTGTTCTACGTAAGGAGGTTAGTGGACAAACAAGACTAAATTCCCACAGGCATGGGGCTTACGTTATATGGAGGGAAACTAACAATTTTTGAGATGATGAAGGGTAGTTTGAAGCGAAATGCAGGAGGCTGAAGGCTTGGGTGGAGAAGGAAACAGGGCCGCTGTGCTCAGGACCTGCAGGGAGGTGAGAGGGAAGAGGTGGCTTGCAGAGGAAGGGAGGGACTGGTCCAGAGCAGCCTGTGGGGTTTCTTTTGGGAAGCAGATGTTGCAGGGGTTTTGGGTGATACATGATGTGATCCGATACATGATGTGATACAAGTTCAGAAGACCCTTGGCAGGGCTGGGAAGCGACGCAGAAGAGAGTGTCCACAGTTCACGACGGTTTCTCTGGGCACGGCTCACAGAGGCGTGTCTCGGTCATCCTTCCCAGATTCTTCACAGGTTTGCCCCTCATCATTTGCCGCGACCAAGAGCAAATTCAAACGTCGGTTTTATTAGCAACCTAAACGCTTTCTGATCAAGTTCTCATTTTTTGGAATGTCTGTGGAAGTGACTATGAGCTGAATTTCCGGGTGGTTTTCAGGCATGTGCCTGCCATGTGGGGAACCTATACGAGCCCAGAGATTGACCCAGAGATAGCTTATTCTCCTCAAGAGGAGAAACTTTACTTCCGAGTGTTCAGGAATTTCAAAGTGAAATCAGCTTGTAATATAATGGTGCTGAACCTTCAACATGTAGGATATTACCACTTCTGTTTTCTTAGCAAACTAGCAAATGAAACACAAAACAAAACAAAATCAGGTACTGTGTACAGACAGGTTCATCGCTCTCTCCTGATGGCTCAGGTATCAAATAAAGAAGACAACCCTAACAGTAACAGTTATACAGGAGCTAAAATGTTCCCAGATGCAACACAGGCCCAAGAAAGCCTCAGAGAACATTCTTCCTTAAGGACGGGCCTTGGAGTTCAAGTTGTTGAACTTGAGTTGAACAGAGCTGGGAATGTATCTACTTGAATTTAACACTTGGGATGCCTTGAACCAAATTTCTTTGACTGAAATAAACAAAGGCAATTCAGACCAATGGTTTATAACAGAAAAGACCTCGCATTTGGTATGGCCTGTCAGTTGGGTAGGGGGGCAGGAGTCCAGGGTCCTGACCAAGGACACAGCTTTGAGGGCAGGAATGGGAACACCAGACTTGGTTTTGAGATTCCCAGGCTCTGCTGGACCACCAGGTGCAATTCAGTCTTGAAAAGTTTCCATTTTCACTCCCTCAGTTTCCTGTTTTCTACCTCACAGGGCGACTGTGAGAGCTAAACTGTATAATTCACATTAGTCCCTGGCATATAGGGCTCAAAATATTAGCCACTACTATGATTATTAGTAAACCTTAGACTTCTAGAAGTTTCTTTTTGCCTCTGTGATGCTAAAGTTCATAACTTTTTATAATGAAATACATTATGGCATTTTGGGGAATACTGTTTTCTACATTAATTGAGTCAGGGAACTCCTGACTTTGCCGAGTGCTCTGAAATAAACTGGTTGTAGACACACAGGGTGGATGTGGACGAGGGTCTTTCCACCTCCCATGCTGAGGGTCTAGAGCATCCAGTAGTCCTTCATCTCCACTAAAGATGCTGGTTTTCCCTGATGCAGATGCAAGGCCAGGGCTGGCTGAGCAGAACCTGTTGTCTGGCACGTCTGTTATTAGGAGTTCGGCATGGACTAGTGAGAGATGTATCAGTATCAGTAGGTCCGCGTGTGTGAGCCCGACCTACTCATCACCCAGAGAATACGAATGTGTCCCACAATTAGGCCAGTGAAGCTTCATTCGGGCAGCTTTTTTGGACATTCTGCATTCGTGACCCCTACACACGAGCCCTAAGTAATTGTGACAAAATCCACACAGATTCAGGTATTTCCCTTGGAGGTCACACTGCCTACACTTGAGAATCTGCATCTACCTCATGTGTTTTCTGAACAAGCAGAACAAGTAAAGTAAGAATAAGACTGGGTTGACGCTGATACAGTAACTGCATCAAACCTCCTTTCTATAGGCAACAAAATGTTGCCAATGTCCAAGATGACCTTGACGTGCTTTCCTGGAAACAAACACCATCGTTTGTTATCAGTGAAAAGATTGAAGCCCCTAGAGGAAAAAAACAAGCTGGTCAAATATCTCTTCTAAATTATCACTAGAAATGGGATTTGGTAACGAGGAGCCTAAAGAAAATATTAGGTTGTAATTATTTCCTCACTCCTTCTCTGATGCTGCTTTTTTAGCAGTTGGGGATATTTGTACAAAAGTCTACTGGGGACTCAATGGAGTTCCTACTGATGTGTTCTTCTTTGACAATGACCTTTAAAAGTACAAATTAATGTTATTCATTTTCACTTTTTCATGTTGATTAATTTTTCTAAATTTTATGAAGCATTTATTTTTGAATGTTATTTTTATAATTGACTTAAACATTTATGTTACATTGACATTACATATTTAACATTCTTCTCAAATACATGTGATTTTTATTTGATAGTTTATACTATGCCTATAAATGTTTATATAATAAATGAGTAATTGGATTCACTACTTTGTAATGTATCTGAGCTCTTTCTTTTTTCCTGGCATATCAGTATTCATTGACATGTAAACCAAAATACTGAGACTGACAATTGAGTCCGCTATGGCAGAGAACTTATCAGCCGCATTTCTGAGAAAGGATATTAAAGCTATTAAGGTGAGCCATATCCACTTGCCAATTATTTGACAATTTTTGATCTACAAAAGTCATTTAATTAAATCCAATCCTTAATCCAAAAATGCCATAGCTGCTCTCTTATATTCACCTCATGGTACAGTACACAGCTTCCCTGTAAGGCTGCCTGCTAATTGAGAACCATTAATGTTCCTCTTTTTGTACCATCTTTGCACCTGCCATGACCCCAACACACAGGAGAACTGGTGCAGACGAATGAACGCTGCTTTGAGTAATAACCAAGCTCCCCTGGACTCCTCTGAACAGCTAAATATCCCGGCTTGGTACCCCTTATCCGACTCTCTCCACGTGACTCTTCCACGCATCGGGGACTCCCTGTTTCTGGCTCTCACCTCTTCATCTTCTCCACACCCCAAGGAATTGCCCTGCCTTCTCCAAACCCGCCCACAGGAGCGCACCTGCAGGTGGACCCACCTGCCAGGTGCCTGTGAATCGTAGAGACCACTCAGGTCAATCCGGGTACATTTTCCACACACTTGACACCTCTTTGACCTTGGGGTCTCCCAACCCATCCAGGGTCTCTCATTCCAGCGGCAGAGGCATCCTGAGTGTTCCAGGACACTTCATGCTTCCACGCTGGTCCTCCCGTCAAAGATACTACCCTCTCCTTTTTTATAATATCCCTCTTGGTTAAAGTCCCTTCAAAGCCCCATAATCCAGATTACTTTTGCTCCCTACGCTAGAGTTTACAGGTAGCTCTCCTGTAGAGGTTTAAGAAATAGTCACATCTAGACTGATTGAGATGTGGACCTGTCTTTCTATACCATTACGTGGTTAATTTTTCCAGAATGATAAGCCTTATCTCTCTCTGGACTTCCTAGTACTTAAATAGTGCCCGAACAAAGTGGACACTTGGCATTGTATTGTTATTTAAAAGGAACTTCTGAAATGTCTGCCCAGGCTTGGGTAGTTTTTAGCTGTAACACAGCCTGCATAGGTTTTTATTTTATTTTTTTCTCTATGAAGAGGTACTCACCGTTGCCTAATTGCTTAGTCTGTGACAGATACTTTTGAGCACCATTCACTGTTCTAGCTGTAGGTCTAACAAACAAGTGAGCAGACCAAGCAGCTGGTCTTGTGGAGTGTGTGGCTTAGGGCAGTCAGCAGAAAACACACAAATAGTCTAAAGTATGCCAGACAGGGACAAATACACTGGAGAAAGAGAAAGCAGTTAGGAGGAAGTACAGAGTAGTGAGAGGGTCTTTTCAGGTGGGACAGTCAGAGAAGGTCTCTGAAAAGTGAACCTGTGAGCAGAAACCTAAAGTGGGGGACAGTCAGATGGGTAAGGGAGAAGGCTGTCCCACAGGCAGTGAGTAGCAGGTAGCGCTCAGGGCTGAGGGAGGGATGCTCCTGGCAGGCAGGCGGAAGAGCAAGAAGGCCACGAGTGATCATGTTCTGGGGATAAAGGCAGAGATGGGGAGGACGTGAAAACACAGGACTGACTGAGGACCAGGCTATGCACAGTCTCTAGACTTTTATGTGGATTGTATTCTTCCATTGTGCTTTATTACAATCATGCTGTAAGAGCTACAGAAACCAGATAATCTATCAAACTGTTTCCTAAAATACTGTGAAACATCGTCCCATAATAAAGATTGGAGAGAAGACACCTAAATGCCACCATAAGACGAGACCTACCTTAGGGTTATCAGCTATATTGATTTTAGCTTCTCTGCTGCCAGGAACACCAATCCTAAGTTATTATGAAGATTTACCTTCTATTGACCCATTTATATATGCTTGGTGGGTAGCATGGACTACAGGAAGGGGTATCAGACTGAGAATATAGGTTCAATTCACAGATCTTTCACGTAATAACCAAGGGAACTTTATTATTCCCTTTGACTTTTTAAAAAATTGTGGAACATGCCTTATGTGCTAGGGTACTAGGACCAGGAGTGATTTATTATCTTCAGGAAGTCTACAGTCTAGTGATTTGAAGGGACTGTGATGACTGACCATCACAGGGCACTTGGTGAGACACTTGTCTCATCAAAGATACTCGGAAGTGAATATTAAACATAAAATGTCCTTAAAATAAAAATAAACAGTCGGGGCTTCCCTGGTGGTGCAGTGGTTGAGAGTCCGCCTGCCGATGCAGGGGACGTGGGTTCGTGCCCCGGTCCGGGAGGATCCCACACGCCGCAGAGCGGCTGGGCCCGTGAGCCATGGCCGCTGAGCCTGCGCGTCCGGAGCCTGTGCTCCGCAACGGGAGAGGCCACAACAGCGAGAGGCCCGCGTACCGCAAAAAAAATAAAAAATAAAAAAAATAAACAGTCGAAGGGAAAATAGACTCTGAACTTTGACATACTTGCTGCCCAGCCCAGAGCTCTTACCCCGTAGGCCATGTAGATGTGGTTTGCACTGGCGCTGCAGGAGTTATGGTCACACGGCAGCTAGACTGGCTCCAGAGCAGCTCAGCCCAGGGCAGCATTTGGCAGGGAAGCCCACTCAGACACAGGCCAGGCAGCTGGCCAGAGGCCGGTGGCTGCCGTCGCCCACCCTGCGCCCCACCCCTGCTCCTTCATGCGGTGGTCTTCTCCAGGCTCTACTTCTTTTCCACTTTAATTTCCATCCTCTTAACAAAGACCCAGCATTCCTGGTCCCCTGATTTCAGGAGGAAACAAGTCAAAAGGGAAAGGAAGAAGCCCTTCAACTTTAGAAATTCAATTGAAGTTGGCCCTTCAAGCATTAGCATGGCAGAATGCAAGACCTGAGAATGTCTGAGATGCCTCTGTATTATTTTTGTCCTTCCTGTTGACCGGAAGCTTTGAGACTGAGAGATTAACTACTGTGTCTGTGGAGAATGAGGCATCCCTGATTCAAGCAAAATTAAACAGACCCTCTTTTGCCTGGGCCTCTGTCTTCTGTCTCCATCAGCGGTTCCCAAACTTGCCTACACATCAGAGTCACCCCGGGAGCCCCACCCCTACCAATCACAAATTCTAGTATTTCCCCATGGGCCATTTAGCTACATTGATTGGGAGAGAAGGGAAGAAACAGCTGTCAAACAGGACAGTATGTAACTCAGGGCTTGAGGCATTCCCTGGTTGGGGAGGAAGGGATGAGAAGCTGTAGCTTTCATGATGAGGAACCTTGAACCCACTTAGGTGCAGAGCCTGGCAAGGGCTACTTTCTAGTGGACCACAAGGGCTTAAACAAAAGAACATCCAGAATTTAACCCCCTCTTCTCCCAACAAACACACATTTTCCTAGGCTGTGTCAGCACTGGAATGCAGATATAAAGATAACATCCCCCCCAAAAAAATTACTGATTTAGACCATTCATAACCTCTGGTAATAAATATTCCATAAGTAAATATGTAACCATGTGTGCTATCAAAGGGAAAATTGGAGTAGTTTCCCAATTACGGTCCCTAATTTGGACTAAAACAAAGATTTGTGTATAAAGAGAGACCACAAAGTGGATTTATTGTATATGCCTATTTTAAAATAATCACATAGAAATGGTTCAATGTGTGCAATAAATCCACCAATAAATTAAACTAGTGCAAAAACAGCTAAGTAATCTCACAAGCTAAACTGTCCTCTTTTTCACAGGGCGCAGTACGAGTGTCATTAAATAGTATGAATTGTGTTTCATATGGTGTCAGGATTGCATTTGGCTGCTAGTAACCAAAAAGTTCAAGGAACTTTGGCTTAAATTAATGAGCATTTTATTTTCCTCATATAACAAGAATAATGGATGTAGGCAGTGCAAAACAGACCAATGGGTCAGGTCAGTAAGAACCCAGGCTCTTCATTTTTATTTTCCATCACCCTGAATGTGCTGGCTGACATCTTGAGGGTTGTGGTCTCATGGCCCAAAGTGGCTGCTGGATCTCAAGGTAGGAAGAAAGCAGAGAGTCAAAGTCCCGCACAAGGGCAGCCAGTGGGGTTCTTTCTTTAAAAAAAAAAAAAAAAAAAAAACACTTTTCCAGAGCCCCTATGTAGTGACTTCTGCTACATCTCTTTGTGTCTTGCTGCTCATCTGACCATTTCTACCTCTGAAGGATCCTGGAAATGTAATAGTAGCACTTCCCAGACTCTCTCATGGAGGAAGACAAAGGAAAATAGTGTTTTCTAAAGTGGCATCTGCATAGCCCATCCACGATATCTGCCACAAAATGCTAGAAAAATTAGAAATTGAATTTAACTTCTGCCAAAAATACCATGTCAATGGAAAGGAAAGCCCCTCTCAAACATAAAATCCTTTTTAATATGTTTGGCAATGTTAGCTGGTACAGTGTTTAAAGATCTTGTTATTTTGTGTTCAGGAAAAAAGTACAAATACTTTTCTGTAAATTCTTTGGGAATAAGTTGGGAGTTAAATAGTTAAAGGTAAATAAAAGGAAATGTCATTTTAGAAAAGATGTATTACCCGAACAATTGTCACAGAGGTAGAAAAATAACAGATTAGGTAAAAAATAAGAAAACGCCTGAGAGTATCATAAATCGAAGCCATTTTGTGATTCGTTATTCTTTCTTAATTCTGCCATAAAGATCAGGTAGGTGTGAGGTGTCTTTTGCTGGGACTAGACGACAACTTACGAGGAATCTTCAATTTGCTGACTTCCGATTGATTTGTACTGTCATGGCTGGAAACCACATTTGGATGGCCAGTCATAAGGAAGAGAAAGAGGTGCATAATCAAGAAAAAAAGAAGTGAATTTTAATTTTAGAAACTAGGGAGCCTGTTAATAAATTATCTGCTCCATTCGCTTTTTTTTTTTTTTTCCTAAGGAGGCATTAACTGTACCAAAATGAAGCTACTTTTGATAGCATTTCACACGCTTTTAGTTATAGCAGCCCTAGAACATCAACTCACTGTTTCCTCCAAGTGTTTTACAGCCAGTTTTTCTCACAGATAGGAAGCCACACTGCTTAGAGATGACTATCCTATATCTGCTTTACTGGGACAGATATTGTATGTTTACTTTCTCTACTAAGTGTTACTAAATAACATTTACTATATAAAACTAAAGATAAACATTCTGGATTTACTGTATCTGCTAAGACAGATGTCTTGTGCCTACTTTACAGAGATTATTTTTGGACTGAAATGGGCATTTAGCTATGCATAATTTAAACATTTTTCTAGGCTAATTTTGTCAACTTTGCTCTACAATTAGGCACAACTTTTGGGCACTTGATTATCCAATTATCTGTGCATTAGAGTGAGAGCCCGAAATTGCTTCTGGAAAAGCACCTTGGCTTTGCCCACAGTACTTCATTAGGTCACTTCTAAAGAGTTGGCATCACATCTACTCAGTCACGTGTTCTTGTTAAGCATTTCGTCTTATATGATAATGTCATTTTATCCAAGCATATGGCTCTGTCCTAATTTGGCAAACCAGGATATCTGCATAGCAAGTACTTATCTGGGAATACAATATTGAATTAACTGCTAATCAATTATTATTCAGAGATGCTATGGACACAATTTTGTCTCCTCATAATTCATACCCTGAAACTCTAAGCCCCAACATGGCTACATTTGGAGGTAGGGTCTTTAGGGAGGTAACTAAGGTTAAATGAGGTCATAATGACTGGGCTCTAATCCAATAGGACTGATGTTCCTTTAAGAAGAGGCACCAGGGATTTGCACACAGCCAGAAGACAGTTACACACAAGCCAAGAAGAGAGGTCTCAGGAGAAATCAAACTGGCAACACTTGGATCTTGGACATCCGGTCTCCAGAAATGTGAGCAAATAAATTGTTGTTGTTTCAGCCACCCAGTCTGTGGTACTTTGTTCTGCCAGCTCCAGCAAACTAATTCAATTTAAATGAAAGACACACTACTTATGGAAAACTGCATGAAGCTATGCCCATGCAGTCAGTTTACTCTTCTAGAATAGGTTAAGTCTTTCATTAGGTCAAGACAGGGCCACTTTTACATTCCCTTGACATACTTTTTCTCACTGACTTAAACTTCAGAATCATGTCACTGGCATACATCGAGAGTTGCTGAAAGAGTCTGTTGCTCTTTATTCCTGTTGATAAATACTTCTCTAAAATACTACTGAGAATATTGTTTACATTTTACTGAAATATTATTTCTATGAAGCCCAAAGGGAAACATTATTCTCTGATGTTAGCAGTATATAATTATTGGGAAACTGGTTTATTTTTATTCTATCAACTTTATGATTATGTGAAGAAAAGACACTGATGAGGAAAGATGGTAGGGATAATGGCGTGAAGGTCTTGGGGTGAGAATTGTTGGTGTTGGGGGACCAGAAGGAACAATAGTGAGCACACAAGAGGGTGGGAACTGAGTATCTAGAGCATCAAGGTTCATGGTGATGACGAGGTCTTCTATAGGACCACGGGAGTGACTGGCCAAGATGCTAGCTATCAGGAGGCTGTAGTATCTCTGCTCCTTTCTGCTCTGTGAAGGGCTCATGCTTGGTCTTTAACTTTCTCATCTTTTAAGTGGGAAGCTTTTCCTGGATGAGCAATTTGCTAAAAGGAAGAGGTGCTGGTGCTTAAGTTGGGTAAAAGGAAGCTGCATTTGGTCTGTTGTTTATAACACTTTCACCAACATTCAGCCTAGAGGGTCACGGGCCACTAATCATGAGAAAGTGAAGATGATGGTTCACAGTCCTGTTGCTCAAATGGTCAACTCCATGTTGAGAAGCAGAAGTGCGTCAGTTTTGCTGCGAAGCATCGTGAAGCCTGGGGGTTTGTCACAGCTACGAAGGGGCTACTTTTCCCCCAATTTCTCCTCTAGGCTCTCACACTAAAAGTATGTAGTTGATGAGGATGACATACGTGTATGTTTCCCTGATCAGAATTCCCGGTTCTCTACCCTGTGATGCCACTTAGAGAAGGTCCTGCAGCCTGCCCATATATCCTGACCCTTCAGCTCTAATCAGCTGTTATCGATTTGCCCTCATATGTGCAGATTCAACCAACCACAGATGAAAAATATTCAGTAAAAAAAATTCCAGAAAGTTCCAAAAAGAAAAACTTGAATTTGCTGCACACCAGCAACTATTACATAGCATTATAAGCACTCTAGAGACAATTAAAATATGCAGAAGGATGTGCAGATGTGCATTATATGTAAATACTATGCCCCTTCATATAAGGGACTTGAGCATCCTCCAATTTCGGCATCCTCAGGGTGAGGGAGTCCTGGAACCAGTCCCCTGAGGATACTGAGGGTCAACTGCGCAAACTCCTTTGGAGAGCAGCACAGAGCCCCACGCCTTCCTGCTGGTCTCCCTGACCTGGTCCTCCTCTTCACTGAGTGTTTCCATCCTCAGCTTACACCACTCTTTCAGGTTATAGATGGTTCCATCAAAGATGGAATAACTCCCTTTTCCTTCACATTTCTCATTTTCCTTGTTACTTAGTTCAGTTCAGAGATGAATTGTGAGCAGAGTAATGTTATTCCTCTACCTTTAGTCAGAAGCCTGCTCTACTCTTTTCATAGATTTGGAAGAATTCACTTTGGCATGGTTTTATATTGAAAGGTTTAGGTGAAGGCCACATTATTATAATTTTCTCATTGTTTTTATCAAGGGTATACTGTGCTCAAAACATTTATAATAAGCATTCCAGGAGTTCAGTTTATTTCTCAGAACCATCTCTAATGCCATTTCCTTCCACATTTCCCCATATTACTTTATATTTCTCAAAGATGTTGATGAATATTTAAAAGTATCTGCAAGATTTCTTCTCCTGTTTTGAATTAAAGGGAATTCTACAACTACTTTTAAATACACTATTTTTTACTGACGAAGATTCTCATTTCAGTTTTGGCACCAACAGGTTCTAAAACCCAAACCACTTTATTTCACCTTATTAATAAACAAAATGGGATGGGACTAGATAATTGCTGACATCTCTTCCAGTTTTGTATTTTTATGACATCCTGAAATCTTAGGTGTAGAACCTACCAACAAAACTATGAACCATCAATCTTCATTTTCCCATGATTCATAATTTTTACTAAAAATACTGTTTTAGGACTATCCCAAAGAACTGACACAGTCCATTTATGATGGTTACTGTCACCCAGCCTCCTAAACCCCAAGATACACCACACACAAACGTGCTTATAGTTTTGGCTGAATTCCCGAATATTCTGCACTGCCCCAGGGTTTTGCTGTTCGCTCTCCACAGTCTTTCATCGTCACTGCTGTCATCTGAATTTCATTTCTCTGCTCCCCATTTTGCCTCCTCATTCCACTTTTGAGGCTGCAGCCAAAATAATCTTTCTAAACCCCAGATCTCACTACGGCCCTACCTTGCTTGAAATGCCTCTGGTGAGCCCCTTCCTTCCTAATCCGAGTGTTTTCGCCTGATTCAGAAAGCCCGCCATCACTAACTCCCCTGGGTCATCTTTCACCGCCCCGTCCTTGTGATCACAATCCAGCTGCTGCAACTTCCTTTAGTAGCTGACAGTAACTCCTCCTTTCAGCCTTCAAGCCTGCTGTAAACACTTTGTCTACCCTTGTCTTTCATCTGATCCATTCAATCCACTGTCCATATTCTAACTTCAGCTGCACTTGCTCTGGGATAGCCTTGATCCCATGCTCTGCCTTCACCTGTCTCTTCTCTGTTGTAAGACTTGTCACTGTGAATTTTATTTATCTTTCATGCTTTACTATTGTTTGCTACCCATCACACTTATGATGCACTGACTCATTCTTGAAATGTTTATCCAACTCCTAATTCACCTAGGATCCAAGGTGGGGTAGATAAATTTAGGAAAAAGGTGTATCTTTTATTATATGAAAAGGAAAAAAAATTCTATTAAAAATAATAATGGTGTATTTTATGAATAAGTAAAAACTGTGTTTATAAAAAATGTCTGAATTACTCTGGAGAATTTAATGAAGCCCAATCACTTCTTAGCTCTTGCTGTAGGCTGAGATCTAGGGAAACTGAATAATATAGAAGTAATCAATGGAAAATGAAAATACATTTTCTTTACTGATAAAATGCGTCTATTTTGTTTGAAAATGTTTTCATGATAATGAGTTAGATAAAATAATATTTTGCCAAATAAGAATTGGGGTTGGATATAATATTTAATTCTCAGCCCTAAAAATGACTGGCCACTAGCATCAAGGACTTATCATACTTGTGAACTCTTTTTTAATATAAATGTTCTTTAGCTGTACTTCAGGAAATCAGTATTTTTTTTTAAATAACAGAGGGTAAACTACTACCAGAGAAACAGAGAAAGCAACTCTTAAATTATAAATCGGTCAGTGTAGAACTATGGTGGATTTCCAAACATCCATTTCCATTTACAGAAGTATTTGTTGTCCACTTGAACTTCAAAAAGTCCGAAAAGAAGGTAGGATGAGACAAAATATAATTATCCTATCAGAAACACCAGCGTGTTTGTTTGGTTGGCTTTGTATAACCAACCGTGGGTTGTCGCAATTGATATGCTGGAAAGTACCTGGGGAGACTGCCCGTTTCCACTGTCAGCAGCAAGCTTGGGCAAGGCTGTGTGTGGGACAGCTGGAAATGCAGGACAGGCATCGCTGACCATCCTTTGGTCTCTGGGATCTGTGTCCACACACAGATGAGAGACTCACCAACAGCTTTAGCAGGCTCCTTCTCTTCCATCCCAAAGGTACTGAGGGAAGTTCTTTATAAAAAAGTACTCAGTGATTAAAACCGAATCCTAAAATTATATTCACTCACAGTCATACATACAGACAGCATTTCTGTAAATTTCAGTAGATAATATTGGATTACATGAGCTAATATCCCTGCCTTTTAGTGAGAATGATTTATTAAGAGTAAACTTTTAAAACATACCATGTTCTGGACCAGTTGTTGTGCACTGCCTCACTAAACTATTCCCAACAAGGTGATACCAGTTCTGTTTGACATGTAAAATACACTAATAATGTATTATTTGATCTTCCAAATTATCACAAAATTGACTCAGAGTGATGTCATCAAGATAGTGACATAGGTCCTTCCTGACTTACTCCCCCCTCCCACAAGAAGACCAGCTAGCAATCATCCACAGACAAGACACCACTGTGAAAATCCCAGAACACAGGGGTGAGGTGGAAGCAGCCCCTGGACCATCCCCAGACTGAGAGGAACTGCATTTTTTTCACAGAAATAGAAAAAAAAAAAAATCCTAAAACTTGAATGGAGCCACAAAAGACCCCTAGCCAAAGCAATCTTGAAGATGAACAATGTTGGAGGCATCACAATTCCTGATTTCAAACTATACTACAAAGTTACAGCAAACAAAACAGGAAGGCACTGTCATAAAAGCAGAAATACAGACCCATGGAAGAGAGGGGAGAGTCCAGAAGGAAACCCACTCATACATAGTCAACTAATATTTGACAAAGGAGCCAAGAATACTCAATGAGAAAATGATAGTCTCTTCAATAAACGGTGCTGGGAAGACCGGATATCTACACTCAAGAGAAGGCAACTGGACCCCTTACACCACCCACAAAAGCTAACTTCAAATGTGTTAACATCTTAAACATAAGACCTGAAGGCATAAAATTCCTAGAAGAAAACACAGGGGAAAAGCTCCTTGCCATTGGTCTTGGCAATGATTTTTTTGGTCTGATACCCAAAACACAAGCAACAAAAGCAAAAATCAACAAGTGGGATGACTTCTCCACAGCAAAAGAAACGATTAAGAAAATGAAAAGGTAACCCATGAAAAGAGAGAGAATATTTGCAAACCATCTATCTGAAAAGGAGTTAATATCCAAAAAATACAAGAAACTTATACAAATAAGATAAATAAAATATTCCTTTAAACTCCATATGGTTTCTCACAGGATTAAAATTAATTAATTTTTTCAGAACCCATATTGCTCCAGCTATTCAGGTAGTATCTCTTTAAATGTGCTAGAAACATTTAGATTTTAGCAAACTAAAGCTGTTCTCTCTCATAAGCTCAGATCAAACCTTTTACAGATTATGTGAGGTCTGAACACAGCTTCTTAGACTTTGACGCTTGTGATAAAAGAAATTCTGCAGAGCTTGTATGTGCACCTTTTTCTCATTTGCTACTTGACTGTCATCTCTAATCTGAATTTGGGATTAAAAAAACAGAAACCAGAATAGATAATCGATGGCTACCAGATGACCGGTGTGCAGTGGGAGGACAGCTCTCAAGATCAGTAAATGTTCCTATTTCTGGCTGAGTGAAGAGTTGCTGGAAGTATAGTTTTTTTGTGTGTGCAAATGTCCACACAGCACCTGCTCTTAGATTAATTCTCATTTTTCTGGGGCTTTGATGCAGGAATCTCTAAAATAATTGATTTCCTTCCATCACCTTTAGAAAACAAGACCGCAGCATATGAATGGCCATCAACCAATCATGCCCTTTGCAGATGGTGCTTGGGCTTCTCCCCACTGGTGGGCAGGCGTAGGCTCCCTGCATTTCAGACAACCGTGTGGACATAGCATAACCAGGCACCTGGAGAGAACTGAAGTCTCCCATGACTATCTCCTCTCCATCACAATCAACAACATGACCCCCAAACGTAGCAGATTGCTATTACAGTGGCCTGTGCTTGTTAAAATTATGTGTAATCATGCTTAATTAGGGTGTTCAGGGGAAATTCTGTTGTGTGCATAAAATACTGTATTTGCTTTTCAGGAAAATGTGCTTTGTTTGGCTAAAACAAAAATGAGATGCTCTCAAAGATGTTATCAACAGCTAAGATGAGTCAGGAATGATGTTGCTCTGTTTCTCTTTCCCCTCGGGGCCCCCATCCTGAATTACAGGATCCTAGAAATCCAGAAGACACATAACCACAGACATAAACTCTTCTAGCTCTTCCTCTCTTGTCTCACAGAAGCTACTGGACTATCAGTTCCCAAACTCAGGGTCAGTACTGTCCAAGCTAAGGGACAGGGCGTCAGAGAGCACTTACGGGGAAAATGACGATTTTATTCAAGATACTGATCAGGGACCCTAGGAGAGCCACATTTACTTGGCCAAATTCTCTGATCTCCCTGCTGACCCAGGAACCTGATTTGAGACCTAAAAGCTGACTTTGAGCTGAAAATTGAGACCCAGTAGTGCTGCGTGTCTCAGTGCAGAGGGTTGGCCCTGCAGCCTGCAACGTCATGGGGTCCTGCCTCCTCCCGATGCTGCTTCATGAGAGCAAGAGAAACACGCATCAAAATCACGGGGCACCAGCAGGTTCTCCACAAAACTGTCAAGGTTATCAAAAACAAAGCAAGTCCGAGAAACGGTTATAGCCTAAGGAGGCATGTTGAGTAAATGTAACCTTGGATCTTGAATGGGATCCTGGAACAGAAAGAGGCCGCTAGGTAAAAACCACAGAAATCTGAATGAAGTGCGGACTTCAGTTAATAACATCTCAACGTAACAAATGCAGCATACTACAATATAAGACTCTAACGAGGGGAGAAATTGTGTGTGGGGTATATGGGAACTCTACTATCCTTGAAACTTTTCACTAAAATCTAAAACTGTTCTAAAATTTTAAAATATATATTCTGAAGCAAACACATATAAGCATTATTAAAAATGTGCCCCTACTATTTTAGTTGAAAAGCTAGCCAAAGGCTGAAATTTGGGGCCTCCCTCTATCCCGTTGTCATGCTTTCAATTATACTTTTAGGCATAGGTCATAGACTATTAACAGTTTAAACTTTCTATTACAGCCACCATCATGTTCATGGGTTGAAAGGAGTCTTTAAAAACATCTAAAGATTTTGCACACCGATATATAATTGATAAGTAAAATGCTTTCCGTGATTGAGAATAATCGCTGATATTTCCTGATTCTTGTCCCATTGTCTAATAATCAGGTTTTATGTTACATTAAAAAGACTGACACTACATATTGATAGTGTTCTTCTGGGCTGTTCATTTAAAAACCTGTGTGAACTTTTATTGTGGTGGTGGTCTTTTTACTACAGTATTTGAAAACAATAAAACTGTATTTGGGGGGCTTCCCTGGTGGCGCAGTGGTTGAGAGTCCGCCTGCCGATGCAGGGGACACGGGTTCGTGCCCCGGTCCGGGAGAATCCCACATGCCGCGGAGCGGCTGGGCCAGTGAGCCATGGCCGCTGAGCCTGCACATCCGGAGCCTGTGCTCTGCAACGGGAGAGGCCACAACAGTGAGAGGCCCACATACCACAAAAAGAAAAAAAAAAAAAAAAAAAAAAAAAAAAAAAAAACTGTATTTGGTTGGTTCTATGCTCACTTTCAGGGTGGAATAATGAAACATTTTTAAGAATTTACGGAATGAGTAGGGTTTTTTGGTTGTTGTTGTTAAAGTGACAATGCAAGATATTGAAAAGCTAACTCTAGAGGAAAATGCATCACTATAAGAAGTCTGTAATGGTCTTTACAGACTGGACCCAGTGACTGGCCAGGAACTTCCCAGAGGGTGATGGGTGGGAAGGCCTCTCTGGAGGGCTCCTGAGGAAGTCACACAAGTAATGTGATTTCTGTCACCACAGTTCTTCCTCTTCTAGAGATTCACATAAATAGAATCATGCATTACCTACATTTTTGTGTCTGGCTTCTTTCACTTAGCATAATGATTTTGGGATTCATTCACGCTGTCTTGGATATCAGTAGTTACAATTTTTTATTGCTGAATAGTACTCCATTGTATGGATATACCACATGTGTTTATCTGATTAACAGCTGACGGACCTTTGTGTTGCTTCCAGTTTGAGCTGTCCCCATTTCCTATGAATCAAGTGTTATGAACATTGAAGCATGAATCTTGTGTGGACATGTGTTTTCCTTTCTCCTGGGGGGATACCTAGGAGTGAAACTGGTAGGTCATGTAATAAACATATGCTTCTCCCAGACTCCTTGTCTCTCCTCACCACTTAGGTAACAGAGGATCATCTCCACTAGCCCCACGGACCAGCCCTTTTGTTTAAATCAACTGATTCAGACCTGGAAAGAAACAAACACCTAAATTACTTAACTATTTTCAGATACTTACAAAATCAGGAAAATCTCATGCTATCACTTAAAAAGGCAGACTCTCCAATGGTCTTTGAGAAAATAAAATTATAATTTGCTTCTTTTTAAAAAGTAATTTGTTTTTAATATACTCATTCTTCAACTACAAATAGGGATGCACACACTTTTATCAATATAGGGAGCTAATTTTCATGCAATGGCAAATTGTAAATATATCACAATTTAAATAAAGTTTATTTTATTTGTTTTAAAAAGGCAGATATTGTTCAGTCTATTTATGTAGAATGCAATTTGCTGAGATTAAAAGTTTGGGAGACTACTGAATAGTTGGCCACAGTGCCTATTACTGCATTCACTGAGAGTACATCAAGGAAAAACGTATCAAAAAGTCACATACCTAGTTTGTGTTTACATTCACAGTTGTATATGAATATGTGTAGCTTTGTGATTCTGCCATAGGTCATGCAGAGTGGAAAAAAATTAAAAAGATTCTTTTGCTGTTGTTCTTGTAGTTTTTATAATTATACTTAGTGATGTAATAAAGATGATACCTAAAATACCACACGAATATCATAATTTGGACACAAAATGATTCTCATCACTGATAAAAGGAAAAATTTATGTGTTCTTGTGATATAAAATGACATCACTTCCTTTGCCATTCCTATTAGGACGGAATGGTTCATATAGGTCAAAAAATATAAAATAAATACATTAAAAATATATGTCATCTGCCATTCAAATAACAGTAGCATAAAGGAAGGTGCCTGTTGCCGTAAACTCCCAGGAAGACGTGCTGCCCTGACAGTGACAAGGGTAGACTTCCTGCGTCATAAATGCCTTTGGCGGTAATTACAGTTACGTGTTGAAAATGCCCTGTCCTGCATGGGGGAGCAGCAAGCTTCCATTTTCCTGTTGTGCCTGTAGTTGTTCAGCACTTCTGCCCTCAAAACACTGAAGAAAAACTGATTAGATTCAGCTGCTCTCTTTCTGTCTTTCTGTCTAAAAGATGTACCTGTAACCAAGGAAAGACCACAGCACCTGCATATGTGCAGTTGTGACAAGTTTGGATCTCTATGACCTATTAATATTGAACTGGCCAAAGAAAACCCAGAAGATTTAGCATGTAGAGACCAACAGCACTGAGTAATGGAATTTGCATTGTGCTGGCCACTCAAAACAGAAGGAATTTTCTCCAGTAGAACTGAGTCACTACCAACCTCACACTTGGGTCTATATAGGATAAGAAACAGTAAACTGGAACTGCTCTGAAAATATCTTTAATAATTTGTGAAAAAATAAAGAATCAAAGCAGGTTATTGCATGAAACTAAAACTAATTGACATTTTCAAATTTTGTATTTTCCTCTCACAGTTTCCATTAAATAACAGTGAATATAAGGGAAGGGCATTTGCTGCTTCTAGAAAGTTGATGCCTCTACAATACCTAGGATTTTATTCTCTGTGAGGTTCACACTGCTCCCAAGAATTCCATCCCACAAGTCACAAGACTTAAATGATTTCTTCATCATCATCATTTTTAATATGAGAAGCTATTCTGTCCTGTAGATTAAACATCACATGGTCAACAGCAGACTCGTAGATATTTGAGAACATCCCTTGACTGCTCTGACTCATTTTAATGAGGACGATCACTTTTAAAGTCAATCAATGGAGAGGTAAGCTTGGCATGCATCCCTACTGGCTCTCCCAGACGATTCCTGCATCTCATTCTTCAATGTCACTTGAAGTGACTTCTCCTTATTAAACAACAGGACAGATGATGACACAAGGCAAAAATACACTGTTTTTTTCACTTGTCTCTGCCTATTTCAAGGTGAGACACTCTAATCAGTTTTTTTTTAATGTATAAACTTACATTCTTTTTTAAATGGTAGAAACACTCCCTCAGCTGCCCGCACTAAGCTTTGCAGTTCACATAAACAGGGCCTGATACCCGGTAGTGGGTGTGAAGCTGCATTTACTGGTCTGTTACTAGTTATGTTACTTTGGAAACACTGGGTAAACTTAACACAAAATGCTCAGACTTTACTGTGCTTTGACAATTTAAGGCCACGGTACTTCATTCCAAATCATAGAACGCCACAAATAAAATTGGACAGAAAAACAAGCTGAATACTCAAAAATGAAGACAGAAACAGTCTCGCTTCCTTTAAAGCCAAAGTTACTAATAAGTAGATGACCCCGTGCCCTATTTAGTAATAATTAGAAGCAATCGTAAAAATTAAGTATTGCTAATAATATTTAACTATTCATCAACTCCTACAGATATATTTTTGAAAAACTTAAAATGAAGACTTCCGTAGTCAAATGGCCAAAATGTTTAATAAAGATGAAAGGAAAAGAAATGACTTTGTACTAACTGACTCCTGAATATGGAGATTATTTTACACTCCACGGGAGCCTTTTCCCATCAATACTATTTATGAGAAGATATTCATATTTCAGATCCATTAGGTACAGAACAATTTATTAGGCCAGAGTCTGGAAATCCAATATTCATAACAAGTCCTGCAAAATAATGGTGTTCATAAAACTTCTGTGCACTACATTGATCTCTTTTATAAAGTTTTCTCCAAATTCCATGGTAATGTAAAGGCAAGTATTTAATTTTCTCAACCAACTAATAAGCTATTTTAATCAAATTCAGAAATAAAACAAGAGCTCTTTCAAAACCCTCTCTAGGGGACCAATTGCCTCAGAGGAGGTGTTTTCATGTCAAATCAATTGCTGTCAGGGTATGATGTTAGCATCTGTTGATGCGCTGAGCTGGGAAACCCCAGGGCTGGCAAGTGCCCTTGGAGAGGTCTGAAGTAAGAAAGTAAATGAGCTGTAACACCTAGAAGTGAAATTAAGGTTAACTCAGTCAAGAACCAAGCCTTCTTTGTCAAATCACATTATCTCATAACAGCCTCCACCGTTTCTTATCCCTGAACTCCGTGAGTAAATTGGCATTCTTCTCCCAGAGCCTGACGTTTAACATTAAGTAGATTTTTAAAATACTACCTAGTTTTTAAAAGTCCCAAACAATTTCTGCTAGACTGTTTGGGGGCCTAAAAGCAACGTTCACACCACACACAAGGAATGTTTAATCAGCATTCAAAGCAAACAAAGAAAGAAACAGCTCTGCAGCCAGAACCGATTCCGGATGGAACT
>NW_006797999.1:5119-26304 GCF_000442215.2 Lipotes vexillifer | reverse complement strand
AAGAGCGTCCCGGAGAAGCACAGAGAAGCAGACCTCCTGGAGCTTCTGCAAACTTTCAGACTGTAGCAAAGATCCTGACAGAAGCTGGGCTTCAAAAAACATGACACCAGAAAGCAAACAACACAGAGGATCTTAAATATCCCTCCAAAACGTGTATACTGAGTGAGGTTCCCAAAGAAAGTATTCAAATTCAAATGATGGGGAAGAAAAGATTTTCATACACACTCAGTAGAAAGGCTAAACTTTAAAAGACTGACCACACCAATGCTGGCAAGAATTTAAAGAAACTGAAACCCTCATGAATGGCTTGTGGGAATACAAATGCTACAACCACGTGGGGAGACAGTTTGGTAGCTTCTTAAAAAGTTAAACATGCAACTTGACCATCCACATGCAGGCAGGTACTCTGGAGAAATGAAAACATACATACAAAGGCTTGTATACAGGTCTTGATAGGAACTATCTTCGTAACAGCCCCAACGAGGGCACAGAGGCAAAAGGAAACTTTCAGGGCTGTTATCCTGACTGTGGGAGCCTTGAAAACAAGTGGATACATTGCTCGAAACTCATCAAATTATACATTTTTAAAATGCACATACAATATACCTTCATAAATTTGTTAAAATAGCTATTCAGTATGAAATTTGATATGAAATAAAGTATGCTGGGTGTTAATTATTCGTTCCTCTAATTTATTTTTTTTTTTAGATTTATTTTATGAATGTATTTATTTATTTATTTTTGGCTGCATTGGGTCTTGGTTGCTGTATGCGGGCTTTCTCTAGCTGTGGCGAGCGGGGGCTACTCTTCGTTGCGGTGTGCAGGTTTCTCACTGCGGTGGCTTCTCTTGTTGCGGAGCACAGGCTCTAGGCACACGGGCTTCAGTAGTTGTGGCTCATGGGCTTAGTTGCTCTGTGGCATGTGGGATCTTCCTGGACCAGAGCTCGAACCTGTGTCCCCTGCATTGGCAGGCGGATTCTTAACCACTGCGCCACCAAGGAAGCCCCGTTCCTCTATAGTTTATAATTTTTATCTTACCTATAATGAGTAACCAATAGCGCCCCATCCCCTACTGCCCCAAAACATTCACGCCCACGGCCAGAGCTGCTGTGTCTGGTCCCACAGGCTGTGCAATGAAGTGCTCCAGGGGTGGTGGTCACTGACTAGTTCTTATTTGTCTGTATCTGTATCCACCAACTGATATCTGTGTGGGTATACATGTGTAAGTATATGTATTTATATACTGGAATTATAAAGGAGAAATCTGAGATAAAATATAGTTACTAAATATATATATAAAATATATATGTATACATATATACATACATATACATAAAAATACACACAGATATATGTTTCATATTTCCTCCATGATACACCTTCCATGGAGATCTAGGTATATCTGCTGTAAGGAAGATGTTATAGCATTATTATTACCAATGTTAATAACAACAGATAATATTTAGTAACTGCTTACTATGTGCTAAGAACCGTGTAAATTACTCAATACATGTTATATAAATTTTAAACTAGTTTATAAGCAGAGGCTGTATCTGCTTTGTTTTTCCTTATTATTTTTTTTAATGCTGAGCACAGTGGCTGGCACATAGCAACTATTTAATTAGTATTTATCATGGGGATACTGTTTATGCAGCTTCTTTCATCTTTGTACCAGTTCACAAAATTTTTGCAAATACATGAGGTAGATTCTATCATTTAACTCACTTTACAGATAAAAGAACTGAAACTTGAAGAAAATTCAGTAATATTCCAAACATTGAACAGTCTCGATCATAAAGGGTGAAGATAAGGTTTAAATTCAGAGTTTTCTGACTGCATTATTGGAACTTTTAACCCTCTCTTCTTGTTTTAGTTCCTCCTGCTGGCGAGGGGTCCTGGGAATTAGTTTCCAGGCTTTTGGACCTGATGATACAGGATAGAGATGATGAAAGTGTGGGAATGGTGTTGAGATGCCAACGGAGCTGCCTCTCTGGCCCTCCCCACAGGACAGAGGAGCTCTAGATATTTCATAATCCCACAGTTTGTTATAACAGCTAAAAATCAGTGCCCCTCAGTTTCCACATCTATTTACAGATGTAATATCTGGGCTGCTGCCGACCCTGCGGGACCCTGATGACCATTCTTCGCCCTACAGAAATGCAGTAACCTTGGATACTCAGAATTTCCCCATCCCCTGTTCCACTAGTCAGTTTCTGAAATGCACCACTTTTATATTCCAGTCTGTGTGTCCATTACTTTTTTCAGAAAATCGCATCTGTCTTTATCTGCTAGTCAGGCTAGCACTCTGAGTTTTAAAGAAGTTATTTAACCTGTACTCATCTTGCCCCCTCTCTGCCCACCCCAATTCCATGCCGTTTTTCATTAGGGCATGGCCCCCTCCCCAGTAAGAGGGTTAAACTGCATTTGCGTGAACTTTCTCCTGTTTTTATTTGATTTACTTCATTCCCACCACTAAACTACTGTCCAGACTTGCTTACTGGGTTTCTCCCTTTGTGTTTCAGGTAGAATGATACCCAGAGGCCTGCTGAAATTAAGATAAAGCACACTGCATCTCTCACTTTACCTTTCCTCTGTGCAAAATGATAACATGTTCGATTACTTTTCTAGAGTTTCTTCCTGTTTATCTATAATATTGGAAAAATAATTTTTTGTAGCATATAACTGGCTTTTCCTACCAGTCTGGTGATGAGCATGCCTAAGGAGAGAGATAAAATATCCACTGTTATTTTGGTGCTGTTAGTTACTGTAATGCACATTGTTATGTAATCATTTTTCATATGTAAATAGATGCTTAATGTTATCAAAGACTAATGTGATTATATCAAAGCTCTTTAGGTGAATTCCTTTTTCTGTTTGATTCTTGCCATTGCCTATTCTGTGGTTAAGAAAGAGCTTCAGTGCCTAACCGGTAGTTATCAATCAACAAATCACCAGAAAACTAACTTATTAGATTGTATCTTTTTATTATAGATATTGTGGTAGTGAAGAGGCATAAGGAGAAATCTGAATATGACTGTACAAAAGTGGAATCAATTTTAAGAAAAATTTTTAAATATAATATTTGAGGTGGAGAATGTATGCAAATTGAATATAGATGGTTACAGGAACAACCAAGTCAAGAATTTATTCTTAAGGAATGTCAAGTAATGAAAATATATTTACAGCACTGGAATTCACTTTTGTAGAGAGTTATTGCCAGGTCCTTTGGCACAGATATATGAATGGAAACCTTTAGAAAGACTGTCAGTACTTCTTTATTATTGAAAGTTAGTATTATTGAAAGTATATAAAGTTCTATTATTGAAAGTTAGTAATCATTTTCAAAATGAAATTCTATGTGTATTCTACACTGTTTATGTGAAATAAATTTATTTCTCAGCATAACGACTAAACACACACACACACACACACACACAGAGCATACCAGTTAATCCAGTTAATCATTGAAGAATATACATTATCAATAAAGAACAGGTAGTTGTCAGCCTCTCCCAAAAGCATATTGGCCTCTAAGATTAATTTTAAGATGTGGGAACAAATGGTTAAAAAATAAGTTTATTTAAAAATGCTACAAGAGTAACCTTGTTTTTTTTTTTTTTAAACTGTAATCTAAAAAATACATTTTGGGCTTCCCTGGTGGCGCAGTGCTTGAGAGTCCGCCTGCCGATGCAGGAGACGCGGGTTCGTGCCCCGTTTCGGGAAGATCCCACATGCCGCGGAGCGGCTGGGCCCGTGAGCCATGGCCGCTGAGCCTGCGCGTCCGGAGCCTGTGCTCCGCAAATGGGAGAGGCCACAACAGTGAGAGGCCCGCATAACGCAAGAAAAAAAAAATAAATAAATAAAAATAAAAATAAAAAATACATTTTATCTGTAGTTTAGAAGGTTAGAAGTCATTTTGATAAAATATGAAAGAACTTTAAAGAAACAATGAAAGACAGGAAGAAACTTAAGTTGATGACTTCTGATATAACAGTGCTGATAACAGTGCTGTTACTTTTCTATTTCCTCAAAATTCTTCTTCTTTGTTTCTCTGTTTTCCCTCCTTTAGCTTTATTTTGGTTTCCTCCATAGGGCCTTCCATTGTACAACATTTTTCCTACAACCATTTCCTATGAGAATTGCTTCTGCTTTTCAAGTTGGGAATTAAGTAAACGTGTTTTCTTAATTTTCCCTCTGTTCCTAAACTGAAGATTTTCTTTTCTGTTGGTGGTGGTGGCATGTGGTGTGCGCGGTTTTCTTTGGGCTTCATTTCTCAAGGTCTCCCTGTTACATAATTAGTACGTGTCCTGTGCATCCTCGGTGGGAACTCTTGTTGAGCAGCCTAATCACTGTCTTACAAAGCCAGGCATGGGTCCCAGGATCTCACACTGATGGGGCATCCTCTTGCTCTGCCAGCCTATCAACCGGCCATTTAGCATCAAAGTTGTTAAGGTTTTTTTCTTTCAGTAGGAATGACAGAACGTCTGCCTCCCTGCTTTTCTTTTCTTCTGATCTGAAGCTAAATTCAAGTTTGCATTAGCTTTTAATTCTCCCACTTAAAAGAGATAAGAGCAAATTCTTCACTGTCCAATTCCCCGGAAAAAAAAAGAGGGCTGCTGGTGGTGGCTCAGTCAGTCCCTCTTGGGCTGCGAATTCCTTCATGCTCTGTTTCCTGGTTACATCAACTATTTAGATTCCCTGTGCACTAGGGCTCTTCACCACTTCACATGCTTCCCAGGCTAAACATTCCCTCCGGAGACCTAAACATTCCCAGGTAAAACACTCCCCCTGGAGAGCTAAATATTCCCAGGTAAAACATTCCCTCGGAGAGCTAAATTATTCCTCTTTAGGTAGTAGAACACTGAGCTGTTCCTCTGTTTTCCCATAAACTAAAAGAATCTGAAAGTCACTCTTGGCAACCCTAGGAGAATACTGGTGACAGGATCTGAGGTCTGAATAGCATGCTGATGTTTTCAGAATCACCTTAGAAATATTTAAGAATGCTTTTGAGGTTTTTGGTGGTAAATTTTAAGACAAAATCATGTTAGGAAATATTCCTCAGAGCCTCTCCAATTTACGTGCAATATACTTTCAGAATGTTACATCTATAGGGTATGATTAAACAGATTTTTTAAAAGGCTTCATTTCATTTCAGGTCGATATAATCCCTAGTGCAAAATTCATCGAATTACTTGTAGAAGTTCATATACTTACTGGCAAAATTAAATATCAAGATGAGTTGATGACTGTTCTGTTTAACGTCTTCACAGTATTCAGAAAGAGATCTAGTTATTTCAATATTGCTTATTCCAAATAAGCCTATATCAAAGAAAGCAATATTCCCTGACAGTTGAATTGTGATTTCACCACACTGTGGTGTAGACATTTCAAAATTTTTCCTTCCTTGAATATGAAGTACAAATATGTCTTTCTAAGTGGTGAATATTTATAATTGGGATTATATCATTTTTCTAAGCCTAAAAAAATGAGAAAAATAATTTCTTTCCATTCATGTAAATTCTCCATGTAACTGTTTGATCTGGTCTCTGAACTTTTTACCTGTATCCCCTGCATCCCTAGCCAGTTGCCCTTATCTTGCTGCCGAATAAAATACCTAACTTAATGTCTGCAGACAAATCTGCTCTCATACTCTATTCACTCCCTGGACACTGGTTCCTTAACTTTCTCACCTCCCCTGTATCAGCCAGGGTCCTGGGAGGAAGCCACACACTCGAAAGTATCAGTGAAGGGCAGTTTCACGGTGGGAATACTGGGTGCACTTGTGATTGGGTTGAAGTGAACCACAAGGACCAGTGAGTCCAATGTCCGGGGGCCAGCTTACCACCCCTGGGCGAGGGCCGTTCCCAGAGAGGAAAGGTCACCCGGGAGAAGCCCCTGCTTCGACCCCGTAGGAGGGGGAGTGGGGATTCAACGCCCCTTCCTCATTCGGCCCCGTCTCTCCAGCTCCCTCAGTGGTGAAACCGCACGAGGTCAGAGGGTGAGGGCGCCTGCTGACGGGCCTGGTGCTCAGGGCACAGACTCGGAGTCAGGGGAGAGGGACGGAAAGTGGGTCCAAGCGGCCAGCAGGTGATTCCAGGCCCAGTTCCTCTCGCAACTCAGCTGCCTGCTCCCAGTTATGTGAAGACCTCGTGTGCACGAGAAGCCCACCAGCAGCAGATACCTGACTTAAAGCATCCCACCCTCAGACCACCCGGTTCTGTGGCATCCGTTCAGTCACTCCTCCTAAAGCAGCAGGCTGTCCATCTCACCTGCGTGGAGACGTCCAGTCAACATACCTGGTCAGCTCTACCTTCAAAGTGTACACTCAGATCTGACGAGTCCTCACTGATCTAGTGGAAGCTCCTCTCTCCTCCTGTCCCACCCCTGCCTTCACACCGGCCTGCACCCCATCCAACAGTCTACACTCCACATACCACTCACACTGTCCTTTAATATGTGTGTCAGCTCAGGCCGTAACCTGCACAGAACCTCCAGCTGCTCCTCAGGGCACTGCGACGAAGCACGGCGCTCACGTGTTCAACAGTCCTGATCTCGCTCCTGCCTGATTCAGCAGAATTCATCCGCCATGGCTCCCTCCCGAGCGCACCCTGGTCTTCCGGCCGTTCACCTGCACCGCCCTGCTCAGCAACGGTGCTCTGGCTGCTACTGGCCGTTGGAGGAGCTCCCAGACAGCCCAGGGCTTGTCCTCATGTCACCCAGCTCTGCTCTCCGTGGAGACAGGTCCTGTCACTCCACCCTGAAGCCCCAACACACCCAGCCCTCTGCCCACTGCTGACACTTTCCTCATTGTCCTCAACGCAACCTGGAAGAACAGCAAGTCTCAGATACCCTGGATTATAAGATGCACTATTTCCTGCAACACTGAAAAAGAAAATGAAAAAGTGGCATAAGGTCTTCTTATTAGTGACTGTAAGACACATCTCAAATCAGAGGTATTAAAACATGAATGTGAAAAAAATCCATGCCTTGGGAGCAATGAATTATGTTATGTTATTATCATTAGAATGTGAAATAATTCATTATTATTAACAAGGCAGGAAGGAAACCTTGCCTCTATGCCAGACCCTAACACGAAGTGGAGCTCTGGACAAAGTTGGGGAGAGCACCCCTACCCTCCTGGTTGATTAGAATGTAAAATCTGTGAGCACTCGTCCATTTGTAACTTCTATATCCTTAGCCAAGACAGTGCCTGGCACAAAACAAATACTCAGTGAATATTAATAAAGTTAACTATTTAAATTTAGTCTAACATTTAGTGGTTTTAGCTATGTGGTTGTCTCATTTCCTTTTTTTACTTTTCTGTATCTTCTATATGTTTTATTATTGGTAATAGCAAAATTATAGAAGCATTGATTTTATATTTTTCAAAGCAAAAAAACTGTGATACTGTGTATAGTTCTATACACGATGCCTTAGAAATGGTTTCAGAGTATAAGATTTTGTTTTCAATACATTGACGGTAAGCATTTTTAGGAATAAGTCTAAAAGGAGCTTCCTTTCCTTCTCAAAAGAAGGATTGTCAGTGGCTTTAGAATCTTTCCAGTATGCTCATATGTTATGATGAAGGGACGGTTATAAATGGAAACTCGGAGGTTATGCCTATTATTATTTTATTAGCCACGTTTTCTATTGTGCCTCAAAAAAATAACGTGAAGCTAAAAATGAGAAGGAAAAAAAATAACAGGAGAAGCAGACGGGAACACTGAAGGAGACAGCTTGAAAAACTGGCTTGTTCCTCATTTAAAGTGTGGAGCTTAATTCTTATTATGCTGTCATGCATCAAAAAGCTTCAAAGACTGAAAGGCAAACTCCTTTGCTTTGCTTGACCCTCCTGGTAGGGAGGGGGAAAAAATCAAATGCTATTATATGAATTTATCATCATATTGTTCAAGGGGAAAACTCATAAAAATCCTATCGGTTGCTCTCTTGGTCTGAAGTATCCTTGTCTCATACCATCATTTACTGAAGACAAGATAAGCATCCCGGATGACAGAGCCGGTCCTCACGTGTCAGCCTCGTTGCGTTATTGCTGGTCTCAACTCAGGAAATTTCATCTGTGAGGCAGTTTGCTTTCACAGAAAACATACTCTTTGACAATGTATACAGTTCTGACTTTTTCTAGGGCTGAATTAGATAGGCTGTATGGCTTGTAAAAAGGGTTAACAAACATTTATTTCCATGGCACAATGGAATAATAACAGCCTAGCAGATTCTAAAGCCCTGCTCAAAAAAATCCCAGTAAAAGGCTGGATTGCAGCAACTGGTCCTCAATGAAAGTTATTTATCCTTCAGCATAAATTATGCTCTTACATAATTTACCAAGATTACATAGTTCTTACATAGATTATATTCAGAATATAATATATACTATTACATATGCTATTACAATAATTAAATTTTATTGACAGCATTAATGTTTTCCTTTTATAATAACAGTAAAAAGGAAAACAAGAAAAGAATATCTTCCAAAACTGCCACTTTCTGCCACCAGCTAACTGATACTTATTTCCAAAACAAAGTAAGGCTTATATACACAGAAGAATTAAGTATCAGTAGAACTTACTAAATAGAAAGGTTAGAGAGGTGAAAATGGAAAATGTGTGAATATTTAGTTTTTCCACCTGTGATTTATAAAAAAATTACTGTGGGATTCCATTATTTTTAAACTAAACTTCGTATTTTAGGATTCACATCCAGCTGTAAGAAGTAATACAGAAAGATCCCGTGTAAACTTTATCCAGTCTCCCCCATGGTAACCTCTTGCCAAACTATCCTTTGATATTGAAACAGGCAAGACGCAGAACATTTTCATCAACACAAGGATCCCCTCCGTTGACCTTTTATGGCTGCACTCACTTCTCCCCAGCCTGACCCCTCCTTAAACCCTGACTACTACTAATTTGTTCTATTTTCCTATGATTTTGCCATTTAAGAATGTTATAGACATGTTATAGTATATGTTACCTTCGGGGGTTGTTTTCTTTTCTAGTCAGCATAGTCTTCTGGAGATTCATCTACTGGTTGTATGTATCAACAGTTTATTCCTTTTTTATTGCTGAGTAGTATTCCAAGATGTGGATGTACCATAATGTGTTTGATCATTTGCATGTTTAAGGACTTCTAAGTAATTTCCAGTTTTTCACTATTATGAATGAAGCTTTTATAAATATTCCTGTTTTTATCATTATATTATTATGTTGTATAAGTTTTCATTTCTCTGGGATAAATGCCAAGGTGTGCAATTGTTGTCATATGTTAGTTGTATGTTTAGCTTTTTAAAAGAAATTTCCAAACTGTTTTCCAGAGTGGCTGCACCATTTTACATTCCCACCAGCAATGTTTGAATGATCTAGTTTCTCCACATCCTTGACAGCATTGCTGTTGTCACGATTTTTTTTTAATCACAGATATTCTGATAGGTGTGTACTATTTCATTTTTGTTTTAATTTGCATTCTCCTGATGGCTACTGATGTTGGACATCTTTTCATGGGCTTATCTGCCAGCTATATACCTCCTTTGGTGAAAGGTCTGTTCATATATTTTTTCCATTTGTTAATTGTGTGTGTTTTATTGTTGAGCTTTGAAAGCTCTTCACATATTCTAGACATGTTATATATTCTAGACACTCGTCCTTTACCAGATATATGGCTTGAAAATATTATCTTCCACTCTGTAGCTTGTCTTTCCATCTCCTTCATAAGTTCTTTCGCAGAACAAAAGTTTTTAATTTTGATGAGATCTATTTAATCAATTTTTCCATTTATGGATTGCATTTTGGTGCCAAGTTTAATAACTTGCCTAGTCTCAAATTGTAAAAACTACCTCCAATCTTTCTCTGATAGTTTTATAGCTTTACATTTTATATTTAACTGTTTTATCCACTTGAGTTAATTTTTGTATAACGTATGAGGCATAGGTGAAGGTTCTTTTACATGTGTATTTACGTCCATTTGCTCCAGTGCTATTTGCTGAAGGACTGTTCTTCCTCCACTGAACTGCTTCTGTACCTTTGTCAACATTCAAAGGGTCTATTTCTGGGCTTTCCATTCCATTTCACTTACGTGTGTACCCTTCCACCAACACCACAGAGTCTGCATTACTGTAGCTTCATACTAAGCCTTCAAACTGGGGGGACTGTTTCTCCTGCTTTATTCTTTTCCAAAACTTTTTTAGCTATTCTAGTTCCTCTGCCTTTCCATATAAATTTTAAAATAATTTTGCCTAGATTTACAAAAAATCTTGCTGATATTTTGATAGCAATTGTGTTAAACCTGTATATCAATTTGGGGACAACTGGCATCTTTAGTCTGAGTCTTCCAATTCTTGAACACAATTTCTCGCCATTATTTTGATCTTTGCTTGCTTTCAACAGCATTGTGTGGTTTTCAGCATACAATCCTATACATGTTTGGTTAGATTACACCTATGTATTTCATTGTTTTGAGTGATTGTAAATAGTGTGTTTGTGTGTGTTCTTTCACTATATAAGGGGCGTGAGTCAAAGAATCGTTAGTTCCCCTGGAAGGACATAGATAACAGTGTCTGATGCATATTCCTAAGTGCTTTTAAAAAAAAGCAGACTCTCACCAAATAGAATTTACTAACCAAAAGCACAGAGACCCCAGACCAGTTGGAACCAAAAGGTTGGTGATGTTTACTCCAGAAATACCACCCTGTTAACTCACCACCAACCAAGCAGAGAATTGTGCACAAGCTGGCCACACACCCTGCGACCTCTCCCTCACCCTGATTTTAAAAATCCTTCCCTGGTGGGTCTTTTGAACATGAGCTTCCCATTCTCCTTTCTTGGCCACACTTTCCTTCACTACAACCTGGAGACAGTAGATGCACTTTACTGGGTACGGGTGAGCTGCCCGCAGTTTGGTTCCATAACAATTTCACAGAAATTTCTCTGAAAGAGGAAGTAAGTTACCACAGAGAGTAACTTAAACACATAGTTCAATGCAGGTGCAGCCAAGTCTCTGTAGCTCCCATGTTCATAGCTTTTTTATACACAATTTTTCTTTTTTTATTTTTTTTTAACAGAGCAGAGACTTCATGAAACAAGGATGATGAATCTGTTCATCACAGACAATAAAAGAGAAAGCCTGGAGAAAAGAATACCAGCTGGGAGACAGTTGCCATAACCTAGGTTGGAAATACATGGCAAATGCTGAGGACGGGAGAAACAAGGCCGTGTAGCAAGGGAGGGAGGGTTTCTGATTTATTTTAATAAAATCCGTGAGAATAAGAGCAAAGCAATGTAAATAGTAAAGGAATAAACTTTGAGGAAACACCAAAAAAATAACACCAGTGGCAACTGAGGGATCATATCCTTGAACAAAAGAGTATAATTCAACTGGGTATGTTATAGAAAAAGAAAAAGCATAAAATTTAGATCCATCATTTTCCCTCTAAAGGAGATTGTAGGTGGAGGAAACAATGAAATCACTTCTTGTTCTGAGCACACCAGTGGGAACAAGCAATGTAATGGAAAGTCAGAAATACTGTCCCAGACCTGGAATGATAATTACATTTTTGACAAGAAGCGAACAATTTGGAAAGATAATAGTAAAGTTGAAACAGACTAAAACAACTACTTTGAAAAGTTTGTTGTAATAGAATTAAATTCAAGAAAGGGAACAGCCACAGCCTTAGGGAGGAAAAGAAAAAAGGAGGAGTGGGGAGAAAACTGTCAATGTGAATTTTATATTCTTTTTGTTTTGTTTTGTTTTTTTGCGGTACGCGGGCCTCTCACTGCTGTGGTCTCTCCCGTCGCGGAGCCCAGGCTCCGGACACGCAGTCTCAGTGGCCACGGCTCACGGGCCCAGCCGCTCCGCGGCACGTGGGATCTTCCCGGGCCGGGGCACGAACCCGTGTCCCCTGCATCGGCAGGCAGACTCTCAACCACTGCGCCACCAGGGAAGCCCCAATGTGAATTTTAAAGCATTATTAAACCACAGAAAAAAGAGAGACTACCCAAAATAAAAAACACTTATAAATCATGTTGCATGAGCTATTATAAAACTAGTTTTCCTTTCCTTTCTAGAGAATACCCCTTGAGGTAAACTGTTTATTTAACTAGGCTGTTTGTAAAACAAAGCTTCAAACTGAGGACCCTTTTATAGACTTTCATGTGCTTTCATATCTATTTATGCAATTTATCCAGACAAAATCCCAGTTATGATTATCCCCACTTCACAGATAATCAAACTGTTATTCAGATGATTAGTGATTAGCTCATGGCCATGCTGGAAACGAAAAGCAAAGTCTAGGTTAAAATGCTGGTAGTCATAGTTTAAACTGCACATGCAAACCAAGTATTCTAATGAAGGTTTCACACTGTACAGATACAAAGAAAGCTGTTTAGGAAATCTAGTTAGAAAAATATATATATTGTAAAAAGTTAAAAAAATAAACAGGAAGATATGCCATTTTTGAAACTGTTTTACTTATAATGTACAAAAATACATGTGATGAATCTAGACTTTGGAATTCTGATATCTATTAGATAGAACTTGCTGGAAATATAAAACTGTGTTAGGGCTTCCCTGGTGGCGCAGTGGTTGAGAGTCCGCCTGCCAGTGCAGGGGACATGGGTTCGTGCCCGCTGAGCCTGCGCGTCCGGAGCCTGTGCTCCGCAACAGGAGAGGCCACAACAGTGAGAGGCCCGCGTACCACAAAAAAAAAAAAAAACTGTGTTAGTTGTGCTCAAGTTATGAATTTTGAATTCTAGCTGGTATCCTTAATGATCCTTCTTCTAACTTTAAGAACATATGGGAAAATCACAGCACCAACCGCTGTGGAGTAAACAAGGAAATAATTAGTCTGCTGTCTGCACATAATGACTTGTTAGAAAAAGAGTTGAAGATGTAAAGAATAAAAAAATTGATGAAATGTGAGCTCATTTTCAGGAAGGTAGAATATTCTTAATAAAGTTAAAATGCTGCATTACATCAGCTGTTATATTTTGAGTACCTCATTACTAAAAGGATTTAGAAAACATCAAAAGAGCAATAGAAATGATCAAAGAACCGCAGGCAGTGATAAAAAAAAAATGAAAGGATCTCCATGGAGGAGAAAAAAAAATGATGTACAAAAGTCACTCTGAGTTTAGCAAACACAAATTAGTGAAAAACAGTAGCATGTTTTTTTTTCTCATGACACAATTTCAATAGAATTAAATATTTCAATGGAAGAAGAATGCTAATTTTAGCACTGTAGATGAATAGTTGAGTCCCAGGGGGAAAAAAAAATGAGTGAACCGAAGAGGGAAAAAAAAGAGGAGGATGGCTTAGGTTTCATGCAAAGATAAACTACATCAGGTGGTGTTTGAGGAAGAAGTGGTAAACAAGGTATTCTTGTAAGAGGGGTTCATGTCAGGAGGGCTTGGAAATCCACGGTAAAGGGTTTGTTTGTAGCATTGTAGGCAATGGAGAACAGACCTCTATAACGGAGGAGTGAAAAGGTCAGGGGTTTCTGTGGGATCATATACTGAATATTTGATCTGTTGGCCTCTTTTTAAAATGTGTTTTTTCTTTGCTGCTCAGGTTCTCCTTTGGAAACTGTTCTTTGCTCAGTCCCTGTGATTTTGGTGGTACCATCAACTGTGCATCTTCACCTACCGTCCCTGACTCACCAGCACCACCAACTGTGCAGCCTCACCTACCATCCCCAAGTCAGTGACCACAGGCAGCTCAGAACGGACAATCAGATGCTTCATGCCTTTGGACACATAACCCAGGCAGCACCACTCCATCATTTTGGGGATTGAGATGGATGCCATAGAAAGAATCTTCACTCTTGGTTTTCTGAGACCATGAATTATAAGAACAATACAAGCTCAGAGTAGCTGAAAGCCATGTTTGTTTTATTTTTTTCTGTCACATACAGAGACGTGAAGCCTGAGCTTCCTGAGAATGAAGCCATATGCAAGCAAAGCAGAGCTAAGAAACCAAAAAGGTCCTGATGATGCCCCTGGATAATCCTGAAGTAGGTTAGGGATGAGTCTCTCCATTGCAACCAACAGGGTTTTTTTTTAAATAATAGAGATGGAATAATTTCAAAAAATAAGATTGAAGGCTAAGAGAGCAATTAGAATGACACCGTCTTAGTCTACCTGAGAGGTTATGGGAACCTGAATTGGAAGGGTAGATCATAAGGACAGAAAAAAAACAAGAAAAACATATTAGTGTCTGTTGATGGAGCTGCCTCTCAAAAGGGATAAGTAGATTGAACGTGAGACTCTCCTGGGACGAGAGCTGTCCACTCACCTTTCCCTGAGGCCGATAGGAAGGAGGAAAGGTTGGAGCAGATGAAGATGCCTGTGGGGGAGGAAAGCTGAAAAATTTCTTAAAACAAGAGACTTCCCCCTGACATGTAGGAGAAAGGGGTTGCTGTAGATCTCATTAGTGAAGGTTTGAAGGAAAGCGAAGGTTTTCAGTAGCTGCTCTGAGTCCATAGGTTCTAAGTAGAAGGACTTCATGCCCTAGAGATGGTGAGTCAGGTGGGGTAGCGGCAAGAGGACCAGAGGGTGGTCAGGACCTTAGTGCCCAAAGCACCTCTCCCAGGCAGAGCCCCAGCTGCACACCCACAGCAAAGGGAGTCATGGTGGAGATTATACGTAGATGCTTCAGGCAATAATTACCAACTTCCTGTGTCTTATTTTTACAAAACAGAGTTTGCGGGATGACTTTCCCAACTGTCCACTAACTTTGGAAACATCATTCAGACATAATTCTTATTCCAAAAGAAGATTCTCTGCTAACATTAATAAACCACCTTCCCCAAAGAGAAAATGCAGGAAATGGGGTGAGAACCAATCACAATGAACTTGAACAACTGTATGTAAGCAGAAATCAAAGCCATGTTCGGAGAAGAGTGGAAGAGTTTCCTTCAGCTGAAACGGGAAAGGGCCACAGACACATTTGCTTTCTCCTCGTCTCCCCCTCCCAACACTCAAGGGCTACACAGCATGAGGCAGTGTTGGAAGAACTCATAATGGAATTAGCTTTGGGGATTGCTTCATGAAATTAGGAAAGTGAATCCGTTTTTAGATTATTTGCATTGAAATGGCATAAATCTGAAAAAGTTGAGAGGAAAGTTGAAATTAAGTGGGCTTATTTTGAGAAATAACTTGAGAGACTGAATTCAGTGCCTCCACTTTTAAAACACTGAATTCTAACCAGCAAGCTCTGTATTTTTACCTTTCTCCCATTTTCTTGTTTCTACACTTTTATATTATGCTCTCATGTATAACTGGTTGGTTTTACCCAAGTCACACACCACCCCAAGATTGTTCAACACCTAAGTATATAAAGGGTTGGAAAAGTAAAACTTTTACTTTTTATTCTATTTTTCTCTATAGCAAAGAATAAATAAGCAAAAGGATTCATGTGAGAACAGAGCAAATCATATTTTAAGTTGGAAAGTTTCAAATTATCTCCAATATTCAGAACTTTACGAAATCCCCGTTGCCCTGGTCTAGGACTGCTATGGCCCCTAGGAATGCTTATAACGGGGAGGAGGCGCCCAGTGCTGGCTGGCCAGGGAATCAGTTATTCATCGTCTACGCAGTGGTCAGGAGCCTAACCTTGTTGTGAGTATATGACCTTCAGAAAACCATCTGATTTTCATTTTCCTCCACACATCCTGCATGTCAGCACTTACTCCAATGACAGAAAGTAACTGCAGGTGTGTGCCCATCAGCCCCCCTCCAGCTCTGGGGAGACCACGTGACTCAGCCCTCCACTGCCCACCTGGCCTCGTGATCAACCTCCATCATGACCCAACCGTGATCCTTCAGAACAATTTTCTTCCCATCTGAGTATATGGTTACAAACACGCCTCTCCTATGCTCTGATAAACGTAGGGACTGCACAGCATTTAAGGGTGTCTGAGATGCTTCACCACAAGCTCTTGTGTTATCTAGTTTGGTTCAATTTTATACTAGGCGCTACTGAATTGTCCTCTACTATATTGAAAATGCAGCTGTGTTCTCTCCTTATTTCCACCTTGGCATTGAAATATTCCCAGTGGAGGATTTTAATTCAAGAAGGCAACGCTCACATGCTGTTTGTCTTGCTAACTGTTCCTGGAGTCAGTTTCCCATAGAAACCAAATATTCATAGAACTGTTGCCTTATATCTTTTTCAGAGCTGGGAGAAAAGCCCGCAGATGCTCTGTTCCTACCTCTCATCACAGAGGAGGGTCTTAAAGGCCAGGGGAAGTCAAGGAAAGTCTAGCAAGACTAAAACTGAAGCCCAGGTCTCTTGGCTACAGCTCCGTCCACTAGCTTGTTCCATATGCGGTCCTGCCACTCCTTCCAGACCTTTCTGGCCCAAGTATAGAGCGGCCTGGCTCCTCAGCTAGTTTTTCTCTTCATCAGTCTCTCTTTGCACTAACTTCCTTTCTGCTCACTCTGAATTCCCAATAGAAAAGCCAAAAAACATGGAGCTATACATGCTGCCAGGTTAAGAAATATATCTAAAAGAAAATACATTTGAGCTGAATCATAAAAACCCTTCTGTGATGAAAGGCCCAGCCTGGCTTAGAAACATGAGCAAATGTATGTGGATTAAACAATGCAGCATGTATGGAGAGAAAAGAGTGGGTCCATTGCTAATTTTAAATCAGTCATGCAAAATGTGATCCATTTTCAAATTAGTAGTAATTCCACCTAGGACTCCAAAAGTAGACTTTCTGAGGTCATTAAAATTCTAAAGGAAGCAGGAATATGGAAGAAAAAAAAAACACAGATTGTGGGGAAATTGAAGAACAAAGGGATATATGACTTTGTGGCCACATGGATCCCATTGTATCTTTTTTTTTAATTAAAAAAATGTTTTTTTATCTTTTGGCCGCACCACACAGCATGTGGGATCTTAGTTCCCGGACCAGGGATTGAACCTGCACCCTCTGCAGTGGAAACGCAAAGTCTTAACCACTGGACCGCCAGGGAAGTTCCATTGCATTTGACTCTAGAATCCAAGTGGTGGGGAGGTCAGGGTATGTTGTTAGTCAAACATTCAGGACACAGGAGAAGCAGGAAGGCAGCAAAGGTGGCTAGAAAAAATATATAGCCACTTCATTTTACCTAGAGAGCTAAACATGTCACCTAGAGGTCCTGCTTAGTTTTGATTACTCCTCACCCTCTTTTGTCCATGAGAAACACCACTCACAGCATGTCATTCTCCCAACATGAAGACACAGATGGGAACTGTCTCCCAGCAAGCCTGCAGTAATGGCCTCAGAGAGCCCTGAACCCCAGATCACTTCCACGATGCCCTAACTCAGGTTACTGTGAGAGTGAAGCCTAATCTGTGAGGATCAATGTTAAGAAGGGAGAGTGGGATGCAGCCGTAGCTGAGGGGCCCCTAACCCTAGAATTTAAAAGTCAAATTTCTACATTAGCCTTTCATGCACTCACGCTGCACCACCTGCTCTACCAGCTCCTCCATGCGGATGTATTTAAATATTTAATAATGGCTGATCCCACGGTATGAAAAGGAGACGGTATTTATAATTAACTCATGACATGGAACTCAGGAAAAAAAATAGAATTTTGGAGTAAATGGTGCTCCTGATACAACACGGCCAGTTGTGAGTGTTCGCATATCTTAACAACACTAGCCCATCCAACAAAAGAACGAGGAATTATCTTAAACTCAACACTATTCTAGTAGGTAGTTTTGTTGTTGTCATGTGTTTGGTTTTTTTATTTTGTGTTACTAATATCCTATGTTAATACTATTAGTCTGTAGGTAGAACAACTGAACATGGGTTGGGTCAGTTTGGAAGATTCAGAAGCAAACAGAAGAAAACAGCAAACAAATAGAACCAGATGATTTCGGCCTCAAACATTCAATTATTAATATGTCAGGTTATTCAATGGTTTAAATTTAAATGTGTAACCAAATTATCAGTAAGTTTTGCTTTCTAAACATAACTTCTCTATTATAATACAGCTTATATAATTTTTTAATTTCATTAACCACAGCTCTGAGAAAATTCATACCCAAGAGTTATTATACAGATTTAATTTTTATATTCACCTCTACTAGTAATCTTGGTAAAATGAAAGAGAGCCATCTGATGAAGAGGCTTCTAATAATGCTGAATGAGAGATCTTTTAGCTGAGATGCCATTTTTCTAATTTTGCTACATTAGTTTTTACACACATTACTTTGCTGCTCATTTATAAGAATAATATATAAATATTCTCTAGAAGAGCTTTGCAAAGGTAAAGTCGCAATATAATCATGGTTTTCTTTTCCTTCTTTAAACTCACTCTGTTCTAAGATCTTTATATGACTCTCACTGTCTATAAAATAATGTCTTAAAATGAGGTTTTGGTTTTTTGCAGTTAAATGTATAAACTACAGAATTAACAACCCAAAGGAGGCAACCAGGGTTGTCAGAAGCAGCACGCATCCATGGAGTAGTTTATACAAACCGTAAGAATTTCTCTTATAACTCCTGTTTTTAGCACACACACAAAAATACTGCATAGTTCAAAATTGACTAATAAATCTGGGCAACTCTCAAGAGGGTCAGCTCCACGCAAAGCGACTGCCGATTCCACTGTCAGCCGTCTAGTGAGCCTCTGATTGAGAAGTTCACTTATATGCTCAACATAAACTCAGTCACGCTCTAACTCATATTCCCGGAGAAAAAAATACCTACTAGAAAAAATTCAATGAATCACTACTTATTCCTAGCAAATAATAGTCTCAAATTTTCAGATATTGTATATTCATATACAAACATAAACATTACATATATAATGTATATATGTAACATATATAAACATTACACAGTAAATGTTCAAAATTAACCATTCCCCAAATACCCACTTACACATGACTCCTTTTGCAATAATAAAAATGAAAACAAACTAATGTCCAGGGAAAAGCCTCTGCCCATGGACCACACTCAAGATGGGTCTTAATGGACAGCTAGGACATTCCTGGGTAGAGAGAGTGTTTGGGGACCCTCAAGGGAGAGAATCACACAAGCACTCACGGGAGAAAGGGCGTGACGTGCAAGGTACAAGCGTGGCCTCAGCGCAGTGCAGAGGCAGCCGTCTGGAGAGGATGAGGATTTTGTCTCATCTGCTGTGCTTGGGCCATGTAGAGGGCAGGCCAGGTGCAGGTACGGAAGGCCAATCAGTCACCAGGCAGAGAACGGAATGGGAAGACAGGAGAAAGGTGTTAACACACTCCGTCTGCTGGCACTGGTGGGGCACAGATCCTGTGACGGACTTTCCAGGATTTGTATACCCGCTCCTTCTCACAGAAACGTCCCTGTGAAGCAGCCTCAGCGTCACAGACCCACAGACCTCACACACCCCACTGTCCTGTACCCTACCAAGGGCCCCAGCTGACCTGAACCCACACGCAGAGTGAGAAGCAGACGATACCCATGAAAGGTCTAACCGCAGGCACCTTGGGAATTTGTGCAGAAATCATCCTTCTGGCATTAGGGGAGCCACCTAGACCAGCAGAGGCAGAAGCCAAAAAATGGCCATGAGTACGTATTGTACGTTTTTCTAGGACATGAGGCCAGTTAGAATCCTAGAGAAGTTCTGCCCAGGTTGGGAGAAGTGACGGTGTGTGGGGCAGTGGACCTCTGGGTACCACCCACGTCCCTGCTTAAGCATCAAGGCACTCAGCCTCTCAGCTGCTGGAGCTCACAGCTGCATCCCTCTCCAGGAATCACGTCAAACAGGGTCGTGCCCGCTCCCTGCGGGCAGCCCTCATCAATGGCTAATGGTACCAGCCCCACCCTCTTGCTTCAGTTTGGGAAAACTCTGAAGGGCTGTCCCAGCTCCCGAGGTTTCCCTGGGTTCAGCCAGGGTACCAGGCGTACCTGCACACTGCTCAGCTTCTCCCTCTGCTTCATTCTGTTTCCTTCTCTTCCTTGCAGGTATTTCAAAGTGCTCCCCTCATACACCCTCCCAAACAAATCCAGCTCAGAGTCGGCATCCAGCACAAAGGTTAATTTGTCATAGATTTAAATCAGGTCTTTGAAAACATTTTTAAATACACTTTAGATACAAGACCATATTGGTTGTGAAAAAGGAAATACACATTATAAATCCTTCGTGGGTTCAACTTGGATTTTGCTCAAGATTAAAACAAAAGTTTACATGAAGCTATTTCACATGACTTTACTTCGTCTTTAGGGTTTTAGGCATCACTGTTATTGGCAGGCATGTTCCTGCCTGACCTTGTCTGAATATCAGCTTCAGGCTACAAGGCCAGGGCCATGGGCTCACTTTCTGTGTGAACCAGCGGGATTTCCTCTGTTCAGTGGTCACACACAGACTGCACCTTCAACTCCACTTGGACCCCTTTTAAATGTGCAATTACTCACACAGAGGGCCAGGAAGGGTCTGTGCCTAGCAGCTGGAGCAAATCCAACCATTCAAGTAGAGAAATAGTGTGTTGGTCAGGGTTCTTCAGAGAAACAGAACGAATAAGATATTTCTATCTTTATCTCTGTCTCTATCCCCACATCCACCTCCAACTCTAACTATCTACCTACCTACCTACCTATTGAAATTAATTTATTATAAGGAATTGGCTTACATGATTATGGCAACTGAGGTGTCCAGACCCAAGAGAGCCAGTGGTTTAAGTTCCAGTCCAAATCTGAGATCAAAGCCAGGAGATGCCCAATGTTCTAGCTCAAAGACAGGCAGAGAGAGCAACTTTTTCTTCATTCAGCCTGTGGTTCTATTCAGACCTTCAACTGATTGGATGAGGCCTACCCAGACTGGGGAGGCTGACCTGTTTTACTCAGTCCACCCTTTCAAATGTTAACCTCATCCAGAAACAGCCCTGCAGACACACCCAGAATAATGTTTGACAAAATGTTTGGGCACCCTGTGGCCAGTCAAGCTGACCCATAAAATTAACCATCACAAGTATCTCAAAGATTAAACAACCTTGATACTGTAACACCAATGCTGTCCACCAAGAATGAAGAGGGCTTCCCTGACGGTGCAGTGGTTGAGAGTCCGCCTGCCGATGCAGGGTACACGGGTTCGTGCCCCGGTCCGGGAAGATCCCACATGCCGCAGAGCGGCTGGGCCCGTGAGCCATGGCCACTGAGCCTGCGCATCGGAGCCTGTGCTCCGCAACGGGAGAGGCCACAACAG